>NW_020837996.1:13028703-13524033 GCF_003676395.1 Aethalodelphis obliquidens | reverse complement strand
TGGTGGTGTGATGAATTGGGTGATTGGGATTGACATGTATACACTGATGTGTATAAAATTGATGACTAATAAGAACCTGCTGTATAAAAAAAATAAAATTGAAAAAACAAAAACCTTTAAAATCCAATCAATATAATAATTAATCACATTAACATATTAAAGAGACAAAAAATTATCATCTTATAGACAAAGAAAATATGTTCAATGGACTTTCCTGGTGGCACAGTGGTTAAGAATCTACCTGCCAATGCAGGGGACATAGGTTTGAGCCCTGGTCCAGGAAGATCCCACATGCCAGGGAGCAACAAAGCCCATGTGCCACAACTACTGAGCATGTTCTCTAGAGCCCACAAGCCACAACTACTGAGCCACAACTACTGAAGCCTGCATGCCGAGAGCCCATGCTCTGCAACAAGAGAAGCCACCACAATGAGAAGCCCACGCATCACAACAAAGAGTAGCCTCTGCTCGCCACAACTACAGAAAGTCTGTGTACAGCAACAAAGACCCAACGCAACAAAAAATAAAATATAAATAAATTAATTAATTAAAAAAATATTTCAATGAATTCAACTTCCATAGATGAGAAAAATTGCATCAACTAAAAATACAAGAGAACTTTTTTAACTTGATAAGGGATAGCTACAAAGTAAGCAAATATTATTCATAATAATGAGATACCTAAAACTAAGATCAGGAAAAAAGCCTTTTGGCTCTTTTTGCAAAATTTTCTAATCAACATTGTGTTGGTAGCTATTGTATTGGCATCGTATTCGTAAGCAGTAGAAGTAAAGCAGAAAAAAAATGGTATAAATATTGGAAAGGAAGAAAACATTCTGTCATTATATGCAGATGATAAAATTGTCTACATAAAAAACCCCAAAGAATGTGCAGATATATTATTTGAACTAATAAAAGATTTTAAAAGTTGCTGAATTTAAAAAGATTAATGTACAAACTCCATATAAATTTCTTTATATCTTTAATAAATAGAAAACATAATCTAAAAATGTATCACTTACCTGGATATAACAAACTTAAGTTATAAATCTAAAAATATGTGTAAGTCCATGATGGAGAAAAATTTAGAAACTTCATTCAAATACATGAAAGAAAACATAAGTAAATGGAGAGGTATACCATGTCCATGAATTGGAAACTAAATATCATAAAGGCATTGATGCTCCTTACATTGACTTATAGATCCAATGCAATTCTAATCAAAATGCCAACAGCATGTTTTGGGGAACTTGACAAGCTGATTCTGAGATATATGTGTAAGAACAAAAGGCCAAAAGATAGCCAAGATATTTCTGAAGATGAGTAGTTGGGACAACTACACTAGCAGAAATGAAGACTTATAATCAAGCTGTAAGCACTAATCTATGATACTGTAGCAGAGAATGAGAAATGGACTAATCCAACAAAACAAAAAGTCCAGAAATAGTATTGCACATAAGAAAATTTGATTACAGTTCAAAAACCAATGCTGGAATAATTTGTTATCCATAAGGAAAAAGTTAAACCCTCAAATCACATCATACAGGAAAAAAATTCAACTTTAAAAGCATACTTTAAAGTTTGTAGGAGAAAACACAGAAGGATATGTATAATCTGGGGCTAAGTAAGGATCTTTTTAAAAAAATACAAAAATGAAAATTATAAAAGATTGAAAAATCTAACCTCATTAAGAATAAAATGTATATTCATCAAAGTTATGACACAAAATGTCAAAATACAAATTAGCAATTGTAAGGATACATTTATAAAGTAGTTTATTCCTGAATATGTGATGAAATGTTACAAATCAAAAAGAAAAATACGAACAATCCAATCAAAATGGATGAAGGACTTGAACAGACACTTTACAGAAGAGACAAAAATGGCTAATAAATATATGAGAACATGTCCAACATTGTTAGTAATCTTCAAAATACAAATTTGAGTGAGAATGAGCTTCTGGTTTACACCCATCAGATACAAAATGATCAAAAAGTTGGACAATAACAAGTATTGGCAAGGATGTGGAACAATGGGGCCACTCATACTCTGATGGCATTATTAATAATAAAAATTAGTACAACTACTTTAGAAAGAATTTGGCAATGTTTTATGAAGCTGAAATGCCTATTCCCTACAAAACAGTAATATTTTGAGAAATCTTGCATATGTGTTTCATGAGTTATGCCCAAGTATGTTCATTGAAACAGCAAAGAATGGTGGAAGTACCCAAACGTCCACCGAAAGGAAAATGGAGAAATAAAAGTGGTGTCTATTGAAGTAATTCTAGACAGAATTGGAAATAAGTGAACTAAAGCTGTATCATCAACATGGATGAATCTGAAGTATATAAAATTGGGAGAAAAAACAAGTTACCGAAGAATTCTTACAGTTTTATTCTATGTACTTCACTTTCCAAAACCTGAAAAATTAAATGATCTATTGTCTGGTGATGTACAAATAGGGCAAAATTTTAAAACATAAAGCAAGGAAATGGTAGACATGAAATTCAGTACAATGGTTAACTCACGTGGTTGTTCAAGAGAACAATGAAATAAGGCTTATATGCAATTATGAAAGTTTGGACTGCTAAACTGATGGTGTGTATGTATATCAAATGATTAAATGACACATTCCAGTGTACACAATATGTAACATACTTCATCAGCTTCTTGGGAGACTGAAGGTTACATAATTCTTTCCTTAACTATTGTTTAAAACAAGAACATGAATACCATCATGGTTTTGTCATTTCATGAAGGTGTCTTAAGTATTCTTAGAGTGATAAAGTCTGAAGTTATGTTAATTTGCAAGTTGATTCTTGATGAAATAATTATTGAAGACATTTCCAGTATGCTATATAAGCATTTGAGTGCACATGTGATTGGCTGGGAAGGCTGACTGTACACATGTAAATAAGGCTGGGCTGTGAACAGGCTGCACAATGAAAGTGGGGAAATGATCATGGCTTCTAGGCTTTCTAAGTTCACCAATGGACTTCACTGCTTGAGTTTCCCTTTTGATTTTTTCAGTATGTACCATGGGCTTCTTTAAAATAGTTTAAAAATGTATTTTGAATACAAGTGTTTTTAGAAAAACTTGTAATCAAAGGCCTCATCTTCCACCCCATCTTTTTCTGCCTTAGCCAGCAGAAGGGGCTGATCAATGTAAACAAATTCAGAGAACTGAATTTGCTTTTCTTCATGAGAAGAAAGAAAATGGATCACAATACAAAGAGAAAGGAATTAGACTAAAATATTTGTTCAGTTTAACAAGCAAGAGAGACTTACAGAATTGGTTTATGCAACCAGTTGTTTCTCAAGAAAGAGATAGTTTCTCAAGCTGCACACTTTTAATCAACAACTGCAAGGCAAAAACTGTAAGTGTTTTTACTGAACATGAAAAGATTGCTGCAATGTAAAATAAGTTTGAGAAGTGGAAGAAGCAAACTGGCCACAGAGACTGCATATCATTTAAGACTCTTCACTAAGATTCACATCTTAGTGAATAAATTAGCAAAAAGCAAAACTTATCTGTCATTTTTATTCTCTATCTCTCTCTGGTTCTCTTGTCTCTCTTTCTCTCGCTCTCTCTCTCACACATACACACATACACAAATCCTTTGGTGGCTATCCTACTGAGAAAGTAAACTACATTGACTGTTTTAGTCTAAGATATGGCATCATGTTTGGCTTATGAGAAAAGAAGGTGCTTGTGGGAACTCATTGAACCTTACTGATTCTTTAGTAGTAGGCTTCCGATCACACTGGCTGGGCTCCTGTAAGAGCAAAAGCATTGTTTTGATTTATATCCACAGGCCTGTTTTTTTTTTTTTTTTTTTTTTTTTTTTGCGATACGCGGGCCTCTCCCTGTTGTGGCCTCTCCCGTTGCGGAGCACAGGCTCCGGACGCGCAGGCTTAGAGGCCATGGCTCACGGGCCCAACTGCTCCACGGCATGTGGCATCTTCCCGGACTGGGGCACGAACCCGTGTCCCCTGCACCGGCAGGCAGACTCTCAACCACTGCGCCACCAGGGAAGCCCGCAGGCCTGTTTTTATATCCGCTAAAATGTTTGCTCAAGTCTAGCCATGACCATCTAGTCTCAAACATTTCAGAGAGTAGAGCTTATAATTTGAGACCAACTTTAACAATGTTCTTTGAGAGAGACGGAGAAAGAGGGGGAGGAGAGTGAGAGAGAGAATGTTTTATAAAGCAGATGTAAGATAGCAAAGCAACTCAGAACCTCAGCATTTTCTGAGAGCTGAGTATTTGAACAATGATGAGAGCAAATAAGGAGAAAGAACCAGATGGGCACCACCCTGCTTCCTTACCTCTTCCACCTACATTTCCAGTCCTATGTCTGTACAAGGGAAATTTATTTATAGTGGTGGTCTGAGGTAGCTCTCTCTAATGTCTGACTCCACCAAATCATTACCCATTCCTATGGTTGCTATCCCTTAGGTAGTGTAGGTATGTTCTTGGTTTAACGGAGGAGGAGAAGAAGAAGGAGAAGGAGAAAGGAAGATCCCTTTGAAGAGCATTTGGAAATTCACTGTGTATATTTAGTTCCCAGAAAAATTCCAATAACTAGGATGCAAATCACTTAACAGTTCAATTTCAAGAAACATATACAGCCACAACTGTATGTTCTCTGGAGCTACTGGAAGTGACTACCTCATTCACAATACACTGGGCACAGCTGCAAGCACTGACCAGCTTACTCACAGGGCACGGAGAACACAAGAACCTAACCATAGAATGAAAGTGATAATGAGGTTCTCCAGATCATGGCAGCTTCTCAATTGTTGGAAATTCCTTCACATGGAAACCACTGCAGCTGTTGTGGATATTTTGACAGTAGATGGAATGTGCTAAGAGAAATAGAATCAAATCAAAAAGAAATCTGACATAGCTCAACATGAACTATTTTGGTAATTTGCACGAATCAGGTTTTTTAAAAAAATGTATAATGAATATTTTGAATTTCAAATAAAATAACAGATTTTAAAAATTCTAACAAATTGGGGATCTTACCTTCTTCTATAGCTACACTATTATTTTTAATACCATTTTATCCATGCTTGGATGAGTCACTGATTGCAGTAATTTACTTTCAAAAGAAAGGGGATTTATTTCTTTAAACAAGCAACAATAGCAGCGAACATCCTTATGAAGATATTTTGTTCTACCTTATTTGTGGGTTGTAATATATTATGTGATGATCTATTACCTGGGTACTGAAGAAGAGCCACTTCCTATCTCCATGGTATCTATATTAAATTCTATTTCAAGTGTTATTTTTGATGGCAGGCTGTCAAGTTGATGAATGCACGTGCCCGATGTTGTTTTCCAAGTTTCTAATTTGTGATAACGAAGTTGTGTGAAGATTCTCATGCACATCTTGGAGCATTCTCTGCATTGTAAAACTCCTACAGGAAGCACAGAGCTAGTACGGCTCCCAATGGTCGTTGTAACTTTGTTGGAAGGAAATCTACTAATGTGCTATTGAGAGGCTTTCAAGACTGACCAAAGATCACTAAGATGTGTCTGAAGTTTAAAACCAAGTTTCTCTTCCTTGGGAGGTTACATATATGGGGGTTTTTGATTAGTAGTTATCATAATGTTTTCTGGTACCTTATGGCACTTTATACATTCCTTATGTTGTACATTGTTCTATTTATTTATGCTGATTTGCCAAAACAAAAGCAAAAGAAAAACTGTAGTTTATTCTTCCTTTTATTCACTAAGCATAGGCCCTACAGGAGCAAGAGATGAGAGAAGTCTCTTTCTGCACTTCTTTCTCTCAGGTCCTATTGCCTCCATGTGTGGTAAATACTCTCTTCACTGAGTGTGAGTCTGCTGTTCAAAGGTGCAAATTTTTCATACCATCTGGCTTTTAAGTAACTTTCTCCATGTGTTCTCAAGTGAAGAAAAAGAGATCTTTTCCAAGACTGAAGGAAAGCCAGCTGTATTGGCCTGAGAAATGACAGCATTGGCTTTGTTATGGTATGTGAGAATGACCATGAATTAGGGTTGATAGATAAAATACAGAACACCAAATTAAATTGGAATTGCAGACTAACAAAAAAAATCACTTTTTTTTTTTAGTATAACTGAATCCATTTAATGTATTGATTTTAGAACCTAACCATCATGTAAGATGAGACTGTGCTTCACTTTTTATAAAACTCATCCACAGCTATTGTCTCATTTAGCTCTCCACAGTTATTTTGATTGGGACTTAAAGTCTGTCTTATGCATGCCCATTTTGCAGATGAGAATGTTGAGATTCAGAATAATTACATTACTCAAGGACACTTGGAGAGTTAAGAGGCAGTATTTGAACTTATATCTGAGTTATCTCCCTTCTAGCCCTGTGTTCTCTTTTGCACAAACTCACTCCTACATGGGAATACATTATAATTGATTAATCTTATGAATACGTTCTAGCTAGTTCATAGTAATACAATTATATAATAATACTTCCTCTTTGATAACATTGTGTCTTAACTAATAAAAATGTCTGCTTTCCTTCAAGATCCTATGCATAGGTGATTTGGGACAGTACAGCCTTTTATTAAGAGATTTGACAGGGCTATCTGAACATCTTAACATCTAACCATATGAAACATTTCACCTACTGAAATTGTTCATTGGCATAAAAAATATGGATACATGATGTTCTCCTCTAAGAGTTTTATAGTATCTGGTCTTATATTTAGGTCTTTAATCCATTTTGAGTTTATTTTTGTGTATGGTGTTAAAGAATGTTCTAATTTCATTGTTTAACATGTAGATGTCCAGTTTTCCCAGCACCATTTATTGAAGAGACTGTCTTGCATCCATTGTATATTCTTGCCTCCTTTATCAAAGATAAAGTGACCATAGGTGTGTGGGTTTATCTCTGGGCTTTCTATCCTGTTCCATCGATCTATATGTCTGCTTTAGTGCCAGTACCATACTGTTTTGATGACTGTAGCTTTGTAGTATAGTCTGAAGTCAGGGCACCTAATTCCTCCAGCTCCGTTTTTTTGTTTTTTGTTTTGTTTTGTTTTGTTTTTTCTCTCAAGACTGCTTTGGCTATTTGGGGTATTTTACGTCTCCATACAAATTTTAAGATTTTTATTCTAGCTCTGTGAAAAATGCCATTGGTAATTTGATAAGGGTTGCATTGACTCTGTAGATTGTCTTGAGTAGTATAGTCATTCTGAACAATATTGATTCTTCCAGTCCAAGAACATGGTATATCTTTCCATCTACTTATGTCATCTTTGATTTTTTTCATCAGCATCTTATAGTTTTTGTAGTACAGGTATTTTGTCTCCTTAGGTAGGTATATTCTTAGGTATTTTATTCTTTTTGATGTGATTGTTTATTTAATTTCTCTTTCTGATTTTTCATTGTTATTGTATAGAAATGCAATAGATTGCAGCAATATCTTTTTCAATCAATCTCCCAGAGTAATGGAAATAAAATAAAAATAAACAAATCAGTCCTAATTAAACTCAAAACTTTTGCTCAGCAAAAGAAACCATAAACAAAATGAAACGACAACCCACAGAATGGGAGAAAATATTTGCAAATGATGCAACTGACAAGGGATTAATGTCCAAAATTTACAAACAGCTCATGCAGCTCAATATCAAAAAAATAAACAACCCAATCAAAAAATGGGCAGAAGACCTAAATACACATTTCTCCAAAGAAGACATACAGATGGCCAAGAGGCACATGAAAAGATGCTCAATCTCACTAATTATTAGAGAATTGCAAATCAAAACTACAATGAGGTATCACCTCACACCAGTTAGAATGGCCATTATCAAAAAGTCTACAAACAATAAATGCTGGAGAGAGTGTGGAGAAAAGGGAACCCTCCTACACTGTTGGTGGGAATGTAAATTGGTACAGCCACTATGGAGAACAGTATGGAGGTTCCTTAAAAACTAAAAATAGAGCTACCATATGATCCAGCAGTCCCACTCTTGGGCATATATCCAGAGAAAAACATGGTTTGATAGGACACATACACCCCAATGTTCACTGCAGCAGTGTTTACAATAGCCAAGACATGGAAGCAACCCAAATGTCCATCAACAGATGAATGGATAAAGAAGGTGTGGTATATATATACAATGGAATATTACTCAGCCATTAAAAAGAATGAAATAATGCCATTTGCAGCAACATGAATGGACTTGGAGATTATCATACTAAGTGAAGTAAGTCAGACAGAGAAAGACAAATATCATGTGATATTGCTTATATGCAGAATCTAAAAAAAGTGATACAAATGAACTTATTTACAAAACAGAAACAGACTCACAAACTTAGAGAATGAACTTATGGTTACCAGAGGGGAAGGGTCGGGGGAGGGATAGATTGGGGGTTTGGGATTGACATGTACACACTGCTATATTTAAAATAAAGTGCTTTTCCATGAAAAAAAAATGGGTTCATGAATTATGGAAACTAAGATTTTTAAAGAATAGTTCTTGAAATTATTAAAGTCTTTTGAGGCACCCCTTCCCCAGTGCCCTCACATACATAAGCATTCATGCTCATTCATGCTTTTGCTGAAGCATACCTCTAAACTTCCTGTCCTGAAATCACTTTCAGAAGTCTTATCCTAATGAGCTTTATGTTTTTGATTGTGTCAACCTGCTTTCCTTTCCTGGTTTGTTTCATTTTTGGGGACTAGCAGAAGTTACACAGTGACAGTATGATGCAATGTCACGTTGTTTATTCACTAAACTGTTCTAGATGGTTAGTAACACATGCCAGGGCTTGTGGTCATGAGTGGAGCAGTTTTCAACTTTGCCACTTCTCTGGTGAAATTTCCTCCCTCAATCATTTCAGGTCTTCTGTGTAGAAGGGGGAAGTTAATAATAATATCAGAAGGAATAAATTCTGAGCGAAGAGTTTCCCTAATGTTGAAAATGCCCTGAGCATTATCTTCACAGCACTGTCAATTACTGGCTTCTCAAAATGCCACATTTTCAAAGAAAGGAACATGTGCCAACCTAAATGTGGCTTTTCATGCACAGTGGAGTGAGAAAATCAGTAAGGGGTTAATATACTTGAGAGCATGGCTGAAATTTCCCTACCCCATGCATGTATTAGTGAGTTCACTATCTGAATCTCTCTCTTTCTCAAAAGGTCATCTCACCAGATCCATTTTCAGTTAAATCCTTAGTGCTTTATCCAGTGGACAAGTTTCTCTTCCTCCAGAAGATAGATGGCAATGTACAGGTACAGAGTAATTTTAATAAAGAAATCTAAGGAATCTGGGGATAGACAAACCATTAAGAAATAGAGGAGAAGCTAAGGGAGAAAATAGTCAAAATGGAGAAAAGAGAACTTGTGAGAAAAATATAGAAATTGGAACTTGAAATCATTTTTGATAGTAGAAAATTATGCCCTTCTTTGCTCAAAGGAAACTGAAGACTTTACAAGTGCCTTGGACATCAAGTTCTGTTTTAATACTTAATACTTCAATGAGGGAGAAACGTGCTGCTTAAAGTTCCTTTGAAATTTATATCGGATCTAAAACTCAAGTCTAAAAATGTTCTTAGCATAAATAAATTTATAGGCTCCCAGCTCTAGAAGAACCTGCAAATAGATCAAAGCACAACCCCATGGCACCCCAATTTTCCCCCTCTCTGCTTTCGGTACAGAGAATATATTTTAATTTTTTATTTAAATAAAGGAGCACTGGCTAAAAAGAGTCACTGAGCACAGATTCAGATGAACAAAACTGATGAAGTAGAAATGAATGTGCTTGAATTAATCATAACGCTTTAATCAGGGTTTTCTTATTTATTTATTTATTTATTTATTGCAGTACGCAGGCCTCTCACTGTTGTGGCCTCTCCCGTTGCGGAGCACAGGCTCTGGACGTGCAGGCTCAGTGGCCATGGCCCACGGGCCCAGCCGCTCCGCGGCATGTGGGATCTTCCCGGAGCGGGGCACGAACCCGTGTCCCCTACATTGGCAGGCGGACTCTCAACCACTGCGCCACCAGGGAAGCCCAGGGTTTTCTAATGCTAGTTAATTGCATCCACAAAATATAACACAAAATGAGTTTGGTGAGTTGCAAAAGGGAGACTTAGAGACCCCAAACAGGGTTCTATTTTGAACAAGGGTGATGTGGAAAAATTGACCAAGTGCCACTGAAGCTGTTGTGTGCCCAAATGGCTGAATAAGCTTGGCTATCAGTCAACTCAATTAAATTATAGGCAAAAATTAAACGTATCATAGACGTACCATATTCTATTTCATTTGTTTTCCTGAGTAATTCCATTCCCAAGAGACATTAGATATTTCCCAGGACTGAAAATAAATTATATATTTTTTCCCAACGTGGTTTCCATTAATTTAATTCACTGCATAATAGTTAGAACAGTTGGGCCCCTGTGGCATTGGGATATCTACATGTTCATTGTGATTGTACTCCCCCCCAAAAATCAAAGTAGAAGACTCTATGAACTCCACCATCACTACCCCACACCCTGCCTTTAGAAACACCGATTTGGTCTCTCCGACAGTACCAAGCATTTTGATCACTAGTTCCCCTCTTTGGGTTAGCACATAAATAATTTTTATTTTACCCTGCCTGTGTGATATAGAGCACTATATCTTAAGCACTGTATGTGTTATTGCCAACAAACCATTTTAATAATTGAAACTAGTGTTCTTTTTTTTTTTTCCCCTCACAGCTTATTCACTCAACTCCACAGCAAAGACCCTCTGCTAAAAGTATGTGTCATTAGCATTTATAAGCTGCTAAGGTCTCTGCAACCCCTTTCCCCACACTGAATTGTCTCAATATCTGAGTTCATGAGAGCCAGCTTATTCTAAGAAAAGCCAATTCTTATGTAGGACATGAAGTTTTTATCAACAAACATCTAATCTTTCCGATTCCCTTGCAAATGTTAAGCCTTCACGTCTCTGAGGCTGACACCAGTAGTTTGATACCCCAAATTTCTAATATATTGCTTTGTCTTTTTTTGAGTCTCTGAGGAGAGACCCTCTGCTTATACACTTTTCTAGTTTGATAAGTTAGATGATATCAGGCTCTGAGAGTAAATAGACAGGAAAAAAGTGAAATTACAGTGGAGGTGGGATGGGGTGAGGAAATGCATGGTGGGTGAAGAGAAAGGACATAATTCAGTGAAGATGAATTGTGTGAAGCAAAGCAATCCTTCTCGCATCTACGTTCCTGGGCTATTGAGGTTTATAATTCCAAACGTACCCATCTGACTTATCTGAAAATAATCCAAACAGATTTGTTTGCACTTTTGTTTGCAATATCTGCTGTTTTTGTGCACTATCCCTTCAGAGCTAGGACATTTGCAGACAAGTGTTTGTTGATCAATGGTATTGAACTAGTTACTTTATAAATTTGGCTGGGTTACATTGACTCATTAATTAGTCTGCAAAAGCCTAGGCTTTGTGTTAAAGGAGATGCCTTGTTTCCTCCCAATCAGTAATCCTTTATGCTAAAAGGCAGAGTGGGCTCAAGTCAAATCATGGAATGGGCAGACTGCTTCCTTAACGACCCATCTGCTTTCTCTAATCTCTCCAATACATTTTTTTGGTCACTTCTCTTCTAAACAGCTAAGAATCTTTCACTGTGATGCCCAACAGTTTGGGACAGAATTCTATGAAGGGGAGTTTTCTATGAAGTGGCCGGGAGAGGTAACAGGTTATCCTCTCTCTGTCTTAGTTTCCTCATCTGAAAACTCACCCCTAATATATCTCTACACAGAAAACTCATAAGATCAAAAATAAATAAGATTTTTTCATAATACACCAAAAGAACAGACCAAACAACTTCCTCTTTTCCATTTCACCCATATGTATTTTGTTTTGTAGAAATAGATAACTGATAAAATTATTGTGGTAAGCAGTAGTGGTATACAACAGTGGCATACAACCTTGCTTAATAGATCTATATTCTAGTCTCAAAGACTACAAAAATTGTATTATAATTGAGACATATCTTATGTGTTTTTCCTTTATGTACATAGCGGGATGCTATATAGAGGCATGTGTTTAATAACTTGTTAATGGTTATCTGTGGTGCTTAGTAGGAAACATGTAGTTAATGCTAAATTGCTTAATGCTTACTATATAACAGGCACAGAGACATTTACATGTATTCAGTCATTAAACATGCATAATAACTCTATGTGATATATACTATTACTACTTCCACTATGCATAAAAAGAACCTGAGACACAGAGAGGATAATAGTTTTACCTAAGATCACATAGATAGTAAGTACTGGAGTTAGAGTTTCTACTCAAGCAGTCTGATTCCAGAGTCTATACCCTTAAATTCTGCACACTGTTGAACTAAGACAACTGCTGTAGCTACAAAGATATTTTCCCACCAAAAGTCCTTAGGTAATTTGGGGAAAGTTAATTTTTATTATGAGGTATGAGATAAAAAGTAAGGCAGATTAGGTCAATAAATCTCTTACTATCCTCATTGAATTTTCCCAAAGATGAATATAGGAATTTTTAGTTTTTAAAACATCACTCAGACTCTCCCTCAACGTAGTAAATAAAGCAAAATTTTTTTCACTTAAAACAGGAAAATTGCACCGGACATTCAGTTATGCTAGAGATCAAATTAATTAAATTTTTCTTCTAAATAGAGAATAATATCTGATGCTTTTATTTTGCTAACTAATACTTGGTAAACCTATGAAATTAACACACTTAGTTTATTTACATTGTAATCTGTTTGTCCTTTTGATTATAGAACAAGTAGTTATTTCTATCGTGAAGTATGAGTTTTGTTGGAATTTCGTTCCCTGAATTTTCTTTTTTCCTCTCTACAAAGATATTTACTTTCAGCACCATGGAGAGAAATTACCTCCCATCTAGGCTGGTGATTTGCCTGTACCAACTTGCTAAACATTGGAATCTACTGTGGCCCTTGCTAGGGAAAAAGAAAAAAAAAACCTACTGATTCATAATCTTTGGAATTAGGGAACATTGAGTAAGTGGGCATAATCCATAGGTAATTCTGAATATTAGCTAAGTATGGAACACCTGACCTAGTTTTATCACAGAATCTTAGAATAATACTTTAACTATACAACGCTTCCGACCCTCTGAAGCTGTGGGGTTGCCACGGACAGCAATTATTCTTTAATGTAATGATGGACTTAAAAAAAAGGAAGTTCTTGAGGTTTATATTCAGTGTCCTACTTTCCAGTTCACGGTTCTTTCTGTTTGGTTATCATTTTCTCATGACTTATATCCATTATATATCCCTCTATGTTAACCTACTCCTGGAATATAATAAGATGAGCAATTCATGAACAATTGATATAAACTGAAAATTCATAGACGAGAATAACAAATGGCCAACGTTTTTTTAAAAATAAAAAAGACGTTGGGCTTCCCTGGTGGCGCAGGGAATCTGACTGCCAATGCAGGGCACAGGGGTTCGAGCCCTGGTCCGGGAAGATCTCACATGCCGTGGAGCAACTAAGCCCGTGTGTCACAACTACTGAGCCCATGTGTCACAATTATTGAAGCCTGCATGCCTAGAGCCCGTGCTCCACAACAAGAGAAGCCACTGCAATGAGAAGCCTGCACACCTCAACCAAGAATAGCCCCTGCTCGCCGCAACTAGAGAAAACCCACCCATAGCAACAAAGACCCAATGCAGCCAAAAATAAATAAAAATTTAAAAATTTATAAAAATAAAAATAAAAAAGACACTCAACCTCATAGATTATTAGGTAAATGAAAAATTTAAAAATCAGATATATCTTTCAGTAACCCGACAGCTGGGTAAGAAGCTTGAGTTTTCTAGTGTTGGCAAGGATGCAATAAAATGGGAATTCTCAAACACTTCTGTGTGTTTAATAAACACTGATATTTTGCTAACCCACACCCATTTTCTGCCACTTTCTCCCTTGTTTACCTTAAATTTAGAGACCAAAAATGTCAACAGTCATTTCCCAGCCTTCTTTGCAGCTATGGTGGTCATATAACAGAGTTCTATCAATAAATATACGAAAAAGTCTGTGGTGGAGGTTTATGAGAAAGTGAGTGTTTGTTGAGAAGAAAGTAGAGTTGTAGAAGGTACCTCCTTGTCTCGGCTTCATTATGTTTTGAATGTAGATGTGATACCTGCAGCAATGGCTGTCATCCTGTTATCATAAGGGAAAGGCCAAGGATGGCACAGATATGCAGCTATAATATTATTGAACAAATGCCAGTAGCTGTCTGCCTCCACACTTACTATTTTGTGAGAAAAATAAACCTCCTTTTATTTATATTACTTTTAATTAAGATTTTTTGTCACTTGCAGAATTCCTAAAATACACAGTGGGGCTCTAGACTGATGAAATGTTTTTGGAAGGCAATTTGACATATCTATCAAATTTTAAATGCACTAAGTATTATTATTGTAATTTTATGTCTGGAGATATGAATTTATCCTAAAAATATATTCACCCATATACACAAAGACATATATGTATACAAGAACATTAATTTCAGCATTTTTTTGCAATAGCAAATAATTGGAAATAACCTGGATATTCACCATTAAGGAGAATGGTTAAATAAAACATGGGTACCATGCAGCTATTAAAATAGTGACCCTACACACACAAACACAGACGGGTTATCAAAATTCACAGCTGGTTTAAAAAATACATATAAAAACAGTATGTAGAATATGGTGCCATTTATATAAAAAATGTATGTGTGTAGGTGTAAGCGTGTATGTGAAGCTTTGACAATTGTTTATGTTTTGCATGGAATAAGAATGAAAGTTTCAGTGTTCTTTCCAATCCTCAGTACTGTTTGAATCTTGGTCAGTGAACATATAATTACATATTAACATGCTAATAAAGTTATACATGTCAAAAAATAAACACTTGATAACAGCTTAAATGTTTACCTTCCTCATGAGAATTTGAGTTAAAATACTAATTAAAGTAATTAACTGAACTTCCAGGTAAGCAAGGGAGAAATATGATATGTGTAACCTCTTTGGCCTCTAAAATTATACAGTATAGGTGGCTACTTTTAAGTTATTTCTAAAACTAATCTTTTCCCAATTCATAGTTTGGTATTAAATGGGTAAAAGATCTTCAGAAAACAGTAAAGCATTTATGAATATAGTAATAAAAATTTTATGTATATACCTTTAATTATGAATGAATCTATAAGGATAATTTAGAAATTGGTAAGTTAAGGATTACCTTAAATTACTCTTTTATTCTAGACTGTTCAGTTTTTGAGTAAAAGTAATATCGTTTTCACTGAGACAACATTTTGAGAATTACAAGTATTATTTAGGGACAGATAATTGTATTTTGTCTTTCTAATGATTGCTAGTGCCTATCTTATTAAATGTTATGTACTTTATTTGATTTGTTTATTATCAATATCTATCCAAAATTAAAAAATGGAAAACTCTTAAAGCAATCAATCTTTTTTTTTTTTTTTTTTTTTGCGGTACGCGGGCCTCTCACTGTGTTGGCCTCTCCCGTAGCAGAGCACAGGTTCCGGACGCGCAGGCTCAGTGGCCATGGCTCACGGGCCCAGCCGCTCCGCGGCATGTGGGTTCTTCGCGGACCGGGGAACGAACCCGTGTCCCCTGCATCGGCAGGCGGACTCTCAACCACTGCACCACCAGGGAAGCCCCAATCAATCATTTTAATACTTTAGCTCACACTTTGATAGCTATTTGATAATACTGATGAAGCCAAGTTTATAAATTGGGTCTACTGCTCTTCTACTGAGTCCAAAAGATGGGTGTTCTTTCTTTCATTATTTTTTGTTCATAACCAGATAATTTTAAAAGATGTACCAATGGTTGTGTAGGAACAGGTACGTGGGAGCAAGGATGAAATCTGTTATTAGAGTGAGCTCTTACTGAAAAACTGAGGATGAGCAAGTAGTGTGCATTTACAAGAGGCGTCATGCTTGCCATAATTATAATATCTAACGCTTACTGAGCACTTACTATGTCCCTGGCATGATGATAGTCTGTTTACATGCTTTATCTCACTTAACCTTTAAAACAAGATATAAGACAGGGCTTCCATGGTGGCGCAGTGGTTAAGAGTCCGCCTGCCAATGCAGGGGACACGGGTTCATGCCACGGTCCGCGAAGATCCCACATGCCGCGGAGCGGCTGGGCCCGTGAGCCATGGCCGCTGAGCCTGCGCATCGGAGCCTGTTCTCCGCAATGAGAGAGGCAAAAACAGTGAGAGACCCGTATAACAAGAAAAAAAAAAAAAAAAAAAAAAAGATTCTATGAATTTCTTCATTTTACTGATAAAGTAGCTGCTGCTTAGAGAAATTAAGTAACTTCCCCAAGACCATATAACTAGCATGGGATTCTATCTCAGGTCTATGTGACTCTGAAATTCAAACTGTTAATTATTATTCTGTACAGACTCCAAAGGCATTAGACGGGGACTTGTGACATATATATATATGTCCCATGTTGACAAATACATTGTGTTGTTCAATACTATGTGGCTAGGGCCAAGAATAAATTAGATACTCAATATATATTTGTTGAATGGGTGAATAAATATATGCATGAGTGAAAGGCTAATAATCTGAATGAAAATAGAATCAACTCCTTTTTTGTTCATAAAACCAGATCCCCTCTTAAGATGCTACTTAGTGGTTTCCTTCTCTGGGTATTGGCTGGAAAGACCTCTAAGATGCCTCCTGTTTAGTGATATTAACAATTTAGGAAATACTGTTTATTAGTCCTAGAGAAATAGCTTTAAACTGGAGACTAACTGAATTTTCCATCCGTGGATGGAGACAGTCCAGATGGAACAGTGCTTGTAACAACTCCAAACAACATGTCCTTCTTTGCTTCCTCCTCTCACTGGGTCATAAAGAAACTCGTGGAGAGGGCTGGGTTTGAAGAGCTCCCAAGATAGCTTTCCAGATGACCTCTCGGTCACAAGGGCCTGCTATTTTGAAAGGCATAAGTACCATGGAGAGAGAGCAACGGGAGTGCGTGACATTTCCTTCCTTGATTATCATTCTGGAAGTGCTGATGCAGATTATTCTGCCTCAGAGGGAGGGAGCCTGAGGTCCTGGCTTTGTCTAATTTACAAATCCAGGAACAAATTTATCTTTTAGAACTCTATCGACCTTCTCAAATTGAGGGAACTAAGAATAATTTCTACAAATGTGATAAGAAAAGAAGCAAAAGAAAGCCTGGGATCTGTGTTATTCCATATAGAGATCATGGGTAGTACCTGCCTTTTTTTTTTTTTTTTTTTTTTTTTGCGGTACGCGGGCCTCTCACTGCTGTGGCCTCTCCCGTTGCAGAGCACAGGCTCCGGACGCGCAGGCTCAGCAGCCATGGCTCACGGGCCCAGCCGCTCCGCGGCATGTGGGATCTTCGCGGACTGGGGTTATTAGCCTCTATTCTAAAATGAGCTTCCAGTTACAACATTAACATCTAACATTTAACAAGCATGGGCTTGGTGCTAAATATTCTGCTAAATCCTTTGTATAAATTATCTTATTTAACCTCACGGCGCTATGAGGTAAATACCATTTTATAGAGATTTTGAGGTACAAAAAAAGATAAGTAACCTGTCCAAGGTCACACAGCTGTTCATAGAAAGCTAGAGTTGGAACTTAAGCTGTTTAACTCCGCATTGCTTTAACCACTAACTCTCTTGTCATAGAAATAAAATGGTCTAGACCTTTAGTTTTATCCTTTAGCCAAGATTTAGGATCACAATCATTAAATGAGTAGAATATCCTTTTTCTACCTCAGAAGTTGGAAGACGTGCAGATATCTTATGCATTTGGTTCATCTGGTCATTCAACAGGTGTTTATTGAGTACCTCCTATGTGTAGGCACTGTTTCAGGCCCTACAGATACGGTCAGTAGTGAAGAAAACAAATGGAAATCCTTGTCCTCGTGGAACTTATATTCTAGTACATTCTAGTTCCTCATATTTTATCAATAAGGACCTAAGTCAGTCTGGGTGATATAAGAAAGTTTTTGTCCCTGGCAAGGGACACACAGGCATGTAACTTTGCTTTTCTCTTGGAGGCTGATCACTCAGACAAAGAAATATAGTTTCTGGAGGTGAAAATGAAGTTTCTCAACCAAGATTAAATTTTCATATTATAGTGGCCAGCCAGGAAATGTAACGAAACTGGGTCAGGAACTGACTGTGTGTATTAAAGCGACCTAGCCAGTCTATAAAGGCAGGCCCCTCTCAGCTCTCATGGGCTGTCCCCAGGCTGGAATGTGAACCATTGTTGTAAAGCTACCAGTATTTCAAAAGAAGGCAGAAATCTCATTTTTTGGTAAAATATTCAATTTTGTAAATTTTGTAAAATTAATTAAAAGTAAAAAACAACAAAATATAAAGCCCCAAACTCTGTGCCAATTAAAAAATATCTATTTTAAGGCTGAATAATATTTCACAAATAATGCATGATTCCACTTATATGAGATATCTAAACTAGTCAAACACAGAATTAGAGCATAGGATTGTGGTTGCCAGGGACTGAGGGGAAGGGGAAATGAGAATTATTATTCAGCAGGCATAAAATTTCTGCTATGCAAGAAGACGATGTTCTACAGATCTGCTGTACAACACTGTCTCTATAACTAACAAAATCGTATTGTACTCAAAATTTTGTTAAGAGTGTACGTCTCGTAGTAAGTGTTCTTACCAAAATTAAAAAGAAAACAACACATCTGTTAGAGTATTTCCATGTGCTATCAGTTGTATCTTCCCCTTTGTGTGTGTGTGTGTGTGTGTGTGTATGCATGCTGAGGTGGGACAATTAGAAACGTTCCAGCAGTTAGCATAGTGATCGCACTGGAGGATCATATCACCAGGGGCTTCCACTCTAAACCTAGTAGAATACAAAATGAAGGAGGCCAGGGACCTTGCAAAAGATCCTTGTAAACGAAAGGAGGAATTAAATCACCAACTGCGGGAGATACAAGAGGAGTTTGACGAAAGAATCAGGAGCAGTGTCAGAGTCAGCATGTACCTTCCTGCAAAAACATCACATATGTGGCGCAGTGGTTGAGAGTCTGCCTGCCGATGCAGGGGACACGGGTTCGTGCCCCGGTCCGGGAGGATCCCACATGCCTTGGAGCGGCTGGGCCCGTGAGCCATGGCCACTGAGCCTGCGCGTCCGGAGCTTGTGCTCCGCGGTGCGAGAGGCCACAGCAGTGAGAGGCCCGCGTACAGCAAAAAAAAAAAAAAAAAAAAAAAAAAAAAAAATTTACTTCAACCAACGTCACTTCCCTCCAGGCTCCTGGCAGCTCACTCACTTGCTCTGAGCTGCAGAACAGGCAGGTCATTTCCTCTTTGTCCTGGAGCTTTGGCAGAAAGAAACTTTTCTTCTGAAGCTTCAGAGGCAGGGAATAAAGAAAGCCTAGGCATCCCAGAGGACGTTCTTGCAAGGGAGATGAAGTTTTACCTCACTCAGTTGGTCATGCAGGATCTAGGTACTGCTGTTCTCTAGCAAGGTTGATTTGTTCCTTGCTTGTTTATTGTGGTAAGAACACTTAGCATGAGACCTACTCTCTTAACAAATTTTTAAGTTCATCATACAACATATGTTCATCATACCCATATTGTTCACTATGGGTACTATGCTGTGCAGATCTCCAGAACGAATTCATCTTGCATAAGTGAGACTTTATACCAATTGCACAACAACTCCCCATTCCCCCTCCCCTTCCCCGTGGTAACCATCATCCTTAAGTGGAAACAAGCAGTTTTGTCCTTCTATGGCTGCCTTATCTCTCTTAGCATCATGTCCTCCAGATTCATCCATGTCGTTACAAATCTCAAGGTGTGTTTCAACTCAGTTCCCCACTTACACAGGCATGGATGAATTTGAATTCAAATGTAGCAGACTCATGTTCTAGAATCATTAAGCAGAACACTTTACTTGGAAATAGAAGGAAAAATATTATTCACATGATTTTGAATAACTTTGTAAGTACAGAGGAAAACTGAGAAGTCAATTCTTCTGTGGGATTTATGAGTTTCTGGTAGAAGGCAGACTCTCCAAGAATATGGGAAAGAATAAAAATGTTTAGCTAAATGTCTGGTGCATGGTAAACAACTAATAAAAGTCAGCAATTTTTATCATTATTCAATTCAATAAATAATTTGTCCTCTATTGAAATTATAGTTAGTGTAAATTTTGTTCATTAATTTAATTTAACTGAAACACTTATTTCTATGAAAACTTCAAAAACTGTCCCAAAGCTATGTGCTTTGACTGAAAAAAAAGGGTCTTGTTTAAAACATATTGTTAGTTATTTCCTTGGCCCAAAATGCTAATGTTCACAAGCAGCAAGGCTACTGATGAATGGCTTACTGAGATATAAGTAGTAATCATGATCATCCAGGGTCTGAAAAGATTCCCTGGCAGTTTGTAAATTTCTATCCTTTTAGGCTTTTTGATTTATTACTGTAGGTGCATCATTTTTGACAGAAAATAATCAGTTGATTGTATTCACAGGGAGCAAAAGTCACATGTGACATCAGCTCAGCTGCTCCTACAACCCCCAGCTGAAATAGACTTCTATCCTGGTAGCTACCCTTTGTGTTTATTATCACATTTAGGGTTTACTCAGTGTTCTCAAGTATATGATCTCATCCAAACCTTATGATAGTCTGGCAGGTATACTGTACCTCCTTGTGAACATAAGGGAATTGACTTTGAGGGGCAAAAGCACTTGCATTGGGCCACCTGTGTGGCAGAGTTGGATCATGAATGCATGACTTCTGACTCTAGATTCAGGACTATTCTCATTGCCCCAGGTTGTTGTGAGACCTAATTTATCTTTCCATCCTGGGATACTGCCTTTTGCCTGTGTAAAGCTATAGTACACTGTGCCATGAAAATCACTTGAAAATGTACTAATGTGCTTTTAAATACTATTTATAGACTCGGATCACTTTTTACCACCTAGAAGCTAAGTAATGAAAATACAAAAGCCGATAAGCACTTGGTTAAGACTCCAGCATACTTATTGATTCTAATTTAGTTGGGATGTACACCATTCTCCAGTCAGCTAAGCAATATCAAGTGATTAAAATAACTGATTAAATGATAAACATGTTGGGATTTTCAACCTTTTTACTGACTGATCTAGATTGAGTGTTTGGCCTAGTCAGAGTGCAGCAATCATTAAAATGCTCACTAAAATTCTAACAGAAAATGTATGCAATGATAGATTTGTGTCTGGCCAAGAGGAAATTATAAAAATTTTGTAGAGCAGATTAAGGAAATGTTTAAGAGCAGAAACTGTGGAGTCAGGGAGACCTGGGTTTGATTCCCAACTAAGTTGTGCCATTTACTAGCTGTGTGTCTTTAGGCAGGTTGCTTAACCTCTCTAAACCTCGGTGTCCTCATCCATAAAATACAAACAAGTTCCCCTACCTCAGATGTCTATTATGTGAATTAAATGAATCAATTCAAGTAAAGGGACTGTGGTACTGGCTAGCCTATCAAAAAATCCAGGAAATAAATATTAACTACTATTATGGTTATTATTATCTATTTAGTGTCTCTAACTTAAGTTCCCTCATTAATTTCTTTAACCATAAAAACTGGTTAAAGAAGTCTATTCATCTCATTGTATTGGTATCGAAGTCAATGGGATAATGCGGAGAAAGGATTTCTCATTCAGTGACGTGTACAGCCTAAGCACTCAATGAGTAATACGTACTATATTGGACACCTCTTGTGCACTGTCTCAGATCCTCTTGGTCTGCGTTCTGCTCCTGACACTGCTATATGCAACTCACTTCACGTCTGAGCAGCCCGATAAGTCTTCACCCACCTCACCACAGCTGTGCTGTGTTTCTCAGTTTCTGAGCCTGGATTTTCTATGTGGCTGAGTTGGAGAATATATAAGGAAATTCTTTAGCACTGGTGCATGTGCAAATTTGGAAATTTAAGGGAACTAATACCCTATGGGGGACTTTCCCAATGAAAGACTGAAGCTGGTGGATGAATGCTCTCTTCTTCCATCCCTCAGGTGGACAGTGTATTTGCATTTACTCAGCAATTTGGGGTTTTTTGTTTGTTTGTTTTTCAGGATTAAGCCCCAGTTTCCCATAGCAATGATCAGCTGGGTAACACATCCTTTTTCTCATACCTTATTTCAGTCTTTCCAATCCCCCACTGCTGTTTTCTAGGATTACTTCCCAAATAAACTACCTGCACACAAGTACTTGTCTCCAGTTCTGCTTTCAGGGGGACTCAGGATGTTATAATATGTGGCTATAAGCCAAAGTGAAGTAAATATATTTTGTCTTTTAGATTCTGTCGCCTAAGAATCATACTGAGGCATTTTATGATATTAAAAGAAGATTGCTGAAATATATCTTGAAGATAATTTACACTAATCCATTGAATGCTTCTAGTCTGCCTTAAGTTGATCATAAATGATATTCTGGTCCAGGGGTTGGCAAACTTTTTCTGCCAAGGGACTGACAATGAATATTTTAGGCTTTGAAGGGCAGGTAATCGCTGTTGCAACTACTTGACTACTGTTGCATCATGAAAGCAGTCAAAGGTAATAAGGTAAATGAATGGGTGTGGCTGTGTTTCAATAAGTCTTTATTTACATGTGGCAGGTCTATACTTGCAATATAGATGTGATATATAAACCCAGATGTTTTTCAGGCAGATACATTAAAAAGACAGTAGTTCTAATTTTGTACTCTAAAGATATTTTTCTCAAAACATTTACTTTATAATAACCAATTATTTCTCCATATGTTCCTTTCTGCTACCCCCCATGCAGATGAACTATGATGACCCTAGGAGGGTTCAGGATGAGTGTCTAAGGATTCATGGGTTAATGATAGTCAGCATTTACTGAGTGCCTACTCTGTCCCAGGTGCGTACTAAGTGCTCTTCTGATTTCTGAGAGAAACTGAGGTTATAGAGGCTATGCAACCTGCCCACATGCTCATCCTCAGCAAGTAAACCACTGAAGTGAGATATAAACCCAATCCGTCTCCTTAATTTGCCCTCTTAGGGCCATAGAATGTTTTGTAGTATTTTTGTAAAGCTAATGATTCTCTTCTATGGCATAGCAAGTTATATTTCAATATATGGAGTCTAAACCAGGAGTGGAGAGAAACTTGTGTGGCTTTCTAAGGAGGCTGCATCTACCACTCTTTGTCAAAATATTTTTGGAGTAAATGACCAGTTGCACAGCTTTAAAACTTTCTAAAATCTTTTGGTGCTGTCATGTAGAACATGGTCTTAGTTATGCTATAGTCATTTTTAAAACTGGATTTTCATAGTTTATTGGGATTGGTCCAAGAAGGAAGCAGAGCATGAAACTTCATATATTGACAATTAAATCATTTATATCCGTACTATGAATATACTTACAATGGTTGATAACTGTCACTGAAACAGCAGCTAATTAGAAGGAAAATAAATTAAAAAAAATAAGAACAAGCCAGAGATCAAGAGGACTTAGCTTCATGCACAAATTGTGATGTACATGTTCCTTAGAATGGTATAAATGATATATTTTCCAGATAAATAACAAAAAGCTATTTTTGAACACTAAATAAGAGCAGGTTTTAACCATTATCTGACTAAAAGAAAGATCGCAATAATGAGAAGGGGTCATGAATCTAAGGTGACAAGCCATTGTTATTGGATTTCTATTGGACTGTGCTTTCAATCCATGTTGAACTGATGTCCTGCCAGACCAGATACACGACTGGGATGGGAGTCCATAGTTCATTCTAGAAAACACTGAGTCCAGCCATGGGATAGAGAAGCTGAAGGCAAATAAAGAGCAAAGCAGATGCTCCTTTGACATTCAACTTTTGGTCTTTGAAATGGAAGAAAGATGAGCTCACAATTAAATGGCATTTGAGGTTAGATTTGAGCTGAGCGTTTGAATAAACTCCAAATCTCAGAATAACAGCAAAATTAGTGCGTGGCAGGATTCAGTCACATTATGATCAGAAGAATAGGGGTTAAATATTTTCTTGAAAATGACGATATGCATGTAGAAGGGAACAGAGATCGGGAGAGGATAAATTGGTCTGAAGAAATATAGAAATATGGATAATTTTTCTTTGAATGACAAGAAGATTTTGATACTGCTCTGCCCTCTTAGAAATTATCCAAGAAATAATCTTTACCTTCCCTAGACTGTATTTGAAGACTTGGTTCTGTGTTAAGGCATCTAAAATCAATATGAACTCAATTGTTCATTCATTTACTCAACAGATAGAAATTTCTATTCAACAAATAGAAGTCTTTAGTTTGCTGGTCTTCTCCTTGGCATAACTTTAAAATTTTTCTTCAGCACCCATATCCTCTTTGGTTCACATTCCCAGGTGGCAAGGGTGGGCCCCACCACCATCCCCTGACATCAAGAGTGTCCTGGTTCAGTTTAAATAAGCATAGTCTACCTCCCTTGACACCGAGGTTGCTTCAAGGTTAGGCACATCACAGCCAATTTAAAACAAAAAGAAGCTACTGGGCTTCCTCTGTCTTCCATGGAAGCAACTAAAACAGATTCTCTCTTTCTCCCTCTGATGGTGTGATATGAAGATGTGGAGCCTGGAACCACTGAAGCCTTTATGCTGCCAAGAGAAGTGCCTTGGGCCTTGGTAATTCAGTGGGTTTAAACCACTGAATCAAGCCTTTCATGAGGTCAGAACATATTTTGGACTTTTTGGTTTTGTGAGTTAATGAACTCTCTTTATTGCTTAAGCTTGTTTGGTTTGGGTTTCTTTTTGTCACTTGTTTTCAAGAGTCTTTGTAGAGTAAAAGCACATTGTGTCCGATTCTGGGGAACCCAGACAAATAATATTATCTTTTGCTTTCAGGAAACTTCCTGTATCATGGAAATACAACCTCTGAGCTACAGGTTGATGGAGACCTGGCTACTTTCAGGCACAACACTGGAGCACTAGAAGAAATTGACTGGATTAGAGATTTTAAAAGGGAAATTATTAAAGGAAGGAAAAGGAAGAAATATTACACCAGGGGAGCCAAGATACAGAAACAGACAACAAAAGCTTGTTCTACTCCTATGTATAGATTGAAGAATGAAAGTCTACAAAGTTTGATCTCAATGCCAACAAACCAGTTTATATGAAAATCGCTTAAATATCCTAAAAGCTTGTGCAGAACAGAGAAACTCTGGGGAGGATCCACAGCCTTTGAGAGCAAAGAGCATATTCTTTCCTCCTACAAATAACTGGGAACAAGATGTCTGTCTAGAATTAATCAGATTGGTGTCAGGAATGACTTACAAAGCAAGCAACATCTAAGAGATCAACCGTGTTATCTTTAAGAACAGTTTAAGCTGTTCAAAATAGATTGATTGTATTTGGAGCTCATAGCTACATTTAATTATATCCTCTATTACAGGAAAATTGGCTGAGATTTTTAACCTTTCCTTTTCAAAAGAGTTAAAGCAGCCCTCTGGCTTGACTAGGAATGTCTATTTTTACTTAACGCGGATGGGAATCTATTGTTCTGGGTTATGTAAAAGAAAAAGGAAAAGAAATGCATTTGTCTTCCAGCCTTAAAGAATGATCTCTTGCGGATTTAGCTTTGGACTTCTACATACAAAATGGGATGTGATGTAGAAAAGTAAGACTCTAACTCTCATGTGAATACAAATTCCACTGGAATCTTGTGGAAACGCAGATTCAGATTCAGGAGATCTAGGGTGGGCCTTAGATCTGTGCTTTTCACGAGACCCCCTGTGATACTGATGCTTCAAGGACCATGGATCACACTTTGAGAAGCAAGAACATAGAGCAAAGAGCTGGGCTGTGTAGGAATCAAGAAGTCTGGGTCTAGTTTCAGTTCTATCATTAATCAGTTGCAAGACCTTTTTAATGTCACTTATGCTTTGAATGTTCCTCATCTATAAAATGATGCGGTTGGACTTAGTCATCTCAAAAATCCCTGCCAAATCTAAGCCAACAGGAAAAAGAACCTCTATATGTTTTGCATCGTGTTTTACAATCTTCTCTATCCATTTTCCCTTGTTCTTTTCTTCATAGAAGGTGTCATCTGCCATGCCAGCAAACTTGAATATTCTCCTTGGCTCTTCTCTCTTCATCACCTCCCTGGATTCAATGGGTCATCAAGTCTCAACCAGTTCCCTGAAAAGAATTCTAGACTCTTTGGTTTGTGTGTCTCTACTCCCACTGGGACAACTAAAATTCAAGTAACCATCATTTGCCTCTTGACCACATTATTCCAGCCTCCCCAAAAATTTCCGCCCCTGTATGGCTCTTTCCAATCCATTTTTTCCTTCATTTATTCAGCAAATGGATATCTTTAATAGTCTGGTTAGCAGCTTTTTCTGTCCTCTGGGCACAGTGTTTCCTATACCCTGTAGCACACCTCCCCTCCTGTCCTCTCAGCCCTGTGTTAGGTGGGTTCCACCTACCTTCCCATCCCAATATCGAATTTATATCTAATCATTTCCTGCCCTGTATGAAATCCTTCAGGGACTTCCTACTTTTTATAAGGATGTGGACTGCGGTCTCTGTTATGACATAGGCTGGGCATGATGTCACACTTGTCCACTCTCCTCTTCCCTTCTTGTTTTCACATTCTAGTCCTACCGGACTCCTTTAAGTTCTACAGAAGCACCATGCTCTGTCTCATCTCCGCTTCCTTGCCCCTGTCATTCCTTGAGTGTGGCATATTCACTCTCCCCCTCTCTAATTCACTGAGTCCCTGCTGGTGAATTATTTTGCTGGGCTCAGCTGAAATATCACTTCCTGATTCCCATAGTTAAGTTAGGACTCTGAGATTAAATGTGCCAGGACTACTTTGCACTTGACCTCCATAATACTCAATGACACACTTTTAAATATTTGCTCAATGTCTGTTTTCTCCAGTGGACTATATGCTTGATGAGGACAAGGTAACCCATTTGCCTCACACAGGACTGGCTTTGAGAATACTTTCAATGATCACTAACAGAGTTCAAATGGAAAAATTATAGATACCAGTTTGGCTTTCTTCATCTTTAATGTCCAGGTTTTATAGACTATTGGGTAACTCTTGGATACTCTGGTCTCTCTGCCTTTAACTTCTCTTTATGTCAATCTTTTCTTCACATTGCTAGCATTTACTTCAAACCAGAGCCCCAGCCTACTCCTCTGCTCAAAAATTATTTTATGTCTTCTCACTGCCTATGGAGTAATAACACACTCATAGACTTCATTCAAGTTGCTCCATAATCTGTCCTAAGAAATCTTGGGGACACCATGCACTGCCCCCATGTCACAATTATGACATTATGGCAAATATCATAATATCCAGCCAAATGGGATTATTAGCTGTCTCCCAATCCTCTCTCACATTTCCTGGTTCCATGATTTTGTCACTAATGTTCCCTTTTCATAGAATATTTCTACAGCTCAACATAAATGCTGTTTTGTTATTAGTCATTTTTATATACCCTGGATTAAAAATAATCTCTTCTTCCTCTGTATTCTCTTAGTAGTTCATCTGTCCCTTCATGCTGGAGGTTCAAAGGACCCTAATCACCCTTGTCCTCTTGTTCCTGTTCCAGCCATTGAAATGGATGCAAGAAGCCAAAAGGGGTAATTAATAAATGAGGCTTAAAACTCATAAATGACAAGTCTTCCTAGATTGTTAAACATGGCTTAGACCTAAGGGCTTCCCTATTCCTCTACCCCTTCCCAACTCTACATTCCATGTGGGAAAAATCAGGTCTATTGAGAAAATGCTTATATGGACAGCTAATTGCAAAATTATAGCTTCCTTCACAAACTCATTCAGGAAAATGACTTAGAGCAATACTCTGCAATAGAGATATAATGCAAGGCACATATACAGTTTAAAAAAAAATTTCGTAGCCACATATAAGATTTTAATGGGCAAAATTAATTTAATAATATATTTTATTTAACCCAGCATATTCAAAGCATTATCATTTTAGCATGTAATCAATATAAAAATTATTGATGAGATACTTTGCCTGCTTTCTTTTGTCATACTAAATCTGGTATGTATTTTATACTTAAAAGACATCTCCAGTTCTCAGTAGCCACATATAGCTAGTGGCTACTCTATTAGAGAGCAAAGCCTTAGAGAAATACAGAGACTACTATTATATTTCCTTTTTAAAATAAATTTTTATTTTGAAGTAATTATAGACCGAAGAAGTTGCAAAGAAATGAAGAATAAGGTTCCATGAACCCTTCAGCCTGTCTCCTTAAATGCTGATGTTTTTAAAAATTACAACAAAACCAGGGAATTATACTGACCCAATACTGCCTTTAAAAAGCAGTGGCCTTTCCTCCCTATATAACCAGATTTCTCTGCAATCACCAGTAGATAGTTTCTTCTTTTTCCTATGGGGAGAAATTCATAATAAAATGGAGATATGAGCTAAAGTTGTTCAATCTAATATATTGCTTTTGTCTAGAGAGTGGATCAGATTTCTTTCTATCCATGAAAGAAAGAACTCTTTCCTACACCCACCCCAATATATTACACTCTGCCTTATTGTAGAGTTAATTATTTCTAATTCTACTTTTATTGAAGAGGTAGTAAGATCCTGGGATATAGGGAAATATTCTTTTCAATATCTTCCACACAAACATTGGTTTGCATAGAGAAGATGCTCAGCGAGTATTTATTGAGATGGTTTCTTGAAATAATCCAATTGTTATGTGACAGGCATTCACTATGTACATTTTCAAGCTACTCAACTGTTGCATGCCTAAAAGGGAAATGACAAAAGCTTTCAATAGGTCCGATGAATGGCTTTTCTCAGGCAAGAAGGATTTAAGGGAACACAGTAAATTAACCAGTAGGGACTATTCTATCCATCTAGAGATACAAGCCTCTTTTCCTTAATTTGGTTTTAATTGGAATTAAGTCTTTGAGGTATTGTCATCCACTTTGTGGATAGTTTTTATGGAGTTTACCATATCCACACTTCAAAAAGAGAAAAACAGAGATGTAAAGGCCTCCCAGGCAAACTGACATACAGGATTATTCAGCTAATAATTGGTGCATGGATACAAACCATTGTCTTTTCTGTCCAATTTTTTCACTCTAGATGTATTGAATCAGCTCCAAGAGCTACTGACTTCAAATAGATTAAAACCCAAACACCTCAGCTGTGTGATTAGCTATATTTCTAGATCCAGCACAGGGTCAGGAACATGGCAGAGATCAGTAAACATCTGTTGAATGAATGAGTAAATGAACTGATGATGTTCTCATTCAGTGTCACTTTTTCACGTTTGTACGATCTAAGAATAGATTGTCTTAGTTGGAAGGGTATTGGATAACTTATAGGGAGCTGTCAAAACTCACCAGGAAATGTGACCAGCTGCTCAGGATCACCTGGCAACAGCCCTCCCAGGGCCAATCATTATCACTTTCCCTTCATTTATCCAGGCATATCTATATGGTAGAGCCTGGAGTTCTGGTGATTACTGTCTTCTAGGCACACTCAAAGTCTATACAATCAACAGCAGTGTGTCTTCAGATCTTTGCTTATCATTTATCTACACATGTCTCCCACCTGCCAACCAGCCCCTCCTCTAGCCTTTGACAGTAACCAAAACATCACCCTCAAGTTTCCCCTTTTATTTATGCCCCACATCCAATTTAAAACAAAATCCCATTGATTAGGATTCTAAAACATCTCTGGAATCTGGCTCGCTCTTTTTCATGCAGCCACAAACTACCTCTAATGTGGAAAATTGCAACACTCCCCAGGGTGGGCCCCATATTTCCTTCCACTCTTGCAGCTGTCCATTGGAAGGGTGCAGATGTGCCCACGTTACTTTCCTGTTTCAGATCTTTCAGTGCCTTCTCACTAGTAATGAGGTATGTCTCTAACATGGCTTCAAAGGCCTTAGCTGATTGGGACCCCACCTGCCTCTCTAGGCTCATTTCTGCCCCTCTCTCCTCACATACTATGCTTGAGCCACACCAGACCTCTTCGGATCACTGCAAGCGACATGGTTTTCCTCATGTCCTTTACACACATTGTTCCCTTTGATTGAAGCACTGTCTTTCACTCCACTGCCCTGCCCTCTTTCATTAGTTCATTCCTATTCATCCTTCAAATTTCATTTTAAATAGTACTTTGTCAGGAAGCCTTATCTGACCTCTAAATCAGTTTAGAACTGTTTTATGATTCCATTCACACATCACATTTCTTCTTTATGATATTCACTGTAATTATAACTTCTTGTTTAACATCTTTTATTCTTGTTCAACTGTAATTTCTGTCTTAGGAACCATTACTATGTTAAGGCCTAGCAGAGTGCCTGATAGGTTTTGGGTGCTCAATAATTATTTATCAAAGGAATAAAATATATGTGCTCATCATTTCCATTCCTCTTTATTTCTTTCTTTCACAGATCACACTTTCCTTCATCCTATGACTCTTCTATCTTCATAAATAATTTATTAATGATCATCATCTTTATGTGTGGTACAGTGGGAAATGTGAGCCTGCTGGGAGCTGGAGAGTTTGCCTGGAGAGACACATCTGTCTGGTGTAACAAAAAGGTACTTAACAGGAAGTTATAACTCCAAGTTTTAGCTTCAGGGTCTACCATAAACTTCAGCTAGTTCCTTCTTCACTTCAGGTCTTAATTTACTTTTGTGTAAACTGCACAGTAGCATAACTTGAGATGACCACCCAAGGCTAATGTTCTATGTCTCATCCGCCCCAAGAAAACCATGATAGCTGACTCTTCAATTATAGAGTGTTGATGCCACAAAACCTTTAAAAAATAAAGTATAACTGCCTTTTAGAGAATCTAAGAAAAACTGTTGAACTTCTTTCCAGAAAAATGCACGTATGTGTAGTCATGACCCTAACATTTTGCTTAGAATTTTAGGTTAAGAAGTATTTCTTCAAATTAAATTTACATATTTCTAAGACCACCTTTAGGCACATTTTTGAAGTGGCTGAAGTTTGATTTTTATTTCTTTTCACCCTTCTGTTTGCTTTCTCTTTGTTCAGTCACCAATCGGCACTTAGGACTACTCGCCATTTAGGTGTAAAATCTCAAACTTTTCAATTGCCATGAGATACTACTTATCCATCAGACAGAGAAATTCCAAAAGAAATTAAAAGGCCTAGGAATTATGTGATAATATTCATGATAGTTCATTGTTTGTATGTACCAGAGTTTATTTATCCGCTCACCTATTGATGGACATCTTGGTTGCTTCCAAGTTTTGGTTCTCATGAATAAAGCTGATATAAACATCTAGGTGCAGGTTTTTGTGTGGACATGTTTTCAGTTCATTTGGGTAAATGCCAGTGCTGGATCATATGGTTAGAATATGTTTATTTTTGAAAGAAATGACCAAACTGTCTTTCAAAGTGGCCATATCACTATGCATTCCCATCAGCAGCAATGCATGAGAGTTCCTGTTGATTTACATCCTCACCAACATCTGGTGTCATCAGTATTCCAGATTTTGGCCATTAAAATAGGTGCACAGTGGTGTCTTATCATTGTTTTAATTTGCATTTCCCTGATGACATATCTTGTGGAACATCTTTTCCTATGCTTACTTACATGCCATGTATATATCTTTTTAGTGAGATGTCTGTTAATGTCTTTGGCCCATTTTCTAATCAAGTTGCTTGTTTCCTTATTGTTAAGTTCTAAAAGTCCTTTGCATATTTTGGATAATAGTCCTTTACCAGATGTATATTTTGCAAATATCTTCTCCAAGTCTGTGGCTTGTCTTCTCAATCTCTTGATGCTATCTTTTACAAAGCAGAAGTTTTCAAGTTTTATGAAGTAAAGCTTATCAATTATTTCTTCCACAGATTGTGTCTTTGGTATTGTATTTTAAAAGGCCTTGCGATACTCAAGGTCATGTAGATTTTCTCTTATGTTATCTTCTAGGAGTTTTATAGTTTTGTGTTTTACGTTTAGGTTTACACATTCTGTTTTGAGTTAATCTTTGTGAATGGTGTGATGTCTATGTTGATTCATTTTTATGCATGTGGATATCCATTTGTTCCAGAACTATTTGCTGAAAAGTGTATCTTTGCTCCATTGTACTGCCTTTGCCTCTTTGTCAAAGATCAGGTGTCCATATTTATGTGGGTCTATTTCTGGGTTCTCTGTCCTGTTCCATTGATCTATTTGTCTAGTCTTTTGTCAATACCACACTGACTTGATTACTGTAGCTTTATAGTAAGTCTTGAAGTCAGAGATTAGTTCTTTTTTTTTTTTGCTTAATAAATACTTATTGCACACCTATCAGGTAAACACAGTGGTGAACACAATGATGAACAAACACAAAACAACAAACTTCTCCTTCATGTGGTGAGGCAAATATTAATCAAATAATCAAACAAATAAAAACTGACAAACTGTGATCAGTGTGGTTAACAGAAATTACAGGGATTTATGAGAGAGATTAAATAGGAAATGGATCTCTATTAGGGCATCAAAGGTTTACCCAATGTAAGACCACTTTAGTTAAAGTGTAAAGGATATAAAAACATCAAATTGTATTAAATTAAGGATGTGTATGTGTGTGTGTGCATGTGTGTTTAGGAGAGATGTGAAGGGAAATAGCCTGTTTGAGGAAGTAAAAGAAAAACAATACGGTTTATACATGAGGAACAAAAGGTAGAGAAATGCTTGAGAGGACTGAAGAGGAAAGCAGGGCCCAGACCCTATGCAGCTTTGTACGTCACATTAAATTTCTGACTATTTCTCTAGAGGAATGGGAAACCATGCTGGGGTTCCAAGTAGGTTAAGTGACATGGTCAAATTTCTCTTTTTGAACTATCATACCAACTGACTTGGGAGAATGTATAAATTTGGCAGGACAGGATGCATAAGAGTCGAGAAAGAATCACTTGCAATATTCCAGACAAGATATCATTGTAGCTTTGACTATGACTCACAGATTGGTGGAGCTCAAAGGAATCTGTAAGGTCAAGTATTCAACCCTGCTATTTTGCAGGTGAGGAAATTAAGGCTCAGAGAAGTTACTAATTGTGCCTAAATTCTACCCTTTCTTCAAAGGCTTCCTCCTCCTGTTTTCTTCCTCTCCCTCCTCCTCTGCTTCTCCCTCTCCTCTTCTTCCTCCTCATCCTCACCCTCATCTTTCTGTTCCTCCTCGATGAAGTCCTTTTTGCTATGCACTCAGGGACAAAACCTTCTCTCAAATTACCACAGTCCTTAGAGTCATGCTGGATGCCCCTTGAAAAGGCATTTTGTTCTGTCATTTTTAGGTGTCAATGTCCCTGCAAATAGATTGTAAGACCTTCACAACCAGAGGCCAAGACACACACATGCTTCTTAGCCCGCCTGGCATGTTAGGTTTTTGCTCATAAGGATAATCCTTCCAAACATTTATAGGATAATGCATGAAATGAACAGAACCTTATTAAAAGGGAGACAATGCAGAAATTCACTTCTAGAAGGAATCTGTGAAATGAGAGAAGGCCAGGCATATTCTGGATTCTAATTGCAAAGGCCAACCCTCTGCCATTACACCAAGAGATGTAAGAACAGAGGCCTGGATTCTCATCTCTCCTCTGCCATAAACTGGCTTGGGCAAGTAACTTTATTACTGAATCTAGGATGCTCCTTTAGCAGGAACAATCTGTAGCCAAAGATTAAGTTGGATTTCAGTCATTTATTTTTTTTATGGCATTAAAGAAGCCTACAGAAGGCAAGAAAAGCACAACATAGAACTGATTCATAAGTGACCTTGTGACATAAGCAGATACTCTTTGTTATTCTCAATCACAAAAGCCTGTAAATATCTTGTAAATCATAAATCACAATGTGCAAATATTTTAGTTTTTTTGTTTCCTCTTTTATTGTCTATTTTCTCACTGGATTGTAAACTCCTTGAGGGCAGGGACCTTGTCTTTCATGTATTATGTTATGTCCCCTGATACAGTACATGGACTAGTCTAGAGCTGGTACACTGTCACAGTTTGTTAAATGCATACATGAATGAAATGGTTACATTTTTTCAAGATACATATTTCAGTCCAGTCTCAACATACCACCGTAATCACCTGTACCTCATAAGAATGAGGTGAAGCAATGTTGCAAAAGCATTCTGGGGAGAGGAGTCAGAAATCTTTGCTACCAATTCAGAGATGTTTATCTTTCAGTGTCTCTTTCTAGTTTTTCAGTTTGCCCTTGACATCTCCTGATTTTTAGCACTTGCTGATAAACACTGATGGATTTGGCTTGCCCAGATATCTTGATGTCTAAATCATAGTTTGGATCCTTCTTCATTTTCAGCTTAATTTAATCAGCCAAGGGTAAGGTTGAAAGCATTCTAAAATAAAAATAGTGTGCTGACTCTCCCTAGGTATCCCAGACAAGCCTAATAGACAAGCCAAGACAGAGGACTGAAGCATCACTTAGAGCAATGCCTTCGTCCTGGAGAACAAAGAGAAGAGAATTTTCATCCCAGTAGACTCGTCACCACTTCAAAAGGGAGCACATTATAGCACCTCAGTTCCAATAGACACTTACCTTTTTGTTATTTAAGCTCTCCAAAAGCTTTCCCCTGGCCTCTGTTTCTAAATTGTGGTGGAACCAGATATTGTATTCTACTAACATTCCACACAAGTCAAAGAGGTAAAAGTTCTCAATTGTCCCAACTTCTCCTGCACACGGTATTAAAGGAGGCTGTTTACGCCCACCCTCACTAGCCTTTGAGCTCCACAAAGGCAGGCACCAGCATCTTCGTGTTCACTAATGTATTCCGGGCACCTATTATAGTGACTGACATATAGGAAGAAATCAGTAAATATTTGTTGAATTGTTGAAATTGATTGTACAGAGCCTTTAGTCTCCATAGCAAGTACACATAAGTGATCAATTAACAGAGCCATAGGTTCACTGCAGCACTATTTACAACAGCCAGGACATGGAAGCATCCTAAGTGTCCATCGACAGGTGAATGGATAAAGAAGATGTGGCACATATATACAATGGAATATTACTCAGCCATAAAAAGAAATGAAATTGAGTTATTTGTAGTAGGTGAATGGACCTAGAGTCTGTCATACAGAGTGAAGTAAGTGAGAAAGAGAAAAACAAATACTGTATGCTAACACATATATATGGAATCTAAAAAAAAAACCCAAAAACATAAAACGGTTCTGATGAACCTAGGGGCAGGACAGGAATAAAGACGCAGACGTAGAGAATGGACTTGAGGACACAGGGAGGGTGAAGGGTAAGCTGGGACGAAGTGAGAGTGGCGTGGACTTATATACACTACCAAATGTAAAATAGCTAGTGGGAAACAGCCGCATAGCACAGGGAGATCAGCTCAGTGCTTTGTGTCCACCTAGAAGGGTGGGATAGGGAGGGTGGGAGGGAGACGCAAGAGGGAGGAGATATGGGGATTTATGTGTGCATATAGCTGATTCACTTTGTTATACAGCAGAAACTAACACACCATTGTAAAGCAATTATACTCCAATAAAGATGTTAAAAAAAAAAAAGACACCATAGGACTTTACCACTGGAAAGGATTTCTTGAGATTTTCTAGTTGAACTCCTTAACTATACTACACAGGAAGAAATTGCGTAGAACTAACCCAGCATTTAGAACAATTGTCTCCCACACCCAGGAAGCGATTGATTTGGCCTACGGTGCTGGTTTTCTGTTCATAAACACCAAAACTTAAGAGAATATATTTAACAATACAATCACAGTAAATATAATAGTATCTTGTCTCAGTAATTCTCCAGCCCTGTTAGTTCTTGCAGCTTTTCTGGGTCTTTGAGAGGCAGAATAATTCTCATGGAGAGATGTGCCAGTTAACGAGATCACTGTTTTTTTAGAATGTCAGATGATAGGGAGCTTGATTTGTTTCTCTGAGTCAGCAAAAAATGCCCCTGGCTTGAGATGTAGCCAGTGTTTCTAAGTTAATAGACTTAATCCCTGTGAATATTTATTTTGTACTTACTTTATGCCAGACACTTTTCAAAATGCTTTATGTGAATTAACTCATGGAATCCTCATGGCCATCTTGTAGCGTAGGTTCTATTATTATCATTTTCATTTTGCAGGTGAAGAAACTGAGGCACAGAGAAGCTAAGTAACTTCCTCAAGGTCACACAGCTAGTTAGTGGAAGAGTCAGGATATGAAACCAGGAAAGGTGTTTAAAGATGACAGAGAAAACAATGTATTATTATTCTAGATGGAGGGTATATCTCGCTTCCCCATTCACTTGCAAAAGTGAGTTAGCCTTCTCATACCTAGGATATACCTTTAAACTATTGAATTACATAAGCTCATAAATTCTCTATTGTAATGAAGTGTGTTGGAGCTGAGTTTTCTATTACTTGCCACCTAACTATTCCTGGCTGATATAGTTTGCATGTAAATTAAATGAGTCAATGTGTACACAGAGCTGTGCTTAATACCTGGTACTTATCAAGTGTTCAATAATTTGTATCCAACATTATTCTAACCAGAAGTTTCTCTCTATGGTTTTCAGCACTTTCTGCCTTTATTCCCATCCCCAAGTCTCTTTCTCAGGTTCTTAAAGCCCTCTTGACCTATTGAAATCTTTACAGCCCACCTCAAGTTCCTTCTCTCCTCCAAAGCCTTTGCCCAGATCCCTGGTTGAAACAGGAAGGAAGGCGGCAGGGTACAACTTTTAAAAAGAGTGATATAGACATAGGACATGACAAAGACTGGTTAGAGGGACTTCCCTGGTGGTGCAGTGGTTAAGACTCTGTACTCCCAATGCGGGGGTCCCAGGTTCGATCCCTGGTCAGGGAAGTAGATCCCACATGCATGCCACAACTAAGGAACCCACATGCTGCAACTAAGGAGCCTGCCTGCCATGACTAAGACCCGGTGCAAGCAAATAAATAAGTATTAAAAAAAATCCCCAAAACTGGTTAGAACCATTTGGGTCCAAGATGGCAGAAGATTCGACTTCCAGTAGACCTTGAGCCTCATTATATGCTCATTGTACTACATTACCATGCTAAATGACACACCCACCAGCGCTATGACAGTGAGGCCAACCATAAAAGGTCAAAAAGTGGGCAGTGGCCCAATTCCTGGAAATCCCCACCTCTTTCCCAAAGTAATTGGAAAAATCCTCCCACTCATTAGCCGATGAAATTACCCAGCCCATAAAAACTAACCACGCCATATTTTGAAGTCTTTTGCCTTCCAAGATGGCCCACACTCTGTGGAGTGTGTTTCTCTTAAATTCACTGGGAACATGGTCACCTGTCTCTAGCCAGCCTAAAAGAGATGCTCAGGGCCTTGCTCTCTGTGCTCACAGAGTGCCTTCTTCCTCTGTCACTTAACACATGACCTTGTGATTCTTTGTCTTCTGCTCCTTGAGGGCAGGGACTACTTTCTTTGGCTCTATACCCTTACAGCCTGACAGATAGTAGGTGCTCAATAAATGCATAAATGATCAAATGAGGTTTTAGTAGGTAAGCTCATCTTAGCAGTGATGGCCCTGGCAAGGGGACAGGAAGTATACCAGGAAACCTCGTATATATATATATCATATACCTCTGGTATATCAGAGTCACATTAATAATCTATCACCAGGAAACAGAGGAACAATAAAGCAGAGAAAGTTTTCCTAGCTACGTACTCCTGAAAAGTAAGAGGGAGTCGTTGACTGGGAGCTACTTATAAATGTAGAGTCTATTAGAGTTTTTGGTAATGGTTTGTAAATATCCTTGACGTTTTTCAGAGAAATATTTTCTCATCTTTTCATCCTAATGCCTCATATTTAAAACTCATTTCTCAAATATCGTCAAGTTGAAAATCCAACCAGAGCCTCTGAACTCACCCGTGAAGCTTTGTTCCCCCTTGTTTTTGCTAGCCAGCAGCCAGAAATTTTAGTGTAAGAGTGGGGTGGGGGAGGGGAACTCATTGCCTTGGCTGCCTCAGTGGAGAAAACTTTAAGTCAATTTTTTTCTTTAAATCCTCGAGTTGAAAGTAAGTTCCACATTCTGTGAAAGGACTGGAGATAAGACTGAAGGGAGGTGACTGTGAAGGGGAGTGTCCAAGGAGACTGATTAGGTCTCTTATACTGTTCAAGAAGAAATAGAGCAGAGAGGGGTTTGATGCAGACCTTGAGCAGAGCTTCCCTGGGATGGAAAACACATCTATTCATCTACTCTGGCTCTTGAGGTCAACTTCAAAACTTTATTTCTGGACAGAGAAGCTCAAGTAAAGGCAGCTCTTCTCTCCCATGTCCTGTGGCAAAGTTGGACAGCCTGGAACAGCCTAGTTTTTACTTAACAAATATATTCTCTGCACAGAGCTAGGGTTCAGGAATGAGAAGCAAGGACAATGGCACCTCCCAAATCCAGGGAGCATGAGAAGGTCATCAAATAAAAGCATTCCAGTCCCAGATGATTATCACTTTGTTATGACCCTCTAAGCCAATGCTCTTAACCACTACATGCAACCTCTAGCCTTAGCAAGGCAGCATTTGTTTGGTTTTCTTTTGGTAGTTGTTGTTCTTATGTTTTTTAATATTATGCGCTCTCTCTCTGTCCTCTCCAATGAACAAACATAAGAGTGCTTGCTACAGGGCCAGAAGGGGCAAATGCCCTACTGTCCTCAAGGAGCAAGGAGGTATATAGAGGACAGCAATTAGGAGTTTCAATTAGAGAGTCATCATCTAGACTAGGGTTTGGACTCTGATTCTGTCCCTTAATAGATATGTGGCCCTGGGCAAATGACTCAGTAATATTCACCCCATGGTTTTAATGTGAACATCAAATGACATATTGGTTTAGATACAATATTGTATATAAAATTGTACATTTTATATATGATAATGTATAAAATTGTACACCTTATATATGATAAGGTATAAAATTGTATACTTTATATATAGTAATGTATAAAATTGTACACTTTATATATGATAATGTATAAAATAAGCAGTTTCTGATGCGTAGTTGCATACATGTAAATGGTGAGCCTAGTGATGATTCCCATCAAAGCTTAGACTGCATTCTTTCTAGAAAACAACTCATTACACTGGTCCTTGGGCCCCATAACATCACCATCCTTTATCCCTCAATTACCTTCTGCTTAATAGTAATTCCTACCAAAGGACAGTCTCCTTTCCATTGTGAAGACAGAAAACTGTGTACATGTGTGTGGTAGGGGAGGTGAAGAGTGGTTCTTAGGAAACGCAACAAAACATTTAGTGAGTAAGAATGTGCAAGGGAAAAAAGTTAAAAGGTAAGCGCCAATCCCTTTTGCTGGGCCCAGCTGCTATGTATATTGGCTGCTAATGGCTCATACTGCATACTCAGCTGCTCAGCTGCATTACTCTTCTGTGAAAATTTGCCCTGGGCCAGTGGAAGCCACCTAGCTCAGAGATGCCTGGAGGATACACCACGCCCCCTCCCCCAACCACCTGTGCAGCTCTCAGCTAATGCCTGACTGAGAGGAATAAAACCCTGCTCCCTTGCCCCAAGGTGGGACGATTTGATGCTGCCATTCCCGCTATAGGGCTTCTGGAGGGATCAGGCTGAGTCTTTGCCTAGGGTCTTCCCGCATCTGTCTCCTCACTCCCAAACCGATTTCACTCGAGAGCACTCTCTTAAAACTCCCTGTGTAAGAACCCCCATCTCAGGCTCTGCTCCCAAGGAATCTAACCTAACAACTACTCTCAAAAAATTTTATGGAGCTATTCCCCCCGCGGTGTCCTGCCTCTCAGCTTAGAGGGGTAGTCCAGAATCAGCCATTTGTTTGGCTTTCAGCAGGCAGATACGAAAACAAATTGCCAAGAACACAGAAATGAGCTAGGTGTAGCAGACCTGTGAAGTCTCGGTGCTGTGAAGACTGGGGACGTAGTAAGGGAGGGAACAAATCATCATTCAGTTGCAGACACTGTGTTCAAAACGTATGTTACTTCATCTTATTTAAATTCTAATAAACCTAGCACAATGTCCCTCAGGTTCATCCATGCTGCTGCATATGACAGGATTTCCTTCTTTTTTAAGGCTGAGAATATTCCATTGTCTGAACATACCACATACTCTTCATTCATCCACTGATGGACAAGTAAGTTGTCTCCCTTTCTTGGCTGTTGTGCAGTAATATTGGATGAACCTGGAGGACATTATGCTGAGTGAAATAAGCCAATCACAGTAGGAAAAGTATTGCATATTTCTATTTATAAGAGGTATCTAAAATAGTCAAAGTCACAGAAACAGAAAGTAGAATGGTGGTTGCTAAGGGCAGCGGGGAGGGAGGATGGGAGTTGTTCAATGGGTATAAAATTTTGGTTTTGCTAGATGAATAAGTTCTAGAGATCTGCTGTACAGCATTGTGCCTCTCGTTAACAGTACTGGATTGTACACTTAAAATTTTGTTAAGAGTGTAGATCTTATATTAAGTGTTTTCTTACTACAATAAAAAATAAACACATTCCTTTTTAAATTAATTAATTAATTTTATTTTTGGCTGCGTTGGGTCTTTGTTCCTGCGAGTGGGCTTTCTCTAGTTGCAGCAAGCGAGGGCTACTCTTTGTTGCGTTGTGCGGGATTCTCATTGCGGTGGCTTCTATTTTGTGGAGCACGAGCTCTCAGTGTGCGGGCTTCAGGAGTTGCAGAATGTGGGCTTTAGCAGTTGCGGTGCGCGGGCTCAGTAGTTCTGGCTTGCGGGCTCTAGAGCACAGGCTCAGCAGTTGTGGTGCATGGGCTTAGCTGCTCCGCGGCATGTGGGATCTTCCCAGACCAGGGATCGAACCAGTGTCCCCTGCAGTGGCAGGCGGATTCTTAACCACTGCAACACCAGGGAAGTTCCAACACATTCTAATAAGACTAAAAGATGGTTTAATATTTTTATCCAAGTGATTTGCCCAGGGTTGTATATGGTTGCATAAGGTAGAAGAGGAAATAAAACCGATTTTATGTTTGGTTAACAGGATTCTTCCTAAATATTGATGTAGCTCTTTTAATTTATTTTTTTGGTGAGCAGGAGTTTTTTTTTTTTTTTTTTTTTTTTTACACTGCCTGTTATCACTCAAAACCAAGAACTTAATGGTAAGTTAAAGAAAAAAATTGGAGCAGTAAACCTAGTTAAGAATCTCTGCTTATCTGGGACTTTCTTATCTTAAATGCAGGGTTTTCAGCAATGTCAGTTCCAAATCCAGCATGCATGGTTTCAGGGAGGCCTCGTGATTTGGAATAATTTTATAATATTACCATAGCAACTTATGTGATTGCACAGCTACTGAGAATAGAAATCCACAACAAAACTGTTAGGAAGGAATTTTTTTAAACACATATACAGTTAGAATTAAATAAAAACCAAATTGTGTTTTTGTGGGGTGATGGTACAGAAATTGTTTAAATGAATCTTATTTTATTTTTTTAAATATGAGAAACTCGGTAAGGAAAATTCAATGCAATATGACAGCTGTAAAAAAAAATCCTGATGAAAGTAGTGCTTGTGTAGCAATGCATGACAGAGGGCTGCAGGAAAAATCTGTATGTTAGAAACTGGTTGAAAATGTATTGAATAGGTATAGCTGGTGAATATTTCAGAGGATTGATGATAATCATCAATAATATGACTATGGAATCATTCCTGTTTCCAGCCAAAGGTGCCCAATTTGGGAGTTCCAAAGCTAGGGTATTAAAGATTATTCAAATGGAAAAGTTCTTAGGGGTCATTTATGATGTTTGACTCACCCTCGCAAATTTTATTTTTTTTAAGTTTTTTTTTGATGTGGACCATTTTTAAAGTCTTTATTGAATTTATTACAATATTGCTTCTGTTTTATGTTTTGAGTTTTTGGCTGCGAGTCATGTGGGATCTTAGCTCCCCAACCAGGGATTGAACCCGCACCCCCTGCATTGGAAGGTGAAGTCCTAACCAACTGGACCACCAGGGAAGTCCCTTGCCCTTGCAAATTTTCCAGTTATTGGTATGCCAATAATATATAGTGGTGGATACTGGCTGTTTCGCCCAGTTTCTATTCCTCCTTCACATGGTAAATTATACTATGCTTTTCTTTGGGAAGCCACCCTCCCGCATCATATCCTTGTGTTTGATGGGGCTGAATCCATCACAACCCAAAGCTCCTGGGGAGGACACACCGCCTAGCTAATCGGAGCACAACATCCCCCCAAACACAGAAATGAGATAAAGCCTGAGCAAGCGCTGAAGTCCAATAGGTGAGAGCTCACTCAGATTTTTATCGGAACTCTTAGGAAAGAAGCTCTTTCTTTCCATTGGATTTGCTAAGGTGTTCGATTGAAAATAAAGAGAAACAGGTATCCATTGGCACAAACAGGGTTAAGCCTGCCAGAGAATGACGGCAAAATCCAGAAATGTGACTGCAAACCTCAAGTGGGCCCTTGGCAACACCTGGCAATTCTAATATATTTTCCTGGTTAATCTACTCTCTCATTCTCTGAGAGGTCCACTTCAAACCTTCTCCTTTCTCTTCAAGCTTCCAGTATGCTCCCCTCACCAGCCACTTGCATCTGATGATCCTGCTTTTTATTTCAGTGAGAAAATAGAAACAAGCAGAAGAGAATTCCCTACGTTTCCACTGGCAAATCTATCAACTTTCCAGCTTCTGTAGCCATATATATTTTGCTCCCCTTATATTACAATAGGGTTCAGTCCCTGCCTGTATATACTGTCAACCCTCTCCTCTGTGTACTGGATCTTGGCACCTACTACTCAAGGAGTTTGCTTCTTTACTTACCCCTTGCTCTCCTTCATTATCCAAGTTCTCTTTACTATGTTATTGCCACTGGTTTATGAATTTTCTGTGACTTTTCCCAACTTAGAAAACTAAACCGTTCCTTCCCTTAACTCACACATCCTTCTTCAGGTTCTGCCCTATTTCTCTATTGTCCTTCACAGTGAACTTTCTTCAAAGTATCTATGCTCCCGGTCTCCTCTTTCTCCTCCCATCTCTGTTTAACCCTCACCAATCGGAATTACCATCCCATCTTCCCAGTGAAATAGTTCTTGTCATGTTCTCACTTTATTCAATGTCTCAGTAGAATTTGGTACTACTGATCACTCCTACCTTTTGATGTATTGACTTCAGTTGACTTTGAGAACATCTGTTTTCCCCATGTCATTTGCTCTTCCTTTCTCATTTTTGTGGCTGGATCTTTTCCTCTTTTAGAATAGAGCTGAGTCCTAGATCCACCTCTCTCCTCTATTTATATTTGCTGTCCATGGCTTTAAATATCATCTTTTCACTCATGGATACCTCCCATGTGTTTATCTATAGCCCATACTTCATCTTTGAGATGGCCTAATATGCATCTCTGTGAATCTCCAAATATACATGCATGAATATTTTTCTGTCTAGATCCCAAAATATCCATTTTTACTTCTCTTTTTCTCTTATGCCACACACCTAGTCCACAATTAAGTCCTGTCGGTCACAAACCTGACTGCCTCTTTCCATCTCTGCAGCTTTACCTTAGTCCAAGCCACCACCATCTATCTCTCACTTGGATTAGAACCCGAGTCCCCTAACTGGTTCGCTGCTTCTTGGAGTGTCTTGCCCCTGTTAGGTGACACTTCACTCAGCAGGTAGATGAGTTCTTTTAATATAGAAATCAGATCATGGCACTTCACTGCTCAGAACCTCCAGTGGTTTTGCATCAGCCTTGTAATAAAAGCCTAGCTACTTACTCTGGTTTCAAGGTCATATACGTCCTGGTCCTTTCCCCTGCCAAACTCCTTTCCTACTGCTCTTCCTCTCACTCACTCAGCTCCAACCAACCTGAACTTCCTGACACTCCACAACTCAAATATGAAAGCATGCTCCAGTCTCAGCACCTGTGAACTTGCTGTTCACTGTAACTGACATGCTCTCCCCTGGTTATTCACACAGCTCACCTCTTGATTGTCGTCACCTCCCTGACCAACCAGTCTGTTATAGTCCCTTCTCAAACCCCATCATCATTCCTTATTCTTTAGGTAGGCTTGTTTTTCTTCATAGCACTTATCACTCCATATGGTATTATAGATTGATTGATTGTCTCTACCCCTAGAACTTCATGAAGGCAGGACTGTGTCTATTCTACCCCTGTATACTCAGCACTCAGAATAGCGCCTGACACAGAGTGGGTATTCAATAAATAGACGTGAAGAAATCAATGAATCAATGAGAGCAGCAAAATTCCTAACACAACTTTTGAGCATATGAATCGAGCAATGCAGGATATGGTCTTCTCCCCGTGCTGTGCTAGAGCTGTCTTACACCAGCTAATGAAAATGGAATGTGCTCATTTCCTCCCAACTCTACTTTTAATGGTGTTAGTTTGAAGTCAGGCATGATGGGAGTATTTACACTATGGAAATCAGCAAATTCAACAAGTCAGGGATTTTTTTCTTTTTTCCTCTTTACCATCTCTGGAGAGTTCGCATTAACATTTGCCAGCACACCACCACATGCCTACAGCTATTCTTTGTAAAGTTTCAGTAATGGGGCTCTCCCTACTCGCTAAAACAGCTAACCCAATGTGTGACAGCTTCACCATTGCAAATACGTAGTGACAGTGTAGCTTCTGAAATCTGCCTGTGAGCCATTTCCCCTTTTAGTTCTCATTCTGTTTTCTGCAGTAACACAGAGCTAGTCTAATCACTCTTCCATGTAATTAACCCCCAATATTTGAATAAGACTCTTTGTACATCACCCCCTCTCTTAATCTTCATCCCAATGTATTTCCAGGCTAAATATCCACAAACTTCTCCTTTTTTTCCCCTCTTATTGGCCAACCCCATGTTTTAAAGAAAACACTTATTTTTATGTATACTGAAACACTGAGTATTTTACATATAATCAAACATGATAGGAACTCAACTGATGTTTGATGTGAATTTATAAAAAATTCTGCAAGTTATCTTGATTATAAAATTTTTAAAACGTCAGTATTGATGTATATTCAGGACTTCTATATATAAACACATACTCAGGTTAAAATAAATTTCTTATTTAATTTCAGAAAGATTAAGGCAGACATCTTTCATATTTGTTCTCATAGTTTGTTATATCAAATATTTTCATAATATACAAGGAAACTGAGTCTGAGGGTTTTTTAAAATTTATTTAATTTGTTTATTTATTTTTGGCTGCATTGGGTCTTTGTTGCTGTGCATGGGTTTTTCTCTAGTTGTGTCAAGCGGGGGTGTGGGCTCAGTAGTTGTGGCTTGAGGGCTTAGTTGCTTGGCGGCATATGGGATCTTCCTGGACCAGGGCTCAAATCGTGTTCCCTGCATTGGCAGGCGGACTCTCAACCACTGCACCACCAGGGAACCCCGAGTCTGAGTTGTTAGAAGCCTTGACCACTGGTGTTAGCAAACTAAGATCTTCCAACTCAAATCCCAGTCTTTTTTTTCCATTAACTCCTAGACTCATCTCTTAAGAAATACTTTTTTTCTTAAAATGGCTATTCCTTTATGTTAATCAGTATTTACTGTCTGTGAGGTCTCACGCAGGCACTAGATGAATAATTTTAATTAGCATCTTTAACTACTCTGAGTCTTATTTGTCCCATTGCCAAATCTAGATAGTATTACTCTATCATCCCAAAGACTAATAATCGTTTATGAACTTTTTCTCATTTTTCCTATTAAGATGAATGTTTAATGAAAAATACCATTGATTTTTATTTTGTCATTTTCTAGGTGCTCATTCACTCAGCAAATCTTTATTGGGGATATTTTATTGGACAGATAATCTTCTGGGCTCTGAAGGTACAAGGATGAACGGGATGAACAAGTCTCTGATCTCATGGAGCTCATATGTTAATGAAGAGTGAGGACAAAGCAGACAATAAAGAAGAAAAATAAACATAACTGTGGATAGTGATAAGCTGTTTATAAAAAAGAAAACAGGATTAGGTGGGAGGGATGACTTCACAGGGGAGGTGGTTGATTGGTCATGGAAAACATCTTTAAAGAAGAGACTTTTGAACTGAGGCTTTAGAAATGATAAGGAAACAGGCATGCAAAGTCCTGGAAGGAGAGAGCATACAGAGCAGAGGAAACAGGACGGTAAAGGCCCTATATGGCCAATGTGGCTCTAAGGTACAAAATGATGCCACAGAGGAAGTCAGGGGCCAGATCATGAACTTTGTGAACAATAATAAAATTGTATTGTATCCTAAAGGCTATGGGAAGCCACTGCGTAGTTTTAAGTAGTAGAGTAACATGATACGGTGTATATTTAAAAATATCTCTCTGATTGGTTGGTGGAGTGTAGATTGTCAGGATCAAGCATGGAAACAGGGTGATCAATTGGAAATGGTCCAGAAAAGAGACATAGAACAGTGTCATCAGTAGAGATAGCTATATTATCAAGGGTATATTTTGAAAATGGAGCCAATAGGATTTGAGGATGAGTTGAATGAAAGTATTGAGGAAAACAGAGAAATAAAAAATGAGTTCTTGGTTAAAGATTTGTGCAACTAGATATATGTTGATGACATTTACCAAGATGAGAAAGCAGGGGGTAAAAGCGACTGGAAAAGGACCTGGGTCTCTAGTGTCAGATGGTGTAGCAAATCCTTGAAGATGGTTGTAGTAGAGGCAAAAGAGCAATGCATTGGGTATTAGAAGAACAGATTTCTATGCCTTGGTGTCTCTCTGATCATATGAGTGATCCCAGGCATTCTTCCTAAACGTGCCCAACAAAGTCTTAGATTTTTCATTCTTCATGTGAGTGGTTTAGTCTAGATTGTTTCTAAGTTTCTTCCCAGCTCTTCTCTTCTCTAATTTACAGCAACACTTGCTTCTCCACAGCCCAATACTCACAGCCTTTTTTCCTACAAGAAGAGAAGTCCTTGTTCCCAAAGTCAGAGCTGGGTCTTCTATTTCTTTTCCCCTCACTTTAACAAAATACTTTTGCATTTTACTGGCTTTGCCAGGTAACAGACTAAAAAAAAAGTTCTTATTTTTATCTTTTCAAGCTGCTTCAGTTCATTTCTTTAAAACACAGACTCGAAATAGCTTGTTTTTTTCAAGTTGGTTATCAACTGGAGAAGTATGTTAGCAGTACATGTGTATGTATGAGGGAGTCATATGTATTTCTTATGGTAGATCCCCGTCTACTGAAGAGTCTTTCTTGTGGTCAACTTCACCCAAATGAAAGACATCCCAGCAATGGTGTAGGTAGCCATTTATAAAGAAGGAGGGTGAAAATAAACAAACTAAGAAAGATTAACGTGCCCACCTTTAGGAATAAGGTGCTGCCTGCCTGAAAAAGAACCAAGTACTGTTGTCTCCAATAATGCTTCCATTAATCAAAGCCTTGAAGTAACTGCATAATGAAGCAAAGAAGTTAATGGATATTAGCATAATGCTGCACTTTCTCCTTTGCTGGCATGAGTGGCAAACTCAGGGTCTGTACAAGTGTCAGTCTGTTTCAAAATATTATAGATTGGGAAAAAGAAATGACGATTATAGCAACTCCCAAAGAGGGTCCTGCAGACAACTCCCTAGTATTGGAAGCTGCTCCAAAGATAAAACAGTTTCTCAGTTAGTACAGGGAGAAAACTTTGCATACTCTACACTTGTCCCGGAGATATACAAAATGTATCACAAAGCCTCACAGTAAAGAAACCTGTTTACTTTTGTTGAATTCAACGTTTCTCAAATTACTTTGCTCATATTATAACAACCTGCAATACACTCTCTTAAAAGAGTCCCTACAGTTTCAATTACTTAATTACTAGAATTGTCCAACTCTGGCTCCACAAGGCTCTCTAGCATGGCTTTTATGCTGTCTTTATCTGGGCATAGCGCCTGGTACAGATCTATGCCAGGTTGGCCTCAAAAATATTAACTCAGTTTGAATTACATTTAGTCTAACATTCTGCCTATCAGTGATATGCACTGTCTATCTCAGTTTCAGTCAAAGTGTGAAGCCATTTCCCCAAAGCCTAGCTGATCCACATTTGGAGTCCATCTTCCAGAATATGTTTTGAACTTATTTAGAGGCTCAGCTTCAAGAAAATTCCATATATTCTATTCCATATACTGTATTCTATTCTCACTTTCTATTCCCAGTTTCTATACATGTTTAAAACCTACTGCTTTTCAGACTCACAGATATAGAGAACAAACTCGTGGTTACCAGTGGGGAGGGGGAGAGGGGCAGTATAGGGGTTGGGGAGCGGAAGGTGCAAACAGTTGGGTGCAAGATAGGCTCAAGGATGTATTGTACAGCATGGGGAATATAGCTAATATTTTGTAATAACTGTAAATGGAAAGTAATCTTTGAAAATTGTATTTAAAAAAACCTACTGCTTTTGAGCTTCATGACTTTCTCTCTGGTCTTGTTATAAAATGTTTATTTGGTTTACAATAAAAGCTTCCATTAAAAAGTTTCCGGCTACTTTCTTTGAAGACGGCAAATCTTCTTGGAGCAGTTTTCCTGTCCTGGGAAGAATCTGACTGGCTCCTTGGAGGTGAGAGCTAGATGGAGAGGTCCACAGTATTTGAGAGAACCATGTGGCATGAGCTGAACTGGGAAGGAAACTGGTTGATTTCTTTGGCTTCAGATGAGACTTATGGAAGGAAAAGGATGGAAAACAACCGTTTTCCTTTCAGATAAGTAATTAGAAATTCACTGATAAATTAAAATGATTCTAAAAAAGACTTTCTATCAAACAAAGGGCATCAAAAATGAATTCATCATGAGGAAAGGGAAATTTAATGCGGTGAGGAACAAGGTAGTCATGGTGGGAAAGCTAGTTTGGGCAAAGAATAAGTGGCCCTTGAGACTAGTGCTCTAATGCTTAGGGCAAGATTAGGGACAAAGTCTGAGCTGGTGAGTGTAATCTAGAGGGCTCACCCAGGGGCAAGAAACTGCAGAAACAGCAGCACAGCACAGAATCCAGTCTGGCTAATTTTCAATAGCCAGAATGTGTGGCAGAAATAGAAGCAACTGCAAGTCAAAATCTGGGATCTTTTAGTAGAAAAATAACATTCTCTAATTCTTTCTGTCTGGGATAAACTGACCCATTTGGTGTGGGTAAGTCCCTAGGGAGCTATAAATGTGAAGCAACTGATTGGGGTGATCAACAGGCTTTTAACAAGTCATGTGATTTTTTTTTTTTAATTTATTTATTTTTGGTTGCATTCCTGCATTCCTCCATTTTTTGTTTCCAGAGTTATCCTCATCCTTATCCAGAGTTTTCAGAATTCTGACCACTTGGCTCTGTACTCATTGACCCTGGCTTCTTCTTTGAATTATTTAAATTAAATACTTAAACATCATATGTCCTATAGAAAGAATGTTTGCCTTATTTTCAGGGGGCAAGTTACTTGCTGAAAAATAATGTGATATAGCACAAAGAGGAGGATAAACTTTTCATTGAAAAGTTTCCTTCTTGGTAAAAATGAGGAAAATCTCCAAATTCTTCCCTAGAATATTGACTGTAAAAACTTTTTTATTTACCAAAGGAATAATCTATCTTTGCCATTTTCTCCAATATCTAGCGAAAATCTGTGCCTATTTTAGGTGTTCAAAAAGTACCTGCTGTTTGATAAGAGGGCAGGAAATTTGGCAGTAACAGGATGATGTTCATAGAGAAGCAAAGACAAGTCAATCAAGGCAGGGTGGGTAACAGAATGGAGGGACATACATCCACACCCTGTTTTACTCTGTGCCAGGTGCTATGCTAACTGTTTCTTCATGTATCTGTCCAGGAATTCACACAACAAAGCTATGACAAGGTGCTGTTATCCCCATCGTGCACACTAGTGTGGTTATATGGCTCCATATAACAGAACTGGGAATTTGGACACAGGACCATTTAAATTCAGAACATATAGTGAATATATGATATTCATGTAATATGTCATATGATACCTCTCTTATAACAATTGAGATTATCCCTATCTACTTCACAAATTGTCTAAATAAAAAAAAGCTTTAAAATGTATTTATTTATATGTAGATACATAGATATCAATATTTTTTAAATCAAATTATCAAATTTATAGGTCCAACAATAGGTTGCTCTATCCTATTCCTTCCCTCTCCCATGACTCTGGGAAGTTACTCTCCTGTTCATTTTCCAACAGTGATGGTAGATGATGCAGATTTTCTATATTACTCTCTAAGGAATGAGAAGAAAAAAGCACAGATTCCTAGCCAAGTGAATCAACACTATCTGAAGATGGTTCCTCCTTTTCAAACAAGTTGATATCTATTCTAAGCGAAAAACATCATCTTCTCCTTCAAATGCTACCACAGTTTGGCAAACTGTCCTAAGACCATGATGAATCTAGCCCCTGGACACCCAGGTAAGTCATTCAGGCTTTTATAGCCTCACATTCCCCTTCTCCAACATGATGGTTGAAACCAAATTCTGAAATTCCATCTAGTACTGAAATTTTGAAGGTTTCGATTAAGCATAATATTATTTAAAGGATTTATATTTAGTTTATATTAGGACCAGTTTCTCTGCTATTACCAGATGATAATTCTAATTAAAGATGCAGTCCTTGGTTATTAGAAATGTGTTGATTTCCATTTAATTTCATTATTGTCAGAGAACATGCTTTGTATGATTTTAAGTTTTAAAAATTTGTTCAGATTTGTTTTATGGTCCAGAGTATGGTCTATGTGCACTTGAAAAGTTTGTGTATGAGTATTAGGTAGAGTGTTCTATAAACGTTAATTCAGTCAAACTGGTTGATAGTGTTGTTCAGGTCTTCTACATCTTCATCGATTTTTCGGGTCTACTTATTCTATCAATTACTGAGAAAGGAGTATTGAAGCCTCCAACTATACTTGTGGTTTGTCTGTTTCTCCTTTCACTTTTATCAGTTTTTGCTTCACTTATTTTGAAGACCTGTTGTTAGGTGTATAGCATTTGTGAGGTTCTGACTTCTTGTTGAATTGACCTCTTTATGTAATTATGTCTTTGCGTAATGCCCTCTTTTTTTTCTGGTATGCTTTTGCTTTGAAGTCTACTTTTCTGATGTCAAGATAGTCATTTCATATTTGTTTTGATTAATGTTTTCATGGTGTATTTTTTCCACCCTTTTATTTTTAATCAGAAGTATTTACAATTAACTTGTGTTTCTTGTAGACAGCATATAGTTAAGTATTTTTTTATCCAATTAACAATATCTGGGACTTCCCTGGTGGCATGGTGGTTAAGAATCTGCCTGCCAATGCAGGGGACATGGGTTCAATACCTGGTCTGATAAGATCCCACATGCTGCAGAGCAACTAAGCCCATGCACCACAACTACTGAGCCTGTACTCTAGAGTCTGCGCATCGCAACTACTGAGCCCACATGCTGCAACTATTGAAGCCCATGTGCTGAGAGCCCATGCCCCACAAGAGAAGCCACCTCAATGAGAAGCCCACGCACCACAACGAAGAGTAGCCCCTGCTTGCTGCAACTAGAGAAAGCCTGCATGCAGCAATGAAGACCCAAAATGCAGTAAAAAAAAAAAATAAATTAAAAATATGTGCTTTAAAAAAAATCTATCTTTTTTTTTTTTTTTTTGGGGTTCGGGGGCCTCCCCATTGTGGGGCCTCCCCCCGTCGGGAAACGCCGGCTCCGGACACGCAGGCTCAGCGGCCATGGCTCACGGGCCCAGCTGCTCCGTGGCATGTGGGATCTTCCCGGACCGGGGCACAAACCCGCGTCCCCTGCATCGGCAGGCGGACTCTCAACCACTGCGCCACCAGGGAAGCCCCCCCAAAAAAAATCTATCTTTTAATTACTGTGTTAGAACAACTATAATTATTGATATTATTGGATTTAAATCTATTATTTTCTTAGTTGTTTTTTATTTTTTCATTTTTCTATCATTTCTGCTGGCTTTTGAATGAAATAATTTTTATTATTCTATTTTATTTCCACTATTGGCTTATTAGTTATACCACTATTTCTGATATTTTTAGTGGCTGTCTTAGGATTTACAATATGCATATTTAATTTATCATGGTATACATTCAAATAGTATTATATGACTTCACACATGGAGTAAGAAGATTACTTACAGAAGATTACTTCCTGTTTCACTATCCTATCTTTTGTGTTTTCATTTTATTTTACTTTACATATAAAATAAAATATATTTTTGATATTTTTTGCTTCATACAATTACAAAAATAAGGAAAAAATGTATTTTATATTCACCTTCATTTTAACTGTTTCTAGGTCTTCTTGTTATGTGTAGATCCAAGTTTCTTTATGGCATTCTATCCTTTTTCTTGAAGAACATTAAGATTTCTTATAATATGTATCTGGACAGTGAGTTTCCTTAGCTTTCTTAGTTTTGTTTTAAAACAACTTCTTTTCTTTTTAAATTTTTGAATTATATTCTCAGTGGGTATCAAATTCTGGGGTTTTTTTGTTTGTTTTCTTCTTTTTAGTAAAGATGTGATTTCATTATCTTTTTTCCTCCTGTGTAATGTATACTTTTTTTCTCTATATGTCTTCAATATTTTATATTGGTTTTCAGCAGTTTGAATAATTTTATCTTTTTTTTTTTCCTACTTAGACTTTTCTCTACTTCTTGGATCTGTGGTTTGACGTATTTCAGCATTTTTGCAACGTTCTTGGCCATTATCTCTTCAAACGTTTCTTCTACTCTAGTCTCTCTTTCTTGTGCTTCTGGAATTCTAGTTACGTGTATGTTAAATAATTTTATATTGTCACATGATTCTTAGAGCTTTATTCTATTTTTTTCCACATCTTTTTTCTCTTTGTGTTTCAATTTGGGTAATCTCTATTGACCAATCTTAAACTTTACCAATTATTTCTTTGACTATGTTGAATCTATTTTTAAACCTATTGAATAAATTCTCCACTTCCAATGCCCTGTGTATTAGTTTGCTACTTCTGCGGAACAAATTTCTACAACTTAGTGGTTTAAAACAACACAAATTTATTATGTTACAGTTCTGGAGTTCAGAAGTCTAGAATGGACCACCAGGACTGCATTCTTTCTGGATACTCTGGGGAGAATCTATTTCCTTCCTTTTTCCAGCTTCTAGGGTCTGCCTGCCTTCCTTAGCTCATAACACCCTCTTCCACTTTCAAAGACAGCAGCATAGCATTTTCAAATCCCTCTATCTCTTTCTGACTTCTGCTTCTGTCATCACATCTCCTCCAACACTGACTCACCTCCCTCCCACCTATAAGGACGCTTGTGATTACATTGAGTCCGTGTGGAAAATCCAAGATGATCTCTCCATCTCAAGATTCTTAACTTAATCACATCTGCCAAGTTCTGTTTGTCATGTAAGTTAACATATTCACATATTTTGGGGGCCGAGAACATGGACATCTTTGGAAGAGACCATTATTTTGCTTCCACAGCCTATTTTTGATTTCTAGCAATTTCATTTAATTCTTTTTTATTTCTCTCTCTCTGCTAAAATACTATCTCTTTCTGCAAATGTCCACCTTTCCCATTATATACTTTAACATGTTAATCATATTTGCTTTAGAGTCCGTTTCTGATAGTTGCAACATCTGGGTCATCTCTGAGTCTTCTTGTTTTGTTTTGTCTTTGGCAATCAGTTGCTTTTGCCTTACCTTTTTGTGTGCCTCATATGTTTGATTGGAAGTCAGGCATCCTGTGTCGAACAGATGAGTTAAATAACATTTACACTTGGAGATAAACATGACTCTTCTCAGGCTGTAAGTATGGAAGATTGAATCAATCTAATCAAGAGTTGAGTTCATGTGGGGTTTGTTGTGGCCACAGTTTCCTTTAGAATTTTATAGGTTTTTAATGCCCTAATGATGCCTTGGGCTTAGGATAAGCCTAAGGTTGCCAGAGGGCTTTTTCTTAAATTTTTTGCTCCAATGTCAGCTTTCAGCCTTCCCTATATGTCAGTGTCCCAGAAGGGGCCTTTCCATGCTCTTATCCTACTCCTACTGGTAGAGTCTGTTTGCTTTACTTGGTTCTTGCCAGACTAGTGGTTAGCACCAGGGTGTCTCCCGTGGTCCTATTATTGCTTAGATAGCCTTAGATAGACCATATGTGCCTAGGCCTTGCAAATGAGGTTTTCTCATCAGTTCTGTCCTTCTACCCAGTTGCCAGCAACCAGTAGCTCTCTTGTGTCTGTAGTGTGGCAGAATTACCTTCTGCTTCTCAGTGGTATAAGACCCCTAATAGTATTATAACTATGGGATTATGCACTTGGGATAATTTCTGGATCCCATCTCATGAGTAGGATGCTGTTTTCCATTTGTCCCCCAGTAATACTGGCTCTTTACTCTGTGCTTTCAGAGTTAACAGAATTTGATGTCCCTCTCCTAGATGCCTAAGACTTGAGTGAAGAGCCAGTTAGAGGTTCATTGAAAAGAGCCTATAAGTGTGTCTGAACTCCCTTTTCATCTGTGGCCATCAGGAGTTCTATACTGCACATTAGTCCATATTTGAGCTTCAGCAATTTGTTAACAATTTAACGAATATCTTTCTACCTGCTTTTATGGTGGCCTCATGTTTTTCTTGTAGTCTGTCAGAGAAGAGTTAAGCCATGAGTCCCGTTTCTCCTAGGGGATGAGTTGGAAAGATTTTCCTTGAATTTCAGGCTACTTGGTTTCTCTGCCACCTTAACTATCTGAGATGCAAGGAAAAAAAAAGTTGTGATTTTCCACTTTGTCCAGCTTTTATTCATTGTTTGGATGGGAGTAACTTTCCAGATTTCTTCATTCTATGTAGAAACAGAACCACCTAGTAAAGTATTTGTTCACAAATACATTGGTGTTGTCCTTTTCCAAAAAGGAGAAAAGTTTTGGTGAACCATGTTATCTCATTCTTTTCTATTAACACTCCTCCTAAGTAATAATAAAAATGATGATAATGATGGTGATGAAGATGCTCTTGATTATTATGGCAATTACCTTCCATTAAATGCTTACTAAGTTCCAGATACTGAGCTAAATATTTTATATACATGGTTTATTGTTTAATTTTTTTTGAAAAACCTAGGAGGCAGATACTATTATGATTATCTCCAGTCTATAGACTGTAAAAAATGTTTAAAACTTTTCCAAGCTACTGAGCGGAAGACCTGGTACTTAAAACAAGGAAGCCTGATTCAGATCCCACCTTCCAACTTAATCCATAATATAGCATTTCCCCAAACTTTCTTTTCTTCATATCTAATAGTATTTTTCCACTGTCATGTCTTCTCTTCTTTATGGCTTTTGATAATCCACTGGGATTGATATCTTTTTAAAACCATGTTCTTGCCCTTTTTAAATGATATATCAGTTCTTATTTTTATTATCATTGCACATTATACCTTCCTACTAGACTCCTAGATCTAGGACTGGATTTGGAATTCTATCTAACTCATCACTGTAGCCCCCACAGTTCTTAGTACAGGGCCTTGAAACTAGACTGGCTTTACACGTGACCTTGCCAGTCAATCACCTCTAACTAATTTTCAGAAATTTTGAGAGAGGTTACTATACTTTTTAAGCTGTTTGACTTAGCAGAACAAATAAGACATCTGAGAATGTCACACATAGCCTAGTCCTGCTTGGACATCTTTAATAGTTGCTGTAGAATGTAAAGGATCCATCCATAGTGTACCCAAAGAATTTATCATCTCCCACTTCCCAACTCCCCAGTATGTCCCACCACCAAAGTGTGCTCCTCCTCCAACGTTTAACATTTACACTTGGAGATAAACATGACTCTTCTCAGGCTGTAAGTATGGAAAGTAAAGGGTAAAAGGTACCATCAGCCATGCTGTATCAAGACAGTAACCCCAACATAATCTTTGTCTTGTATGTTGTTTCTCTCCTCCACCCACCACATTCAATCTAGGACAAAACCCTGTAGATCCACACTTCCATGTAACCCTTGAATTACTCTCTTCATTTCCCCTAATATTACCCAAGTCCAGATCACTTTTACATACTGCTTCATTTGGGGCAATATCTTCCCAGCCAGTCTCCCTGCCTCCAGAGTTGACTCTCACTAAGACTCCTCACACATCAGAGAGAGAATGATCTTTCTAATATGCTAATCTGATTCTGTTACTTAGCTGCTTAAAACTCTTCAGTGGCTCCCCACTGACTCAGAAAAAGGGACAAACTCCTTAAGAAATGTTCTAGCTGCTATTGCTGCAAAACAAACCACCCAAGATTAGAATTTCAAATAGAGCATGGTGGGGACAGCTTGCCTCTGCTCCACAAGATCTGGGAGCTCATTTGGGAATATTTGCAGACTGGGAGTAACCTGACAGCTGAGGGCTGGTATCATCTAGAGGAGAATTCACTCACATGTCTGGTGGATAATGTTAGCTGTTGGCCGTTAACCCCAAATACTGATATTAGCCTCTCTTTGTGTTCTTTTTGCATGGACTAGTTAGGGCTTCCTCACTTCATTGGTGACTGAGTTCCAAAAGCAAATGTCCTCAGAGAATAAGACAGAAGTAATGGCATTATATAATCTAGTCTCAGAAGTCAAAATGTCCACCCAGTTCAAGGGGAGAGAGCATTGACTCCACCATTTTATGGAAAAAATGTGGGAAGGTCACATTAGAAGAGTATGTGAGGTGGGAGATATTGTTGTAATCATCTTTTGAAAAGAGAATCCACCACAATTTACTTAAGGCCTTTTATGATTTGATCCCTGCTTACATCTCTATAGCATTGCTGTCACCTGTCTTGAACTCTGCTGTCTAGACATACTGACCTCTTTCCCCTAAATCTACCATATTTACTCGCTTTTGATATCGTTCACAAGACTACCCCTCTCTCCGAAATACTTTCCCATCACATCCTCCCATCCTCCCTACCCTTCCTGGCTAGCTTCCTCCTAGATGTTTTTCCTTACAGCTGACCTCTCCTCCAAACCTGGGTTGCGCCACTCTTTTATCATTTCCAGATAACCCAACACAGTACATGGTAAGTGGTCAAGAAATATTTGTTGAATAAATGGATGTCTCTCCCAAACTAGGGACTTATATCCAAATCACTATGGTTTCCCCTAAGATTTGTACAGTGCTGACCCATTGTAGGTATTCAAAAATATTTGTTGAAAGAATGAAGTTGTGTGTTCTCTCGGTGATCTATAGAGGATTTTTTTTTTTTTTTGAGAATTCATGGGGCTAGGCAAAGCTCTTAGAAGAAGGATTCATGTTGAGCCTTGCTATACCAATTGCTAACAGAACTCTGCAGACAGAAATCTTGAGTCAATAGTGCTGGCCTCCCAAAGCTTATTCCAAGTTAATTCTTTCCACTTCTCACTCAAATCAACAGTGTCTCCACTTAAAGGAAAGAAGCTCAATTGTCACATAAGAATTTACTAAACAAAGAGCATCCTAAAATTGCTGCCAGAATCTCCAGTGGGGATTGAAAGGAAGAAATTATGTGGGTTTTCCACTATCAAGATGGGTCACAGAGCTATGTGAGCATCTTAGTCTTCCTGTAAACATTGCTATGGTAACTGACAGGTAATTAGCTATTTATTCTACACACACACACACACACACACACACACACACACACACACACACACATATGCATACACAGTTTCAAGCTGGAGGCTGCAACAGCCTGTAAGCATAAGGAAAGGAAATCCATTTGCGGACTGTTCTTAAAATTACATTTTTGGAAAGCTTTCCCATTGTGCACCTTCTAGGGAAAGAAAATATTTATGATATGGACAAGCATTACTAAAAATGATCATATTTTCAACTGTCCCCTTTCACATTCTTCTTTTCATTCCTCTCTTAAAAAGAGAACTTGGGTTTAGAGATCTATCTTAAATTTTGAGTAGAGAAATTGACAGAAAAGATGGCAAAGCAAAGAAATGGAGATATTAATAGCAACACTAACAATGAACTCACCTGTTAAGGAAATATACAAAGAGTCCAAATTTCCTTCCAGCTAGAGGTCAAAATGACTAATTATTTTCTTTGTATTTTCTAACATGCTCCACGGTGCTAATATGAAAAGGGAATAAAGGTGGATACTAAAAGAGAGCAAATTGCTTATTTTGGCCCGAATTTGTATTATTTTATGAGAAGACTATTAAAGCCTATTGCGCATTTTATTCACATAATTTCTGAACATATTTGTATATAATAACCTTCCACCCATATGTAATTACATCTTATTTGTGCATAATCAAAAGAGGCAGTTGGAAGAAAAACAAGTTCATCATAAGATCTGAAATAGAGATTAAGAAGGGCCTAATTAATACTTTTAAGGAGGAATAAATTCTATCTCAACACACACTTTATAATTATGTCATTTAAGTGTCTTGAATCACAACTTTAATTTGAAAAAAACAAAAAACTTGGAAGCAATTATCAGAGTATCTATTTTGTTTTGCTTAAAGGAGCATGGCAACAGATGTTTCTAGTACATGTAGACAGAACCTCAGCTAGCCCAATATTTATTAAATGATAACACATATCACATATCAAATGAGTCTAAAGAGCACATTTTAGAAATTGTGCTAATGTGTTTCTCAGCAAGGGGCCTGTGCTCCTTGATTACTTCTCTCCAGGAAGCCAAGCCTGGTGTCATACATTAGCAAGGAGAGAGTCTGAAGAAAAGTCAAAGAGACAGAGGCAGGAAAGCTACTATGTAAACTCTTGAAAGGAGTCATGATCGGAAATCTCAAAGTGTAATGTGCCTCTCACCAAACTCTAACATCCTGGGTTATAGTTTTCCAGAGGCCTATTTAACAGAAAACAAGTGGGAGGTGTGGCTTCCTCCTCCTGAGTATGGCACTTGAGAATCAACTTGGTGTTAAAGTGAGAAACTAGGGCTATCACCTCTCTTCACATCATTATGTTCCAGATTTCCCAGTCCCAGCCCTTGCCTCCAAAGAGATGAGACTGCTCATGTGGGTTTCCTAGACTCAAACATGTGTGGGGAGGGGAAATATTCGGTACCTGCAGCAACTCTTGTGGCTTATAGTTTGTTAAGAAGAGGACACACACACACACACACACCCCTCACCTATTTAGCTGACCCTGACACAACTCTCGTTGGGGAGAAGAGCAGATGCAACGTAACTTAGCATCACTTTTCCCTTGGCCCCTGCTGTGGACTGAATTGTGTCCCCTCCAAATTTATAGGTCAAAGCCCTAACCCCTCCCCACCATGTGACTGTATTTGGAAAGAGTACCTATAAGGAGGTGATTAATATTAAATGAGGCCATAAGGGTGGGTCTCTGATCCAATGGGATTGGTATCTTTAGAGAAGGAAACATCAGAGACCTTACTCTCTCCTCGCTCCTCCCTCTTCCTTTCCACTCCCCCTCCTGCCCCCTGTCCTCATGCCAATGAAAGGTCAGCCCAGGAAGGAAGTGGCCTTTCATCAGAAACAACAGGCTGACAACTTGACCTTGGGCTAACCAGCTTCCAGAACTGTGAGACATACATTTCTGTTGTTTAAGCCTCCCAGTCTGTGGTACTTTGTTATAGAAGCCCAAGCAGACTAATATAGCCCTGAAGGTCTCTGATGGAGCCACATCTGACAAAGACTCTGTCCGTGCATAAGGGATCTTGCTGGAGCAGAGAGCTCCAGTCTTGCTACATCACTGCTCTTTTATACTTAGGGTTCCGTTAATTAGCACTTCTGACTTAAGGCAAATTTACAAACACATAGTACTCCTTTTTCTCTAGCATCATTGCAACACTTGATTGCAGTGGGCCAGGGAGGTATGAGGAGAGAAAAGGAGAGTCAGGTGCTCAGAAGCCATAAACAATATCTCTGCCTCCAGCTTTTTCACCTCCAGGAAAAGCCATTTCCTTGTACCACCTTTTGCTCGGGGACAGTTCATCGCTGTCCACTGTGATGGCTAAAACAAGGATTGTTTCTTATCCTTACTGTAATTCCGACAACACTGCATAGGGTTATTAACCTTATTCTTTCAGCTGAGGCATCTGAGAAACACAGTCATCTCCTCAAGATCACTGGTCTAGATTCAGGATTTGAATCCAGGTCTGGTTGACCTCAAAGCTCAAACTGGTGATTCTAATAAATTCATCCAAAGTGTTCTATGGAGTGGATGAAACTTTACAAAATACTGAACCAACCTGATAAACTAATCCAAGATTAGCTATTTGCTTAATAAAGTACTCTTCACTGGCGATATTCTTAAATCTTAATAAATACCATTTAGTTATAGAGATCTTTTCAAATTAGGAAGTGAGTTTTTGGCCTTTATAGTTAGATGTGTAAGAAGACTTTTCCGTAGGAAAAGAGTATTAAAAGCTCTTGGTCATGTTTGTGGTTACTCCAAACCATGAAAAGGATCCAGAAGACAAAATTCCACTTTCAAAGGTTAGTACACGACAATGAAAAATACCAGATGTGGGTTAGGGTGTTAGGATTATGATTGTGTGTTTTTAAAAATTTTTCAGGATTTCTGTAATGTTATTAATTGCCTTTGTGATAAAAATTTTACCACAACATTTACTGAAAACTTACTATTAAGGTCTAAATACTTAATGCATAATTAACTCATATAATCTTCATAACAGTCTTGCGAGTTAATTTCTATTATTTTGCATTGTTATTTTACAGATAAGGAAACTGAATCCCCGAGAGGTTTAAAGCTAGTAAATGACAGAACCAGGATATAAAGCCAGGCATTCTTTCACCAGGGACCATGCACTGAACTCCTCCAGTAAGCTGTTTCTTGAATGGGTGAATCTAGTGAAAGAGAGAGGTCCAGAGCATTCAAATTTGGAAGTCTAAGATAGGGGAGTTGGGGAAGGAGGTGGGACAGGGCAGCTAAGAAGGTAGACAAAGACCTCAGATTCAGATGAGGTGGCAGAAAGAGCTTTGCTCTGTGGCAGTCTTTCTGAAGTTAACGTATCATGTGAAATTAATTACCAGTTCTAAAATAAACGAGTGGCTTTATATCCTTATATCCTCAGCCACAATAATCATATTCTATGCTTTGTTTCACTCAGTCTCTCATCACAAAATTACAAGGTAAATGCCTTTAATGGGTATGCTTTAGCTTCATAATTAACAATCTTACATAACAAATTATTTTTTAGGTAATCCCATCTGGAAAGGGCAACAGCTATAGTATTACAGTGGTTTGTAAATAATAGAAATAGAATGCATTGCCTAGAAGCCAGGGCGCTAAATACTCAGGTCAAGCAAAATGACTCCCTGATATTTTGTATTACCCCATTACCACCTCAAAAATAACCACATAAGTAATATTAGTTATACTCAATGTGTAGCTACAATAATACAAATCAGTCTGGGAGAGCAAATATCTACCTACTGCTTAATGGTTTCACATGGGCAATGAATTTCATCTTATCTGAGGAAAGATGTTGTGGTGATGTTAGCAAGGTCAGCATTTAGTTCATCTACAGAGAAAAGGAAAGTGATTTCCTTCATCTATATAGTCAAACATTTATCCATCATTCTAGTCTATCTACCCACACAGCCACCCATCCATTTATCCATCCATCCACTCATGGATCCATCCATCTATCTTCTCAGCCACCTACTGATCTAATGAGTATCCGTTGAACACCTACAATGAGTGTGTGTCAGGCAAGAAATGCACATCTGCTGCTGTGGATCTTGTTTGGGCACTTTCTCTTCTTTTGTTCCTAGTCCATTATTTTTTTTCTAAGTGTAGTCTGTGCACCATCTGCCACAGAATATCCTAGGGATCTTATTAAAAACATGTACTCCAGGCACCCATCTACTTTCCCTAGTTTATTAGGATTACTGGCAGGGATCTTTTTTAAATTCTGAAGATAAATTTAATCCATTATAGCTTAAGAAACACTAACCTGGACCGATTCTGTTTCATAAGAATTCTTCTAAAAAGGGTTCAGAGAACAGAATCAACGATAGCCATTCATTCAGAGGTATTTATTAGTTTCTGGATGCAAAGGGCTGATGATCTAGAGATAAAGAAGTGCGCATAGGATACTCAAGACCTTGAAGGGACCTTTGTAGGGGCTGACTTTCCTTAGTCTGACCTCTAAGGAGGCAAGAGCTGAGACTGAGAAAGGGTGAAATCAAAGATCTCTGAGAATTCTCAGACAATCATGGCTGTCATTTATTTATATTTAATGACCTTTTCTGGCCTCTGACCATTTAACTTTCATTTCAGAAGACTTCATTCCTGACTGTCTTTGAATTTGGAATCAGGATCCCAGACTACTTGTATGATCGTAGATAAGTCACCTAACTTCTCTGATCTTTAGATTCTTTAACTGCAAAATGGGAAGAATTATACCATGTGACCCTCGGGGTGTTTTGAAACAAATGTTGACATCACGTTCCTTTTGTTTCTGTAGCTTTGCTCATCACTGAATTATGCTGTGGTTGGTCCTCAGCTCTCTCCCACTCCCTAACCATGCTAGACCTGTGTACTGTATATTCCTTCCATTGAATTCGTCTCCATCTATCTACCCCAAATAGCTCAAACCTCTTCTTTACTTTCAAATTTGTGTTGAATATGGAGAGTGGTCTATTCACGTACCTGCATGTTAGGAGCTAACAATCCAGTTGTGCCCAAGAAGTTGAATTTTGAAAAATGTAGAACAGGAGTTGCTCCCATAGAGATGTACAAAACAGTGAAGTAGCAACCAATGTAGAATTTAAGAGGAGATGGCATTCCAAAAAACCAATGGGAATCCACACCAAATATGAATAATAAAATTCCAGAAATGCTTCCTTTACAAATTTCACCATCAGAACATCATTCAGAATCACTCAATCACTTATTAATTTACTTATCTACTGATTGATTGATTTTCTATGTTTCACACAATATGTTGGGGGCTGAGGTTCTGGCAATGAATGAAAGAATTAGGATGCCTTCTCTCACAGAGCTTATAGTCTAGTAGGAGAGTAGAACCATGTTATTTTATACATGTGGACAGAGAGACAAAACAAGCCCTTGAGAATGAAGACTACTGATATTCCAGCAAGTCAGTTTTGTCTGTAGTTGGAAATTAGACTTGAATCACGTAGATCTATAGGGGATGGAAAAAGGATTGGGGAGGAAAAAATATTGGAAAGAGAGGTTTATATTTTCATGAGAGTAAAGGTGATAAATTTTTAGGACTCTATCTCTGGGACTCTATCTCTGTTTCCTAGCTCTAAAATGATTATCTTTGCACTGCCCATGATCATATCCAAAATTCCTCCCACTAGGTAGTTTTGATACATCAGGAAAGTGGTGGGTGACCTCTCAGAAGCAGAGGTATTTGGTGCTAATGTACGTGTTGGAATGAAGTGGTCCATGAACTTGATCTTTCTTTTCTGAAGCTAAAGTGACAAACAACACAGAATGAAGGTCAGAGGAACCGGATGAGAAGAAACAACACCCATAAACTTGCCCTGGTTCTATATAGGGGCTGATTCCTGGAAGCACTGAGGTACACACAGCTGACAAATATCACCTCCAAGATCATCAAGTAGTCACGTCCAATAGAGGGAAGTGGTTTAGCCAAGGTCACGAAGGATGTTGGCAAAAGAGTCAAGGTGACAGTACAGGTCTTTCAATTTTTATTCTAGTGTTCTCTTGGCCGAGCACATCACAATACCTCCATGAACTGAAACTTTATACGGCTGTCTGAGAGGCCACTCATCTCTCTCCAGAAGCTACTGACAAAGAAACCATTTTTCACTGAATATGTCACATGCAGGTGAGAGACCCATAGCAGATGCCCCATGATCTCGGTAACCAGCACACCAGTCAATTTTCATCTCCCATGGTGAGGAGGCACTGCACAGAGCAAGACACTCTGAATCTGGGGCTGCAGCTCACATCAAGAAAGGTTCCACTCAAAAGGCTTTGTGCCATAAAACTGACACCTATTATCCTCCTCACTGTTGTTAGTGTTAAAATCACCAGCCTTGTCCACGCAACTAACATTAACATGTGCCAGACACTTCAGGTGGTAAAGAATTCAAATGGTGTAATGGCATATTGATATATTCTTACTTACTATGCATGAATTCAGCTCTGCACTGTTCTCCCCACTACTCTCCCCCCACAAAAAAAAGTGTGTAGGGGGAGAGAGAGAGAAGTAGGAGAGGAACACAGAGAGAAAAAATGTGAAGAATACTGGCAATTTTCTTCTCCCGTTCCCAAATATCTTTGCCACTTGGCAGAAATAATGGTTAGAATAAATAAATTCTAACCATTAGATTCTTCTCTTCAGGTAAAACTTTTGGCAAATTGCCCATTACCTGGCATGAGGGAGAGATACTAACATTGGGCATTGACTTCCTGCCAGGTATTCTGTGAAAAGCTCTCACACACATTGTCCCAGTTAATCTTTCCAATAGCCTTATAAGCCAACTGATATCTTGCATAGCAAGGGTTCTGGAATCTTGACACAGAAAAACGGTTTATATGACAATATTACCTTTCATTTGTGCTAGGATTTATGGTTTTCAAAGTATATCCACATGCATAATCTTACTAAACGCAATTATTTTTAGATGAAAATAATAGGAACATTGGTTGTCTTTCTGGTAAGCAACCTTTCCTTTGGTAAATATCTCCTTTTCAGTGGTCTTAGGGATGTCAGTCATGGGGCTCATGAGCAACTGCTCTGCTCTACCATACTGCCGACACACAAGGTTGAGCATACTACCAGCCTGACTTCTCAGATGATTGCATTCTCCTGGTTCCTTGAGTTTTAATGTATGGACCAGGGAGAAATGGTGAGATCCTTCTTCCTTTTGGATAGTGAGTCAATGCAAAAAGCTTGGGGCAACCAATGGTCATACTTATTGTCACATGGAAAGAGTCAATATGAGAAAATGTCTAATTAAAACAAAGGGTTAGAGTTTGGATTAGGTTGAAAGAAGGAGGGTTGAGAGAAGATGTTGTCATTGATAAACACTTGGATCCAGCAAAGCCTGAGGTCTTCACCTCCCTTGAACATCAATTATGTAAGCCAATGATTTCTTTCTTAAGCTAGTTTAAGCTGTGTTTCTGTAATTTTCATGACTAATACACCTACAGAACAGAAGCCAGAACCAGAATTCTGGTCTTTTCTGATGTCTACTCCAGTGCTTTCTCCTAAACTATGACGTCCAGGGAAACGTGGTGCTTGTGAAATCATCAGGAGAAGGCATATCACGTGGGGTAGCAGAGTTGAAAAGACTCTGCTTTAAAGGAAAGAAGGATAAGTGTGAAACTCATGGCTCAAATTAGGAAAGAGCAAAATGAAGAGAATTAGTTCTCTTAGGAAGTTAGTTAGTTAGAAGTTAGAAGAGAATTAGTTCTTCTTAGGAAGTAACTGCAATGAAGACAAGTATAATTCTTTCCTAATTTTGTCAGTAACTACCCCTAGAAATTAAACCCAGCTGTCACCACTTCTGACTCCAAGGCAATGATCCTTGTCAAGGAATTCACAGCTTCATTACTTAGGCATGGTAACTTAAAATAGGGGTGGTTTCACCTTTCTTTCCATCTTTACCACTGTTTTCTACAACTGGCCCTTCTGACCTGCTTAGAATATGTTAATTTACAGAATGTAGTCATTTCCCTTATCAGCCCCTCCAGGCAGTTGGCAAGAAGTATTTTCAGCTACAGACCTTGCAATCAGCCACTCAGACCTGCTGGCTTCCTGTGCCCTGACAGATAGAGCTAATTAGCACTCAGCAGCTTTTAGGCATTATCTCTGGCTCCAGAACATCCCCATAAATGAGGGGCAGACCTGTCTCCACCCCCAAAGGACAAGAAGAAAGTCTCAGATATTTGGAGGTTAAACAACTTTCTAAAAGTTCCTCCCTCTCTCTGAATTCCACTTACCCTTTCATGGTCATCTCGTAGCCCATTGTTTCTGAGCAGCCTTAGGAGACTACATCAACCTTTGAAAATATTTTCTTTGTCATGTAGATTTGTATATCATTTTCTTACCACACCGTCACCATATACAGTACAACTGGTGACATAATCCTCATCCATTCATCCATCCATCCATCCATCCATCCATCCATCCATCCATCCATGTAGTCAACCAGCCTTTACTGAGTGCCTACTCTATGTCAAACACAAGTGGATTCATAGAACCAAGCAGAAAGAGAGCTTAGTTATATACTAGTTGGGAAAGAAGGGTAACAGATATGTCAATGTATAACTGATTCACTTTGCTGTACACCTGAAACTAACACAACACTGTAAATCAACTATACTCCAGTAAAAATTTTTTAAAAAGAAAATAAATTAGCAAGATAATTATATATCATGATGAGAACTACTGAGTTACTAAATCAAATCATGGTATGTAGAGTGAAGGGAGGAATGAGTAGTTAGAGGAGGCTTCTCTAAGGAGCTGACAGGCAAACTCAGATGACGAAGAGTCAGCCAAGCAAAGATGCAGGCATGGACATCTTCCAGGAAGAAGGAAGCACTAAGTACAAAGGCCTTGGTGTGGAAATGAGGCCTGTGCATTTCAAAAAGAGAAGGAAGTTCAGTGTAGCTGGAGCAAAATGAGTGAGGGAGGGGATGGCTTCCGAAGAGGTCCAGGATTCAGCCCTTCTTTGAATTTTCTTCTGACTGCAGTGGAGGGTCCTTGGAACGCTTTTATACCATCATGTAACAGGAACTGAATTAAGCTTTGAAAAGATCACTCTTGTTGCTAAGTGGAGACTGGACTGGGGGGCAGCAGACAAGCATGGTAGCATAGAGCAGATTCACTATCACATTCTTAGTATGTGCCTGCCTCTCCACTTATGTGCTGAGCGCTCCACTTCTATTCCTGCTGGATCCCTTTAGAGCCCAGAGAGACATTGGTTATTTTTGTATTTTATAAATGAAGAACCAGTTGGGAATTTCCCCAATATCATAATTATTAAGTGGCTGAGCTGGGAATGCACCTCCAAATAACTCCAAAGCCTTTGTGCTTAAATGCTTTATTTATTGCATCATACTGTGTCATAAACCCTTGACCTTTATAAACTTAATGATCAAGGTTTTGATTAATTTTAAGAAACAAATGTCCCATGTTGTATTAACTTTAATTTTGTGGAAACAACCACTTATGTGCACTATAAGCGTGGTATGTAACAGGGAGGCACTTAAAGAGTGAGTGGTCCTCTACTTCCCTGGTGGCGCAGTGATTAAGAATCCACCTGCCGATGCAGGGGACACGGATTCGAGCCCTGGTCCGGGAAGATCCCACATGCTGCGGAGCAACTAAGCCCACGCACCACAGCTACTGAAATCTGTACACCTAGAGCCCATGCTCTGCAATAAGAGAAGCCACTGCAACGAGAAGCCCGTGTACTGCATCGAAGAGTAGCCCTGCTCACCACAGTTAGAGGAAGGCCATGTGCAGCAACAAAGACCCAACACAGCCAAAAATAAATACAAATAAATAAATAAATAAATTTATTTAAAAAAAAAAAGAGTGAGTGGTCCTTCAGCCGTATGCAGTATCTCTTGTGGAATGTCTCTCTAGAGGCTGAGCATAAGAAACATATGATTCTCCAGGGAACTGTGAATCAGGAACAATTTTTTCTGACATAGAGATGTAAGAATGTGAAGAGAATGCTTACGTTTTTTAAATATTACTGCTTTTTTGAAAGAATTTATATGCCATGGAAATATATGCAAATCGGGACTTCTTGAATATCTGTGGATATACTCTTCCAAATGTCAAGGCTCTAGAGTGTATCCATAAAGGAAGGTTTAGGAACATCCATCACCAGGCCCTTTCAGTCAGGCTGCCAGACTTTGCTCTGTCCTAACTTTGACTCCAGAATTCAATAGCCATAAACTCCATGATGAAATTAAATAAGTTAAGCCATGCAAATGTTCAAATCTGGTACCAAGATCTTGGAAGCATCAAAATATTTGGGGAATTTTCTTTTCAAAGGGAAGAATGGCAAGTTGGGGTGAGGTTCAACTTAGAGGTCACTGGGTAGAAAAGAATTCTTTTCTGGCTTTTCGAGGGAAATAGTAGAACATCAGTCTCCAGCTACTCTGTGGGGTGGGAGCTGTTCAGAGGAATCAACAAAACCCACACAGTCTCTCCTAAAGTGGAGAGAGTACCACCCCATTATGCACACTTTGTACCTGTCCAAGCCTCTTTTCCTCCTCTTAGAACATACCCGCATTAGGTCTTTTCCTTTCTGGGGGCCAAGGATTCATCTAATTATCTGCTTATACATCTCAGAGTAATATAATCACCCCAGCTAAGGCAATGACGTTTTACCAGCGACTTTATTGGGACAGGACCTATCCCAAAGACCCAGATGCTAGAGCAGACCTGTGTGTAAGAAATGTCTGGATATCCAGGCCCCATGGTTCCTTAACTACCTTATTTACTCAGTTACTCCAGTTACTTATTAAGGAAAATGCCACATATATGCCTCAAACACAAGATAGTGGTAGACTGTAGTGTCTAAAGAATAGAAAAATCATCCAGAAGGTTCTAGGATTAGCAAATAGCCTCCACTTTTCTCTCTATATTTCATTTAGTTAACAAACTTTTACTGAACATCTACTATACAACAGGCACTGTTCTAGATGCTTGGGAAACATCAGTGAACTAAACAGACAAAAAATCCCTGCCTCCCATTCACAATACCCAAGAAGTGAAAGCAACCTAAATGTTCATCAGTGGATAAAAGGATAAACAAAATGTGGTATACATATACAACTAAATACTGTACGGCCTTAAAAGAAAGAAAAATACCATATGATCCAGCAATCCCACTCCTGGGCATATAGCCACAGAAAACCATACTTCGAAAAGATTCATGCACCACAATTTTCACTGCAGCACTATTTACAATAGATAAGACAGAGAAACAACCTAAATGTCCATCAACAGATGAAGGGATAAAGATGTGGTACATATATACAACAGAATATTATGCAGCCATAAAAAAGAATGAAATAATGCCATTTGTAGCAACATGGATGGACCTAGAGGTTATCACGCTAAGTGAAGTAAGTCAGAGAAAGACAAATATCATATAATATCACTTATATGTGGAATCTAAAAAATGGTACAAATGACCTTATTTACAAAACAGAAACAGACTCACAGACTTAGAAAACAAATTTATGGTTACCGAAGGGGAAAGGTGGGAGGGATAAATTAGGAGGTTGGGATTAACATATACACACTGCTATATATAAAATAGATAATTAACAAGTATCTACTGTATAGCACAGGGAACTCTACTCTGGATTAACCTATTTGGGAAAAGAATCTGAAAAAGAATAGACGTGTATACATATATGTATAACTGAATCACTTTGCTGTACACCTGAAACTAACACAACATTGTAAATCACCGTACTCCAATATCAAATAAAACTTTACAAAAAATCATAAAAAAGAAAGACAATCCTGTCATTTGTTACAATATGGATCAGGCTTGAGGACATTACACTAAGTGAAATAAGCCGGTCACAAAAGGACAAACACTATATGATTCCACTTATATGAGGTATCCAGAATCGTCAAATTCATGGTAATAGAAAGTCAAATGGTGGTTACCAGGTGCTGGGAGGAGGGAGATAAGGGGAGTTGTTTAATGGCTATAGAGTTCCAGTTGGGTAAGATGTAAAAATTATGGAGATCTGTTTCACAACCAATGTAAATATTCTTAACACTATCAAACTGTATGCTTAAAATTGATTAAGATGATAATTTACGATATATGTTTTTACCACAATTGAAAATATATTCCAGCCTCATGGAGCTTATATTCTAGTGAGACTAGGGGTGCAGTGGGGCTAAATGAAAGTATACACTAAACATAATAAGGAAAGAATATAGTCTGTTAGAAGGTAAGTACTCGAAAAAAGTAAAGGATAAAATAGGGGAGGATTTGAAGGGCCAGTTGCAGAGGGAAGTTCATTGTTAAATAAATAGCATATAAAACCTCATTAAAGGTAATATGTGAGCAAAAGCATGATGCCAGTGAGTGAGTTAGCTAAACACATAACCATGGTGGGGATGGGGGAAGGTGGGGTTGATGTGGTGGTGAAGGCGAGCATTTAAGGCAAAGAGAACAGGTAGAACAGACCCAGTGGTGGGAATATGCCTGTTATATTAGAGGAACAGCAAGAAAGCCAGTAGATTTTCCCTTTCCAGATACTCATCATGCCTGGGGCCATTCAACAAAGCAGAGGTCAGTGTCTTTGTGGGGATGGTGATTAGAATTTTACTCTAAGGCCCACCGATATTTTGTGCATGTTTTAATATTCGTAAAGTTCCCAATATTGTACAAGGGGCTAAAGATAAAAAGGTAAGCAAGATAGGCATGCCCTCGCTGCCAAGAGGGAAGAGGGGAGAGTTAGTCCACAGGCAATGGCAGTCACTGCAGTCAGTATCTCATAGGGATGGAAGAGGACTAACTTCATAGGGGAGGTCAGAGAAGGCCTCCCTGAAAATGGACTGAAAGTTCTAGCCAAGATGTCAAGAAGTTAGCCAGAAAATGAGCAAGGGGAACAGTGCTCTGGGTGATGGGGTAGCATGTTGGAAGGCCTGGAGGCAAGATGACACAGAGCATATTGGGAACTGAAACAAGTCTAGCATGAATAGAGTGTAGGAGCAAAGGGTACATAACGAGCATAATGGGGGAGAAAGATGCTGGGAGATATCGTGAGGGCCTTAAACAGCTTAAAAGCTGTTATAAGAATTTTTTTTAATTTAAGAAAAATATTTATAAATTGTTTTAAAGTGGGAACTAATGTAACTAAATTTTACCCTTTTTTTTCTTTTTTGGTATGAAATTGGTCTCTTCATACTTTTTGGCTCATTGCCATATTCCCATCATTGAGCCATGTATGGTCTGCTTTTACCGATTAGTTAGTTATTTTTAATAATTTAATAACACCTTTGGACTCACTACTCATTATGAAAGTTATGAGGCTTTGACAGAAGTCTTTATCTCTTTCCTCCAACCACCCTGTCCCATAGCCCTGCCCTTCCCAGTTCAAGGTAACAGTTACCCTAAATTCTGAGTTTATCCTTCTCTTGTTTTCTTTTTTTGTTTGAAGTTTTACAACCCTATGTATTTTTTTAACATTGTGAATTGTGGTAAAAAATATATAACAAAATTTACCATCTTAATCACTGTTAAGTGTATGATTCAGTAGGGTTACAAATATTCACATTGTTGTGAAACAGATATCCAGAATTATTTTACCTTGCAAAACTGCAATTATATCCATCTGACATCAACCTTCCATTTTTCCCTCTCCCTACCCCTCTCAACCACCATTCTACTTTCTGTTTCTATGATTCTGACTGTTTAGTTACCTAGTATAAGTGGAATCATACAGTACTTGTCTCTTTATGACTAGTTTATTTCACATAGCATAGTGTCCTCAGGGTTTATCCGTGTTATAGCATGCAAAAGAATTTTCTTCTTCTTTAAGACTGAATAATATTCCATTGAAAAAAATATATAATATCACTTAAAGTATTTTTAAAACGTATACTTTATTTTGGCAAGAGCACTCTGGTTGCTATTGGTGGAGTTTGGAGGGAGATGAAATAGCCCACAGGAGTGGACTATGATGGAGGCTATAATGTCCAAATTGCACTAGTGGAATTAGTCCTTATATTCCTGGCATTCCCACATGCAAGGGCAATTGACCAGAGTTCCCAAGCTAGGGTACCACATGCTTTGGGCATGAAGCTTGGTGCCTGGGAATTATCTGCCTCTTGGTGAATCTGCCATGATTCTTAGAAATCTACTCATTTCTCACTGTGTGAGAGTAGATCATCCGTATTAGCTGACATCTGCAGAGTTCAAAAGGCTGGCAGTGGGCAGGAAGACCCCTATTCTTCCTCAAATGACCAAAGCATTTTCTCCCATTTTCTTTCCCAACAGAAAAATCCTTAGGGTAAACAACAAGGTCCTACTGTGTAGCACAGGGTACTATATCCGATATCCTGTAATAAACCATAAAGGAAAAGAATATAAAAAAGAGAGAGTGCGTGTGTGTGTGTGTGTGTGTGTGTGTGTGTGTGTGTGTGTGTCTATGTATAACTGAATCACTTTGCTGTACAGCAGAAACTAACACAACATTGTAAATCAACTATACTTCAATAAAAAAAATCCTCAAATTGAGTATCAGACACAGAAATGAGAATTTTGAACAGTATCTTCCTTTCTTTCTCATTAATTCATGCATGACCTCTTTCTGGAACTCTTGTGAATAAACAGAAATTTAATGGGGTCAGAAAGGATTAAGATGGAACTCTTATAGACCAAAATAGTGGGATGGGAGGGTGGGGAAAAAGGCAGGAGGGAGAGAGAGTATTATGTGAGACCAGAAAAGGAGTCAGTCAATGAGATGCAGAAGGAAGTATGCAGTGGAGTATGTTTACTGGGGCATACAGTATTACACAAGCTACAAAAACAAGTAGAAGAGGAGGTAGAAGAGGCAGAGGGAGAGCAGAGAAAAGGGGGTGGCCAGAGGTGGGAATTGGCCCAATGAAATGGCGCCAACTCCCAGAGAGATTGCTGAGGGCTTCCAACCTGCAGACCCATCTGTCACCTCGGATTCTAGGGCAAACCTCATTAGTGTGAGGGGCACCCCACGGCTCAGTCCCTACCCCCGGGACCTCGGATCCCCATCTGGCAAGCTAACAGAACAAGTCTGCCACGGGTTTGCATTCTCTCACACGCTCTTTTTCTGATAAGAAAAATGAACGTTTTCCACTATTTATTTGGTATTATTGGTCGTGCCACGCTGTTATTCTAGTCTTAGGAATCACATTAACTTGATTTTAAGCTGACTGTTGAAGAAAGCTAATAACTTAACTCTTTGTGTCATTAAACTTTGAAAAGCAAATCCTCATTCCTAGTCATCCTACCTGGCAGGTGGTCGAAGACATCCACCAGACTTCCAAACTGTGGCACCTGGGATGCAGGCCAGATGCTTCAGGGCTGGGGTTACTCAGAAGGCCAAAGGGTCACATACTTCATGAGATGTTCTATTTCTTCCTGGAAAGAAACGGGAGGAGTTAGGGGGATACTGCAAATCTAGAGATTTACATTTCTAGTGGTGAAAAGTGCTATCCATAGGAACCACAAAGAAAGTGAAATATAACTTATTCAAGGAACATCCACGCACATAACCAGGGCTTACTTGAGGATAGTTAAACACTCTCATAGGTGAGCGTCCTCTGCCAAAGCTGTAAATTCATTCTCATTAGGTATTTGAGGGCTTGGTACTGTCTCTGCATCTACTTAATTCTTTTATTTATTCAACAAATCTGTATCAACTGCTTACTCCATGCCAGCACTGTGATAAGTAGTGCGGCTACAGTCAGTCATGTAAAAGACAGATTTTATTTTTCTTGCCCTCATGGTGCTTACAATTTCGTATGATGATTGAGGATGCACAATGGGAGGGAAATTGTCAAGTTCCTTTTCAGAAGATACAAATATACTCTTCCACTTTGGGATAGTTGCACACATCGTCTCTCCAGATTTCTCTTTGTCTTCTATGCACTTGAGAATGGAACAAGGGGGCTTCCCTGGTGGCGCAGTGGTTGAGAGTCCGCCTGCCAATGCAGGGGACACGGGTTCGTGTCCCAGTCCGGGAAGATCCCACATGCCGCGGAGCGGCTAGGCCTGTGAGCCATGGCTACTGAGCCTGTGCATCCGGAGCCTATGCTCCGCAACAGGAGAGGCCACAACAGTGAGAGGCCCTCATACCGCCAAAAAAAAAAAAAAAAAAAAATACTTGGAGAATGGAACAAGGGAAAGAGGGGAGATGGGACCCCCAATAATTGCCTTGTGTTCCCACCTTCTCTACTTTGCTGTGTGACCTCGGGCATGTCATATAACCTTTCTGAGACTCCATTTCCCTCGTTTGTAAAATCCAACCTGCCATATTTACTTACCTCACAACCTCTGTGAGGTTGGAATAAAATCAAATATGGAAACCCTTTGTAAAGTGTCACACAATGAAGTGTTCTCTTTTGCCCCTTTTTCCCTTAGGCTTTGGTGTCAAGACATTGGGTGGTCAAATCCCCCCTCTGCGTATCCAGTTGTATGGTCTTGGGTGGTTTCTTGAGACTTTCTGAGGCTCTGTCTCCTAATCTGTAAAGTGGATATCATAGCATTGAACACATATGATTGCAAGCATTAAAAAAAGCTAATGACATGAGGTCCTACTCTGCTCGGCAGCAAGTGTGCTCTTGATAAAGGTTAATTTATTATTTCCCTTCTTTCTTCTTGTTCTGCCTTCTTTCTTGCATTCTTTCACTTTACCTCTGAAGACCACTAAGGGAGCAAGATCAAGGTTATTGTGGGTGGAGGGGAAACTATATGAGTTAGTTTTTCCCCTCAGTAACAATTCTTAAGCACTTAGCATCTTTCTTCTCTGGCAAAGCAGTAGTCATTCTAATAGGGGTAACAGTTAATGAGATAATAACAATAGCAGATAAAAATTAGTGCTAACTATGGAATTAGGATCAAATCACTTCATAAGAATATCTCATTTAATCCTCTCTGCTCTGAATTAGGTACTGTTGTTATCAGGAAAATAAGGCACAGAAAGGTTAAATAACTTGACCAAGGTCATGGTGCTGGAGCCAGGACTCGAGCCCACATTGGCTGACTCCAGCATATACTATATATTCTTTTTTTAAATAAATTCATTTATTATTTTATATTTATTTTGGTTGCGTTGGGTCTTCGTTGCTGCGTACAGGCTTTCTCTAGTTGCGGCGAGAGGGGGCGACTCTTCTTTGCGGTGCATGGGCTGCTCATTGCAGTGGCTTTTCTTGTTGCGGAGCACGGGCTCTAGGCATGCGGGCTTCAGTAGTTGTGGCACACAGGCTCAGTAGTTGTGGCTCGCAGGCTCTAGAGCACAGGCCCAGTAGTTGTGGCGCATGGGATTAGTTGCTCTGAGGCATGTGGGATCTTCCTGGACCAGGGCTCGAATCCGTGTCTCCTGCATTGGCAGGCGGATTCTTAAACACTGTGCCATCAGAGAAGTCCCTACTATATACTCTTAACTGCCTGATGTTCTGGGCTCCTGATCACCATATTTTATAAGGCCTGAGCTATTCAAGGTAAACTGGCACTGCTTCTGGCTTTTTCATTCAAGTTCTGTAATGAAGCTGTTTGTTAAGATACAAAAATAAGTATTGAACAAAAGGATGGATGGATCAATGAATGGATAGACAGACAGTTCCTGAGGACTTCAAAGAATATGTGGTTCTTCCAGACTCTAAGTGATTTTCAGCTCTCTAAGTGAAATCTGTTATGTTCCAGCATTCCAGCTGTATTGCTCATTTTTTCTTACTCTTTCTTTGCTTTTGTTTCAAAGAACCACCTTCAACGTCCTTTCTCCTTACAGGAAGTTACTATCTGCAGCCATTACAGCTTCAGCTGTTAATCTCAGGTAGTTTATTCAGGTCCTTCAAATGAGTTTGGTTCAAATACTACAAATCACTACTGCTTTCTTGTTTATCTCTAATATCCTGGTTAGGAATACCAGAGGGACTGCAGATATTGTTAATATAATTGTTATATAATTATAATATAATTGATAATGTAACCATCTGAGAGTCTTATTATTTTGGCACTCAGGCCATAATAAGTGTACTGGCTATCAGGGCTGTACTCTTAGAAATTTAGACCCTGTTCTTTTGTATTCACTCTTGGTAGCTTTCAAATATGATCATCATTTGAGTTTTGATGATTCTGAATGATTTTATGTGATTCAGATGCAGGGCCAAATTATGTTTATTTTATATATTTATTTTTGAAAAGAAGTTAAAGTATCTTTGGATTCAGAAAACTTCAGTTTGAAAAAACCTCAGGATTTCAAAATTGGAGATGTGGATGCATAAACCTGTAGAATAAAGCCCTCTGTAAGATGTAGGTGAGATGAGAGAACTGGATTGGTTGAAAAACTTTGTATCTCACTTCTTCACAGTTTGCGAAAAGAGAGAGCCAAAGAACTCAATTAGCTACCCTAAAAATGTCTTTGATTCCAGCTTTCATTTTCATTAGGAGGACTGAAGAAATCTGATATTTTGGGATTTTTTTTTTGGTAGATGTAGTTAATAAATGAAAATGGGCAGTGTATTAAAATTAGGCATAATGCATTATTATTCTTTTTTGTTTGTACTTGTTTTATAGGAATTAAAGAAAAAAAGGAAAGGTGTGCTGTTATCACATCAGCATAAGGATTGAAAACTCTATACAGTATATAACCATTTAAAAATTCAGCTAAAATTCACATAACGCAAAACTAACCATTTTAAGATACATAATCCAGTGAAATTTAGTACATTCTCAATGTTATGCAGCTATCATCTCTATTTCTGAAAACTTGTCATCACCATGAAAGGAAAACTCATACTCGTTAAGCTGTCACTCACTTCCATTCATTTCTTCCTCTCCCCCCAGCCCCTAGTTGACTTTCTGTCTCTATGAATTTACCTATTTGGAATATTGCATATAAATGGAATCAATCATATGATACATGACCTTTTGTATCAGCATTCTTTCATACTGTGGCATGCATCAGTACTTCATTTCGTTTTATGGCAGACTAATATTCCATTGTATGTATACACCACAACTTGTTTATCCGTTTGTCTGTTTATACTTAGGGGTTGCAGTGAATAGTACTATTATGAACATTTGTGTACAAGTTTTTCAGTTATTTTGGGCATATTCCCAGGAGTGGAATTGCTGATCATATGATAACTGCTGATCATACGATGATCCACCAAACTGCTTTTTACAGTGGTTGCACCAGTTTACGTTCCTACCAGCAATGTATGAAGACTCCATTATCTCTACATCTTCAGCAAAACTTATTTTTCACTTTATCTATTTTTTAAAATTATAGCCTAGTGGGTGTGAGGTGGTATTTCTTTGTGATTTTACTTGCATTTCCTTAATGGCCTATGATATTGAACAACATTTCATGTGCTTCTCAGCCATGTATATATCTTCTTTGATAAAATGTCTCTTCAATTACTTTGCTCATTTAAAAAAATTGGGTTGTGTATTTTTCTGTTGTTGAGTTGTAAGAGTTCTTTATATATTTGACCTTTAAATATATATACATATATATGCAAATATCTTTCCCCTTTCTGTATGTTGTCTTTTCACTTTTGAGATGGTGTCCTTTGATGCACAAAATTTTGATAAAGTCCAATTCATCTATTTTTCTTTTGTTGCTTGTGCTTTTGGTGTCATATCTAAGTACCCATTGCCAAAATAAAGTACATGAAGATCTACCCCCATTTTTTCTTCTAAGCGTTTAATAGGTTTAACCCATACATTTTGAGTTTTGATCCATTTTGAGTTAATATTTGTATATGAAGTAAGATATGGGTCTAGCTTCATCATTTTGCTATTAGATATTCCTTTATTGAAACACAATTTGTTAAAGAGAATATTCTTACAACATTGACTGGTCTTGGAACATTTGTCAAAAATCAATTGACCATAAATATATAAGGTTAATGCATTTTTGTTCACCAATGTTTTTACACTCATAAACATTTCTTTCCCCTTGGATAATGAAAACAAGACATGGCTCTTTTAATTTGCATACTTTGCATACTTGACATTCTGCACTATAGTATACTACACTGTTCTTTTGTTCCAGCATTTATTACTCTTATTATAAAATTGTGGTTTTCCCACAGAAACCAAAGTTACTGACAGGCTTAGTTTCACATTTCTTATTTTGGTTCTTAAATTTTATTAAATGTTAAAGGAAGTACTTAAAACACCTACCATGAATATTAATCTATTATAAAACAGTTATTAAGATGGCTCTAGGAAATACATTTAATATGGAACATATTGACTTTCTTATATTTTCTTTATTATCAGCTTTTAAATTTTATACTGAAATTGATGTCTTTTTAAAAAAATTTTAATTTTATTTTTTATACCACAGGTTCTTATTAGTTAACCTTTTTGTACATATTAGTGTATATATGTCAATCCTGATCTCCCAATTCATCACACCACCACCCCCCAAAATTGATGTCTTTTGATTACAGTTTATATACTCATTTTGACTCAATTCCATTGTGTTGAGATAAAATGGATAATTTTCAACTTAAAGTCTCATACTGAACACCAGAAAGTGTTCGTGTAATTGATATTTCATGAAATAAGGTCTACAGATGCTCTTTTTGATTCTAGCTCTAGTGAAGAAATGGCTCTAAATGCATTAGAATTTGCAATCTAAAAGTAGTATGAAAAATGTAGGAATATTAAGGATATTGTATTTCTAAATGTTTTTCTGCATTTACTTCAATTTTTGATAATATGATTGGCTAGATATCTGATCACTGCCTTCTGCTATGGGCATGCATATGCATACACACAAGCACACACACACACACATGTATAAACATATACTAGTGAAGACTAACAAAGAAGCAGAAATTTATCAGACAAATATCTAAGTCAGAGGTTGGCAAACTACAGCTCTGAACCAAGTCTGGGATGCTGCCTGTTTTTGTATGTTCCCTAAGCTAAGAATGTTTCCCATAGTCTTAAATAATTGCAAAAAGAAGTGTCACATGAAAATTACATGAAACTCAAATTTCAATCTTCATAACTGAAGTTCTATTGAACCACAGCTTCCTCATTCATTTACCTATTGTTCACTGCTGCTTTTGAATTAATACACACTACCATGTGTGTATTACCATGGGTAAAGTAGACAGCTAGTGGGAACCTGCTGTATAGCACAGGGAGCTCAGCTCAGGGCTCTGTGGTGATCTAGATGGGTGGGAGGAAAGTCCAAGAGGGAGGGGATATATGTATACATATAGTTGATTCTCTTCGTTGTACAGCGGAAACTGACACAGCATTGTAAAACAACTATACACCAAATTAAAAAAAAATATCAGGGGTGAGTAGTCATGATGGAGATGTTATGACTGCAAACAATGCCTAAAATGTACACTATCTAACCCTTTACAAAAGAATGTTTGTTGATATCTGCTTTAAGTGAAGGTTAGAATCCAGAGCAGTAGGCAAAACACTGAGACTGCTTTTGACCTAAGGGTATTTTAAAACTGGTGAATTTGAGCTTCAGTTTTCAGGGTCTTGCTGGCAAACTGAAAAAAGGAGGTTCTAATAGAAGATTTTCACTGTATAAATCTGGCAGACCAAAGGGCAATACTTTTACTGTGAATTATGAATCAGGAATAAATGGCTCCTCCAACCCCTAGGGACCACAATGAATGTTGCCTTGATGCTAAGCATGGTACAGGAATCCCTGGACTGTATAACAGTATACCTTCCTGGAACAGGCTTTGAAACACAAATTAATGTTACTTGGGTAGTCCAAAAAGTTTCTTGTTGTAAATTAAAAAAAAAAAATGTCCCTAAATACTTCGAGGTTTCTAGCAAAAGTAAGTAAATGTACGTATTATTATTATTTTTTACTTACCTTATTTTAATATGTATATAAAAAGTAGAATTTAGAAAGCTGGATTGCTCTCTGTTAATATTCAATACTACTTGTATTCTATTTTATTAATTTCTGTCTTTATATTTAAGTTTTTCTTGTTTCTATTTACTTTGAGTTAGATCTGTTTCTTCTAACTTCACAGGTAAAAATTTCAATCATTGATTTTAAACACTTTTTCTTTTCTAATGTAAGTATTTGAAGTTATAAATTGCTATATGCCACAAACTTTAAACACTGTTTTAATGCATTTTACAATTTTTTAAGAAACTTTTTACTTTGAACTAATTTTGGACTTAAGAAAATATTTTTTAAAAGAGTACAGAGTTCATGTATACCACTCCCAGCTTCTCCTAATGTCACCATCTTACATAACCATTGTACGGCTATCAAAACCAATAAATTAATATCGGTACAACACTATTAACTAAACTGCAGACTTTATCTGAATTTCACCAATTTTTTCAATATTTTTGTTGTTTTTCTGTTATTTCTCCTTATTCTTATACAATCTTTGACAGTTCCTCAGTCGTTCCTTATCTTTTGTGACCTTAACATTTTAAAGAATACTGGTCAATTATGGTTTAGAATGTTTCTCAAACTGGGTTTGTCTGATATTTTCACATAAGCAGCATAAGGCTATACAGTTATTTTTACAAGAGTGCAACAGAAATGATATTTGGTACTTTTTGCAAAATATATCGTGGGCTTCATATAATTATGTCTTAGTTTATTTTAACCTCGTTCTCTTTACATGATATACTATACATTTTTCCTTTCAGATGGAAATATCCTTTAATATTCTTTGTCATTTCTTATTTAACCCATAGATTATTTAAAGTGTGCTTTGTTTTATTTATAAGTTTTGGGCTTTCTGAACATCTCATTTTTATTGATTTCTAATATATTTCATTTTACTCAGAGGATATACTTTGTAAGACTTTAATTATTTTGAAATCAATTGAAACTTATGTTTAACTTAGCTATGGGTTTAGAAAGTATGTGCATTCTACACGTTGGGTGAAGTCTGTAGATGTCAATTAGCTCAGGGTGTTAAATCTCCAACTATGATTGGGAATTTATATCTTTCTTCCTTTAATTTTGTAAGTTTTCCTTCATATATTAAAAGCCTTGTATTTAGACCTATAAAGGTCAATACTTCAGAGATACTGTGGGTCTGGTTTCAGATGGCCACAATAAAGCAAATATTGCAATAACGTGAGTCACAAATTTTTTGGTTTCCCAGTGCGTATAAAAGTTATATATATACTATACTGTAGTCTATTAAGCGTGCAATAGCATTAGGTCTAAAGAAATAAGGTACATACCTGACTTTAAAAATACTTTATTGTTAAAAATGCTAACCGTCATCTGAGCCTTGGGCAAGTCATAATCTTTTTACAATAGTAACATCACAGATCACAGATCACCATAACATATATAAAAATAAGGAAAAAGTTTGAAATACTGTGAGAATTACCAAAATGTGGCACAGAGATGTGAAGTGGGCAAGTGCTGTTAGAAAAATGGCACTTATACACTTGCTCAACACAGGGTTCCAAAAACCTTCAATTTGTAAACAACGCCTTATCTGTGAAGAGCAATAAATTGAAGGACAATACAATGAGGTCTGCTTGTATATATTATTATTACATTTTTTGGTGAATTAACCTACCTTTTTATCATTATGAGATGTTCCTCTTTATTTCTAATAATACTTTTTGTCTTTAAGTCTATTTTTTTTTAATGTTAATATAGCCCTCCACGTTTCTATGCCTACTCTTTACATGGCATTTCTTGTTCTATCCTTTTAGTTTTTCCTATCTATGTCATTAAACTTAAAGTGGGGTTTTGTAGACAACATATATTTGGGTCTTTGATTAAATCCAATCTAACAATCATTGACTTTTAACTGGGGTGTTTAGTTCATTAAAATTTAACTATCAATATGGTTGAATTTAACTGCCATTGTGCCATTTGTTTTCTATTTCCCTGCCAGTTTTTGTTCATTTCTTCCTTTAGTACTTTCTTAGGGATGTTAGTAAACATTTTTAGCATTACATTTTAATGCCTCTGGTTGACTTTTTAGCTAAACCTATTAGCATTAGTTTAGTGGCTGCTCTAGAGTGACAATGTCTATCCTTCCCACGCACCTATGGTCAACTAATCAACGACAAAGGAGGCAAGGATATACAATGGAGAAAAGACAGCCTCTTCAATAAGTGGTGCTGGGAAAACTGGACAGCTACATGTAAAAGAATTAAATTAGAACACTCCCTAACACCATACACAAAAATAAACTTAAAATGGATTAAAGACCTAAATGTAAGACCGGATGCTATAAAACTCTTAGAGGAAAACATAGGCAGAACACTCTTTGACATAAATCACAGCAAGATCCTTTTTGACCCACCTCCTAGAGTAATGGAAATAAAAGCAGAAATAAACAAATGGGACCTAATGAAACTTAGAAGCTTTTGCACATTAAAGGAAACTATAAACAAGATGAAAAGACAACCCTCAGAATGGGAGAAAATATCTGTAAACAAATCAACGGACAAAGGAGTAATCTCCAAAATATATAAGAGCTCATGTAGCTCAATATTAAAAAAACAACCTAATCCAAAAATGGGCAGAATGCCTCAATAGACATTTTTCCAAAGAAGACACAGAGATGGCCAAGAGGCACATGAAAAGCTGCTCAACATCACTAATCATTAGAGAAATGCAAATCAAAACTACAATGAGGTATCACCTCACACCAGTTAGAATGGGCATCATCAGAAAATCTACAAACAACAAATGCTGGAGAGGGTGTGGAGAAAAGGGAACACTCTTGCACTGTTGGTGGGAATGTAAATTGATACAGACACTATGGAGAACAGTATGGAGGTCCCTTAAAAACTAAAAATTGAGTTACCATATGACCCAGCAATCCCACTACTGGGCATATACCCAGAGAAAACCATAATTCAAAAAGACACATGCACCCCAATGTTCATTGCAATTCTATTTACCATAGCCAGGTTATGGAAGCAACTTAAATGTCCATCAACAGACTAACGGATAAAGATGTGGTACATATATACAATGGAATATTAGGCATAAAAAGGAACGAAATTGGGTCATTTGTAGAGATGTGGATGGATCTAGAGACTGTCATACAGAGTGAAGTAAATCAAATAGAGAAAAACAAATATTGTATATTAATGCATATATGTGGAACTAGAAAAATAGTACAGATGTACTGGTTTGCAAGGTAGAAATAGAGACACAGATGTAGAGAACACATATATGGACACCAAGGGGGGAAAGCAGGGTGAGGTGGCGGTGGTGGTGGTGGGATGAATTGGGAGATTGGGATTGACATATATACGCTAATATGTATAAAAGAGATAACTAATAAGAACCTGCTGTAATATAAAAAAATTCAAAAAAGAAAAATATATATATCCTTAACTTAGCACTGTTAGAATTAATTTGCACTACACATAGTAAAATATAAGAATGTTGTGACAGAATAGTTTCAATTATTCTCTGGCCTTTGTGCTATTGTTACTTTATATATTATATAGGTATATGACAATAACTCACATAATACATGTTATATATTTTTTCAAATATTCATATATGTTTTAAAGAAATTAAGAGTAGAAAAATCATATATTTATTATATTCAGTGTTCTTTCTTTCTTCTTATAGAGACAAGTTTTCATACAATATTTCTCTGGTGTCATTCTAGCCTAAAGAACTTTCTTTAGTATTTCTTGTGGTGGAGGTCAGATGGTGATAAATTATTTAAGTTTTTGTTTACTGATTCTTTCATCTGCCAGCCAACCTACCTGCTGTCATTTCTATACAGCAGATTTTTCATTGCAGGTGTTTTACTTTATAATTCTAAAATTTCCATTTGCTTCTTATAGTCTCCATTTCTGCTCTGGGTTTTCACATAATTTCTCTCATTATAAGCATATTTTCCTTTGAGTCTTTGAATGTATTTGGAATAGGACTCAACATCCAAACTCTGTCTTCCCTGTGGTGAGCAGCAATCGAAATTGTTCAACATTTTTAGTCTTTCACCTGTTGCTTTACACTGAGAAATTTGGTGCTTCCTTGATTCATGAGCAGTTCAGAGATCACCAAAGGATTTGGGCAAGTTTATTTGCAGATTTGGGGGGTCTTTTGGCACCTTCTTTTCCAAAATTGCTGCCTTTATTTTACAGACTCTGACTGCACTGATTTTCATTGTCTGACTCCTTGAGCTAGTAAGACTGAGCCTAGCCATGCCTCTTCAGATTTGGAGTTTTCAGTTACATGAAGTAATAAATCCTCCATACACTTCTTTTTGTCTTAAGTTAGTTTGATTAGGTTTTTCATCTGTTGCAACTGAAGAAGGCGTAATATAAAGGCTTTTACTAATTAGCAGAACCTCTGGCAAAAATGGAGCTTTTTCAGTGGAGAGTCATAGATTCCAATCCTCCAGTTCATGTCAAATTCAAATTAGGAAGAAACATCTGTACCTTCACTTGGGTAAAGTCAAACTGTAAACGATTTGTTTACATTTCTGCATTTTTTGCTAGACTGTGAGGTTCTTTATGGCACAGGCAATATCTTGTTCGTCTCTGTATTCCCAGTGCATAGCATGGCGTGCTCAACAAATATTTGTTGAGCGAATGAATTTTGGCATTTGGCTTTGGTAATTGAATTGCAAGATACTATCTAACCAAGCAGTTATTAAGTCCAGGATTTATTGATCAACCCACCCTCTACACTGAAGCCAAAATAACCTATTAAAGAATTAAAGTAAGTCATTTCAAAGACTACTTAATACCATCTAATACTTTCCCAAAGCATTTAAGACAAGTGTAATTTGGTTTCCAAGGTTTAGAAAGTATACCATGTCCTGGCCCTTTTCTTTCTAATTTAGTTCTTACTACTCTCCCACTTTTTCATTATGCTCCAGCTTACTGGTCTTCTGTTTCAAAAATTTATTCTCTGTAAGCTTATTTCTGAACCAGAGCTTTTTCACTTGGCTGTTCACTCTGCCTAGAATGTTCTTTACACAACTTTTCAGCTGGTTCCTCATCATTCAGATCTCAAAAGGTCATCTTTTTGGAGAAATTTTCCCAAATCTCCCTATGTGCATGAGTACCACCTATCAGACATAAACAGTTTAGTGCATTACTTTATTTTTATTATTTATAGCATTACTACTTTATGAAGTCATCTTGATTATTTGTTTTCTTCTTTATGGTCTTTCTCACATCAAAATAGAATCTCATGGGAGCAAGAAACATACCTGCCTTGTTCACTCCTGTATCTTCAGTGCCTATAACAGTGCTTGCTGGTTGCCTAGAAAGAATTCAATAAATATTTGATAAACAAGTGAATTTAATCATAACAAACAAACCAAAGGTGACTGTAAATAATCTGTTTTAAAAATGGTCAGTTCGCCATAAAAAGAAGTCAAACTAGTTATTTGGAATCATGAGGTGAAACTGTTGTCCCTCTGGTTTTGCATGGCCAGGAATTAGGTTGAGTCACAGAAATATAGCTGTCATGTAAGAAAAATAACAAAGGGCCAGCCTAAGTTGTTTTATTGCTCTTTCACTCTTTTTGAAGTAGAATTTATACATAAAAATGAGAACTATTGAAGTTAATGCTCTCACACAGACTGGCCATATTGATTTTTCTCCACAATTGAACTCATTCATTCTGCATTTACTATCTGCTAGATATTCATTTAGGGGCAAGCGTTGACCTCTATATTCATTGTGATCCTTTTTATTGTTCATTTTTTTATGCTATTGCTCCAAACACACCCACATGAATATATTTGGTAATTTTTCCTATAGAAATTGCCATTTCTTCTAATGAAGATCTCTTCTCAACATATTTATTTATAAACATGATAGACAGTATATTAACACTGTTTGAACATTTGTGCTACTTATCATACAGTTGTGTATGCAGATGGCATATATTAGCAAGTCTTCAGTAATGTTATGGAGGAATCAAGACAGGCATAGTTCACCGACTCTCTCCTACCTGCTTTGCAGAATTTCCAGTTCTAGATATTCTACTTGTGGATTCCACATCCACAGAAATGACTAATGAACAGATCTGGTCAATTGTCACCCAAAAAAGCACTGTGTTTCCTCCACTTGTTCTGGCTTCCTTCTAGGGAAAGTTCTCTCTCTGAACCTTTACATCTTCTAGGCACCACAGGTGTTGCTATATGTTCTACTGTCTGCTTCTCCTGAGCATTACTATGTGCTGTTGCTTCCTCCACTGTCATTCTTGCTGCCTAACAGCCTCACTACTCAGCACAGCCCCCAAGATGACAAAGCCACTGTATTTCAGGAAGAGGGAAAAGGATTGATTCCCCCTCCTTTTTTCTGTAGTCCACTTTGTTACATGGCCTCCAACAAAGAGGCTAGGGTCTTTCTAAGTTTCCTGGTGAGTTAGTTGCTTCTGATATCACCTAAGGTTCTTGATCCTCAGCTCTATTAGTATGTTTGCCCAAACACATAGCAGGATCTATATGCAAGTAACAATTATGTACTAACTGCAAGCCTCCTCTGGTGACTAAGTCTTCCTTACTGAACCATACTGAACTGCCTGACTCAATAACAACCACTAACATTGACTAGTCATGTGCTTGTCACTGTGCTAAGTGCTTTATGTCTTAATCTCAGCTAAATCCTTTAAGGTAGATTTCTGTCATTATCTCTAGGAGGGCAGAGAGATTTGCTTGTTTTGTTTCCTGCTATATCCTCAACACCTAGAACAGAGTCTGGAACAGAGTAATTGTCCAATAGATATTTGTGAGATGAATGAAACTTCATTTTATTCATGAGAAAACTGAGGTTTAGCAAAAGGTAAAGTAACTTGCTCAAGAATTTGGCAGCACCAGGATTCAAAATTAAACTTATCTGACATCAAAATCCTCACTCGGAACCTCCTGAAGATTCCTTGGTCTCAGGCAGAGACCTCTTGTCAGACCCATCTCACCAGACAGACCCATGTCTAAATCTCAGCCTGGAGTGTGAACCAGGCTCCAGTGAGGACAGTGCCACACTCATTCTGTGAGGAAAATTGAGAAGCAGATACTGAGTGAATGTTTTTGAAAAATCAAATATTCAAGTTTAATCAGAGAAAAACAGATATAGCAATTCCAAATCATACTCTCCATCCTTCCAGTCTAAGTTCCGTTACTTTTAGCCTGGACCCAAAAACTGTCATTGCTTCCACTAATCCCTCACCTGGAAAGGTTACTCCTTTTCTACCCAAATCCTTTCCATCCTCAATGACCGAACTCAAAGAGGATCATGCCCATACAATCTTGATTGCCTTAGTGAGAGATTAGCTCTCTCTTCTAATTGAACTTAGTCATTGTTTGGCCAAGGTTATAATAAAGCTGCTGAATGAACAGCAACTATTTATATGAATTGAGTAGCTCAAATTGAGGAGAATTTATCACTCATTTGTTCATTGCATACTGCCTTGCATTTCATTTTTACACATTTTCTCTCTTTAGCCAGATCTCAAGAACCTTGAGGGCAGGTTCTATGTCCTTTTCTGCTTCATACCCCACACAGTGCAGAGACTATTGTTAGACACTAACGCTTTGCTGGTGATTAGACTGATTGGCCAATACGGTGATTACAACTGGGCAGGGCCTTGGCAAAGGGCACAATGTCCTTGGCATTTCTGTGTTTACCTTAAGCTCCATTCTGTTGATCCATAAGGGCTACATAACTCACAGCCAGAGTATAAGGTTCCCAATTAGAAAGTTTTGCATGTAAGTGGTTTTATTCACTTGAGATTTTGATTTCTGATGAACCCTTGTGCTGCTCAGTTGTTGGCAGTCTTCCCGAAGTACCCAAGCAGTTCATAAGTGACTGTGGTTAGGCTTTTTGGAGTAGAGAAAATATGTAGACAGACATTTTGTCCAGAGAAATGTAGACAGTGACTGTTTTCTTCCCTGGATGGGGACTTGGCCTTGCTTAGCCAATCACAACTCAAGAGTCAGACGAACCTAGAATGTGTCAATACTCCCTTATATAGAAGTACAAATACAGCTAATTTAAGTTCTTCCTAAATGATGATATAACTTACCACAAATTGGGTCTTTCTCAAGTCCAACATGACCTTATCCTGCAAGAACTACCATCAACATCTAAGCCTTCCACTAGGGGTCCACATGCCTAGTGAAAGCTAGGATGAAATATGTTGTATCTACATGTACTGCTAAGTTTTTATATCCTTAACTGGACTAAACATAAATTCAGGTATCTGTGTGTTTCTACAGACTTTTTCAATCAATCAGTAACATATCTGAAATACTCAGGGATGTCACTTGTATGTCCAAATCTGCAAAGAAAGGTATTATCTATTAACTCTTTATATCAACTCTCTGCTTCATATAAATCAATCTATTCTCCCTTGCATATTTTCAATAAGAATATGGAGTTCTTTGGTCCTGGATTATCTGAGTGATATCCTATTTTTCTAAATTGTTTTCTGTTTTGAGCACAGTCAAAATGAGAAAAAGATATCCCCCCCCAATTTTTATAGGATATGACCTTAACTGGGACTTTGTATCTATTAAGACATTTTAAAGTTATAATTACTGGCTGCCAGCACAGACCTTAATCTCAAATTGTATTATCTCAAGACGTCCAAAAACACTGGCAGCTCATCAGTGACAGCTCTGAAATAACAGACTTAAAGGCAGACCAAAATGTGTTATCCCAAGCAGATCACCTCAGCCGGGTCCCAGTAGAGGACACACAGATTAAAAACTAAATGACAAATGCAAAAGTACACACAGATACTAAAGAAAAAGTACATCTTCAGGATTCAGCAGAAGGACACTGAACACTCATATTTTTAAGCATCCAATTCATGGCCATCTGGTCGAATAAAATACATAGAGCTTACACCTGTCTTAAATCTTATATACTTGCTACAATGCACTACAGTTTACAGATATATTTTACACAAGCTAATGAATTTGATCTTCCTAACTAACATGTAAAGCTGGCAGGATTATATCTGTGTCAAGATGTAGAAATTGAAATCTGCAAAGTTGAGCTTCTTGTTGAGAACCAGGTTTGGTCTGGCTCTGTCAAGAGACCTTTTCTAATTAATAAGTGAGGTCAAGTAAGCTAATCTCAGTGGCAACAGCTTCCTCATCTATTAAATAAGGACAAGTCCTACATACCTGATTGTTGTGAGGAGTCGACAAGGTAGGGTGTGCAAAGTGCTTACTAAACATACTGTTTGGCACATTGTACGTGACCTGATAATTGACATTTTTCAAGGTTACTAAGCTAATAAATCACAGAGCCAGCCCCAAGATATCAAACCTTATTGAGAAGAATATAGTTTATATAGTGAAACTCAGTATAATATTATCCACTCATTTATCCTTGAAGACTTTTTGAAATCAATGTCGGTGGCTTCTACTACTAGGGCAATGCTAGAGCTGGAAGTTTGCATTTCCATTAAATTTGACATTTTAATAAATGCTTCCTAGGGATAATTCTATTTTTTCTTCACAATAATCCTGTGTAATCAGGACAGACGATATGCCAACTTTACAGTGAGATCAGGAAATGAAAATCCAGACCCATCATTTTCTCTGTCACTGGGACTCAGTGGCTCAGTAACGGCACCAGATGATACCGGAGAGGCAATGGGGCAATTTCTCAGTGCCTCTTCAAATGTGAGATTGCGGTTCACTGGACCTACTTTCCCTCACCTTTCCCTTGTCTGCAGTTAAGTATTATTTTGGATTCTTTCTTTTTTTTTTTTTTTTTTAATTTCAAATCCATCTCTCTCTCTTCATCCAGGTCAGAACCCAGGACCAAGCCATGGTTCTCCTGTGGGCACTTGCAATAGCCACCTAAATGGACTCCCTGTTTACACTTGTGTTCCCCTCAAATTTGTCTGTGGTAATTTTCTTTTGACAGTGGAAGAGCTCTATGATCGATATCTGATTTCTGGAAAAAGAAAGTACCCGGTGAGTTCACCAGTTGGCTGCATAACAGAGATGACTGCTAACCTCTTTCTTTGAGGGCAACATTAAGTGTTCTTCTGTTTGATAATGAACAATTGGCAAACTGCATAGGCTAGAGTTCCTGTTATCAATCATTTAAATGTTTTCAGCCTGGGGGCTTAGATCCTCAGTGAGGCCATGTCAAAGGTTGTTTGCTAGACCAAGTAGGCTGTTAAAGAATACAGTTCTTTCCTTCAAGAACTGGCCAAGATCTACAGTGTAGACAATGGTAGTCACCTGTAGGCTTGTTGTGAGGTTCAAAGGTGAAGACATATATAAAGCACTTAAGCACAATGCTCAGCAATTAACATATGCTCACTAAACATTACAGGCCATTATCATCCTTAAAATGGTATTGATTCTCTTGTTAAATAATAATTTAGAAGCTAAGAGGTCTGAAAATACACTGTTAACACATTGAGAATTCCTCTAGCCTATTCTTAGTACCCAGCAGAGGGTTCTGTGTTCCCTAACCTTACATGTAAACTGTTATTGTACACACAAGTATTTATTAAATTTATTAAATGAGTGAATGTTAAGAAGAACACCACATTCAGGAATCTTCCTAATTTGTTAATTAGCTGAGTTCTTGACCGCTTCACCAATTTTTCAGGTTCTTATGAGGAAAGTACTAGAAATTGTAGAGACATTATTTCTCTTCCTATTAGCATTGAAAAATTCTTGTTGATACGTCTTTGATGATATCAAAGATTCCACTGAAGTAAAAAAGAAAGGAGATAGGTATTTCATACTTAGGAGAGATAATATAAGGAAGGACAATACAGGCCCATTTTACACTGATAGATCATGAAACACCATTACCACTCTGCAAGGTTTAGTATAAAATGGAAAACACAGGCGGTGGAGACACAGCGGTAAGTTGTTTAACAGCATTTAACTACCCTCACTGCCTGGACACTTATACAGAAAGGCATACATTTAAATGTCTAAACAATAAAAGAAAGTATATTCAACCTATACGTCAACAAAGGAGCAACAATTATGTCTTTCTGTACAGTGTTGCAGCATTACAAAGATACAATTAGCATCAGTGTGGAAAATGTTTCCTTAAAACTGGACTGCTTAAATTACATAATATATACTAGGATAATAAATTAATCACACTGAATTTTAAACCAGGAGTTTGAGGTATGAGTCTGGTGGGGACCTGAATTCTACTCCCTCCCTCACTTCTAAGCAGGAATACATCTCTCTTACACATCCGTTTTCACCCCTCCCATCTTTTCCTCTTTCCTTCCTTCCAAATTACCAGATAACTGGTTGTGGGTAGGAGGACACAGTCCTCAGTCTTTGAAACAGCCCAGTCTGCCCAGTCACAGGGATCCCCTTAAATGGCCCTTCATCTAAGCAGGTTTCCCTGATGGCCACGTTACACAACGTGACCTCATCATTCCTGTATCAGAAGTGGACACTTCGCTCGAGTAGGACCAGGGCCTCATTCACCACAATTTGGCAAGAGGTGAAGTGAAGAGAAGGAGAGAAGGCAGGGGAGGGAGGAGGAAAGGAGAGTGTGATGGCTTCTTCTCTTCAGTCAGGTCTCTGCTCATGTGTCCCTCAGGCCTTTCTTGACCACCCAAGCTGAAGATGCACCCCTCAGCCACTCTCTCTATAACACAGCTCTGTTTTACCTGCTCTGTGTCACTTATTAATATGAGGAATGATCCTGTTCTTGTTTTGTGTTTTATTGATCTATCTTTCCTCTCTGGTGATAACTGTACTAGCAGGGACCTTGATTTCCTTGGTCCCTGTGTCTTTGGAGCCTAGAACAGTACTTGATACACACAGACACTCAAATATTGAATGAGCTTATAAAAAGGAAAACAGACATATGATTTTTGTTTCAGTGTCAGAAGCTACAGACTAGTAACTCTTTGTCCAGTTAGGATAACTCTATGTGATGTCATAGGGAGAATTCGATTCACAATGTCAACAGTTAAATTCCTCCAAAGGTCTTCTCCCCTCCTCCTCCCCTAAATTATACTCCCCATTTTTATTCACTCTCTTAGTGAAAGATAACACTCAGGGTATAAGAAGCGCCTTCTAGAATAATTTAAGCCAAGTCTCTAATGACTACAAGAAGCTCCTTGTGCCATTTTACTTTCCAAATTTCATAGACAAAAAGAAACATCACTTAATTCTCCAATTCTGGACAAGGAAAAAAGTCCAGAGAAGAAAAGGAATCATTCATCTCAATTAAATTATGCAAACACTTGGCCTCTTTTATCAAATAACTTTGAGCTTTAAAATAGGTAAACTCTCTCCTGTAGGATATGAACTACCTAGAGCTTAGAGGATAATTTACTCATCGTTGAAGTTAACTTTTGTTGAGAGCCACCATGTTCAGAAAACTATTCCAAATAAGATATACAAAAAAGAACAAAGACATGTTTTTCTTCAGGAGCTGATAACCTAATCATGTATTCTAGATGAGCACAAAACAGTTACAAAAGAACACAGGGTTAAGTACCCAACAGAACCTAAAGGAGCTACGGACATTTGTAGTTACAAGTGCTCACTTTGGGTGGTAGGGTAGAACACATGTATTTGTGAAATTAATATTTGCCTTTAAGCAATAATTATGTACTAGTCCCTGGGTAGATAAAACAGAGTTGGTCTCATGGAGCTTATTATTTAGTAGAGGGGACTGAGAAGTAAAGAAATAAATAATTACAAACTGTGATAAATACCGTGATAAAAAACAAACAGGGTAGTATGAGAAAAATATCTTAGGGGACCTACTTTCAGCAGGAGGCAGGGGTAAAGGGATTTTCAAAGGCTTGTCTAAGAGGATGACACTTAAGTTTAGACCTAAAGCAAGGGGATGACACGGTCAAGAAAGGATGGGATGATGCAGGTAGAGGAAACACATGTGTGAATTCCCTAGAAATGTCATCACCTTGGCTTGTTAGAGGAAAGGGAAGAAAGTCACGTGACTGGAGTAAAGCAAGCAGAATAGCCTGAGATGAGTTTGGAAATGCGGGCTGATCAGGCAAAGCTTTGTAGGTTATTGTAGGGAGTGTGTTTACTTGGGTAAGATGGAAAATTACCTAGGTATATCACAGCTTCTTTTTATTTAGATCTCAATCGCTTAATAATTACTGACTAGGCACTGCTTCATGGCAAATTGAAATGGGTAGACCTCAGAGGAGTGCCCGTGAAATGGACTATTACAACTTATTGATAAGGAGACCCAGGGCTTGGCTGAAAATACAAAGTCTTCACTCCTAAGCCCAAGTCCTCACCCTTGGTCTCATCATAAGCATTCAGACATATGATTAGCCTTATCTATTCTCTGTTCATCATTAATAAGAGGAAATTACAAAAGGGAAAAATGCCTTCATCAGAAGAAATTTCTTTAATCTAGTTATAACTAGATAATGTTTTACATCTGCTTCTGAGGCACCCCAAATGGAGGCCTTTCATTATTAGCATTGCCAGAGTTGTGCTAAGTCTGCTGTATGCCAAATGCTTCGGAAAATCCCACTGACAGCCATGGCTGTTGTGATGGTTGGAAATTACAAGCCGTGATAAGATGTCAGGAGTCTCACCTGCTCTAACGAGTTGGAAGAGGCTAAAATAGTACGTAGAGGATGATAAGTGTGAAGAAGAACGTGCAGCCTTTCTTTGATCCCGAGAGTGGGAGGGAAAATTTTAAACATTTCTATAGCCAGCCATTTCCTATTGCGTCTGGGATGTTACATTTTAAAGGATTGGGAGAGCAACACATGATTTAGATTTCTCTAGACTGCTAGAATCTTTAACCTTTTAAAAATGTCACTTATTTTATTTTTTAAAAATTGAGGTATAATTGACATATAACACTATTTTAGGTTCAAGTATACAATGTAATGATTTGATATTTGTATACGACAATTGATCACCATGATAATTCTAGTTAACTTCTGTCACCATACATAGTTACCACATTTTTCTTGTGATGAGAACACTTACGATTTACTTTTTAGCAACTTTCAAATATGCAGTACAGTATTATTAGCTACAGTCACATGTTGTACATTACATTCTCATAACTTATTTATTTTATAACTGGAAATTTGTACCTTTTGATGCCCTTCACCCATTTTGTCCACCCATCACACCCTACCCCCTGCCTCTGTGAGCTCATTTTTTTGTCTTTGTTTTTTGTTTTACTTTTATGTTTTTTAGATTGCACATATAAATGAGATCAGACAGTATTTGTCTTTCTATGTCTGACTTATTTAACTTAGCATAATGCCCTCAAAGTCTATCTATGTTGTTGCAAATGTCAGCCTGCTAGAATCTTTGCAGAACTCTCCCAACTTTAATGTGCATGTGACTCATCTGGGCATCTTGTTAAGATGCAGATTTTGCTTTGGAAACTTACAGGTGGGGCCAACATCCTGCATTTCTAACAAGCTCCTGGGGATGCAGGAGGTGCTGGTCCATGAGCCAAAATGTGTAAGGAGCTATAAAATCTATTTTAAAGTTAGGGTGATACAGAGCTGATAAGAGATACTGGTAAGACAACTTTGTTATAAATCTATTTTCCTACTTAGGAGTCTTAGAGCCCTGAATGCCCATAATGACTGGTTTCCTCCTGTGTGTTTTCCCCTCTTGTTTTCTCTCTCAAAATGCAAATAATTTATGAGCTGAAATACATCAAAGTTTAACAAATTCTCTTGAGTCTACTTCCAGATATCTTTATCACAGCTCTTAATGTTCTATGCCCTTTCTTTTTGTGCCCTTATCATTTTTCCCCTGGATTGCTCCAGGAGCACCTTAATTAGACATCTTAGACATCTCGCCTTTTACCTCCATTATGGCTTTCATATAGAAGACAGAGCTATTTTTCCAAAATGCAAATTGTATGTCATGACCCAACCTAAAATCCTTGAATGGCTCCATATTTCCTTCAGGATAAAATTTAACAGGATCCTGAGAGGAATTTTTCCTGTTATTCTGAAATTATAGTAAGACACAAAGTTGAGGATAAAAGGCAATAATTTTTTCACATCCCCAATTCAATTAGCTGCTAAGAGAGCTTAACAAGATATAAACAGATAAAGGGATTTTTAACAGGGAATTAGCCGTAAGCAATTGTGGAAGCTGGTTAAGCAGTCTCTGTGAAGACTGTTGTTTCTATGTTTGGCTGGAAGGGAAGATGGATGTAAAGCAGGGGGATCAAGAGCAACCTTGAAGACACAAGCTCAGCCTGAAACCCCACTGAAACCCTGTCAGTTTGTGCCTCTGAACTTGTTGACAACAGTGCCCTGTAGAAGCCAGTGTCCTTCATCACAAAAGTAATTACACATACCTCGCCCAGAAGCTGCAGAAGTTAAAAAGGATTCATGAAAAGGTAGAGCAATTTCAGATCCAACTCCTGCTTCATGAAAACAAAGTGTCCTCAGATCAGCAAATATGTACATGAACTAAATAATGGATGTTGCTTCCCTTTCATCCTCCAAATCTCTCAAGAATCTTCCCTGTAGCACAACCTAACCAGAAACGTACCAGAAAGTGAGTACTGAAAATGTACTTCGGTCTAGTAAAGTTGACTCACTACACAGTTATCACAGTCGGTTTATTTTTTAAAATAGGCTCATAGGACCATATTACTTTTTTTAGAGTATTTATCTTAGAACTTGGAAATATATTTCTCCTTCATTAGTCAATGAGGCTCATTAAAGCAGAAGATGTACTTGGTTTTGCCTGTCACTAAATTCATAGTGACCAGCCTAAAACACCACAATTAATAGACCCTCCTTTTTACTCAGGAATGAATGAATGAATGCATGGATGAATAAAAGGCAATAAAAATGTAGGAATAAAAATATATTTGGCTTATGTCAAGTTTCTGAAATGTGGAGGCCCTGGGCCCATGGGATGTTTGAAATAATATCCAAAAGGAATTCTTTTCAGATGTAAACTGATTCCAGTCAATATGGCATAGCAGGAATCATATTTACCCTCTTCCATGAAACATTTAAAAATAACCACAGAAATATATGAAACAGCAGTGTTCAAAACACTGAACAACAGTCAATGAGGAACAGTGATCCTTGGGAAACAAGAAACGAATGAGATGAACCAATAATTGCCTTAGCTTGTTGCCTTGGGAAAGTTTCTAGGCCATGGTGCAGTGGGGGAAAATACAAGCAGAACACAACAGATTCCCTGAGTTGAGGGAACAGAGCTGAGAGTCCAAGGAAACCAAGACAATTAGAGTTCACAGGACAGAGTACTGGAGAGGAGAAAACCTACAGAGAGATAATCACAGAGATTCGCATAGGGTCTTCATAGAGTATACAGCAGAGGACTGATCAGAGCATGAACATGAGAAAATTACCTGAGATGAGAGAAGGAACCATACAGAAGGATTAAAGTGCCTGGCACTCACACAGGGAGGGTAGTATTGACACAGAACTGACACAGATTTTTAAATTAGCAGACAAAGACATTAAAACAATAATTATAGTATAAAATTTCAAAAAGTTAAGCAGACATATAAGATACAAAAATCAATCAAATTAAATTTCTAGAAATAAAAACAATAGTAACTAAGATGAAAAATATGCTGAATTGATTTCACATCAGATCAAATAGATCAGTATGGGGTACAGAAATTGAAGATGTATCAATAGAACCTATCCACAATGAAACACAGTAAGAATAAAAAAATAGACTAGAAACAAAAAGAGTATTCGTGAGCAGTGGGAATACGTCAAGCAGCCTAATGTACTTGTAAGAGTATCCAAAGGAGATAAGGCACAGAAAAATTATACCAAGAAACAATGACTAACAACTTTCCAAATTTGATGGCAACTATAAACCAATGGATCTAAGAAACGACAAGAGATCTCAATTACAGGAAACATGATGAAAACTATACTGAGGCACATTATAATCAAATTGCTCAAAACTAATAATTGAGAAAAATCTTATGTACAAGGTAATAAAATTAAAGATAATAGCAGAATTCTCACCAGAAACAATAAAACTGTGCAAGTGAAAACATCTTTAAAGTACTGGAAGTAGGGCTTCCCTGGTGGTGCAGTGGTTGAGAGTCTGCCTGCTGATGCAGGGGATGCGGGTTCGTGCCCCGGTCTGGGAGGATCCCATGTGCCGCAGAGCGGCTGGGCCCGTGGGCCATGGCCACTGGGCCTGCGTGTCCAGAGCCTGTGCTCCGTGGCAGGAGAGGCCACAGCAGTGAGAGGCCCACATACCGCAAAAAAAAAAAAAAAAAAAAAAAAGTACTGGAAGTAAAAAGTGTCAGCTGATAAATTTACACCCAATGAAACTATCTTTCAAAAATGAAGGTGAGGGACTTCCCTGGTGGTTCAGTGGTTGAGACTTTGCCTTCCCATGCAGCGGGTGCAGGTTTGATCTCTGTTCAGGGAGCTAAGATCTCACATGCCTCGGGGCCAAAAAATCAAAACATAAAACAGAAGCAATATTGTAACAAACTCAATAAAGACTTCAAAAATGGTTCGCATCAAAAAATCTATTATAAGGGAGTACTAAGGATGACTGCATATCAACAAATTAAGTAACTTACAGAAAATGGACAAATTCTTAGAAAGACACAAACTATTAAAAAATAGTAAAGAAAAAAATCTGAATAGACCTATAATAAGAGACTGAATTGGTAATCAAATATTTTTCCACAAAGAAAAGCCTACAAATAGATGATTTCAATGGTAAATTCTGCCAAATATTGAAAAATGAATTAACAGTAGTCTATCACAAACTCATCCAAAAAAAATTTAAGAGAAGGAAACCTCCTTCCCACTTCCTTCTATGAAAAATTTCTACCCTGATACCAAAAGTAGACAATGACATTACAAGAAAACTACAGACCAATATCTCTCATGAATACAAACTCAAAAATAATAGAAACAGAATTTGGTAACATATACAAAAAACAAGAGCATATACCACCACCAAATGAGATTTATCCCAGAAATGCAAGATTGGATCAATATATGTAAATCGATCAATGTAATACAACATATTAATAAAAGACAAAAATGACATGATCATATCATTTGATGAAGAATAAGCATTTGAAAAAATACAACTCCCTTTCCTGATAAAGAACACTCAACAAACTAGGAATAGGAGTAAACTTCCTCAACCTGATAAAGGGCCCCTATTTTTAAAAAAAACCCAAAGACTGATAGCATCATTCTTAAAGGAGAAAGATTGAAAGCTTTCTCCCTTAGATCAGGAATACAGCAAGGATGCCCACTCTTGCCTCTTACACTTAAAACTGCAGTGGAGGTTCTAGCCACTGTAATTAGGAAACAAAAAGAAAAAAAGCATCAAGACTGGAAAGGAAGAAATAAAATGATTTCCATATAAAAGACCTGAGGAATAAACACAAAAATACTATTACATCTAATAAACAAGTTCAGCAAGTTTACAGAATACAAGATCAATACACAAAAATCAATTGTATATCTATACACTAGCAATAAGCTCTGAAAATAAAATTATGAAATAATTCCACTTAAATTCAAAAAGAATAAAATATTTAGGAATAAATTTAACTGAAGATGTGTACTGTGAAGACTTGTGCACTGAAAACTACAAAACATCACTGAGAGATACTAAAGAAAAACTGAATAAATTGAAAGACAGCCCATGTTCACAGATTGGCAGACCTAATATTGTTACAATGGCAATACTGCCCAAATTAATCTACAGATTTAACAAAATCCCTATCAAAATTTCTGGCTTTTTTGCAGAAAGTGACAAATTGATCCTAAAATTTGTATGGAAATTAAAGAGACCCAGAATAGCCAAACAATCTTGAAAAAGAAGAACAAAGTTGGAGGACTCAAACTTCACACTTTCAAAATTTACTACAAAGTTACAGTAATCGAGACTGCAGGGTACTGCCATAAGGCTAGACATACAGGTCAATGGAAGAGAAATAAGAGTACAGAAGTAACCTATTCATTTATAGTCAAATGATTTTTGAAAAGGATTCCAAATCAATTCAATTGGAAAAGAATATTCTTTTCAACACATGATGTTAGGACAAATGGATGGTGGCATGACAAATGGTTACTATGGACCTCCTTACCTCACATCACATTTAAAAATTACCTCAAAATGGAACGAAGACCTAAAAGTAAGTGCTAAAACTATGAAAGTCTCAGAAGAAAACATATAGGGATAAATCTTTGTGACCTTGGTATAGGTTTTGGTTTCTTAGATATGACACCCAAAGCACAAGCAATCAAAGAAAAAACAGGTAAATTGGACTTCATCAGGATTAAATAATGTATGCTTTAGAATGTATTATTAAAATAAAAAGGCAGCCCAAATAACAGGAGAAAATATTTGCAAACCATGTATCTATATATCTAAGGATTTAGCATCCAATATTCTTTTTTTGTTGTTTTTTTGTTTGTTGTTGTGTTCCAGGAATCTTGTGTGCACCATGAAGTTACTGTCCTCCACGTGGTAGGGAACTTTGTTCCTGCAGAAGTCAAAGATACATTGTTTTATATATCCCTTGAGGAGGAGGCAGGACCCTGCTTTATCACTGCACTATTGTTTCTTGATTGCTCTTTTGTTTCTGCATTCTTTCCTTTCCAGAATTAGAAACCGAATCTACCCTTTTGAACTCAGGGGAGGTCTAAGAGGCTGAAGACTTTTTCTTACAAACAAGAAATGGGGGGATACGGAAAGGCTTTTGTACTCAGGAGGGCCCCACAGGGTCCTGCTTGGTTCGAATTCCCCACTTTTCTTCAATATTCCTCAATCTTGAGGAGAACAAATGTTGGACAAGAAAGGGAATAATGTTTTGGGTAGACAGGTTAGTCATAAACCCTGCAGAGGAATTTGGTTTTAGGGGGACTCAGTTTCAGTCCCCAATCCTGTTTCAATCTTCTCCAAATCTTTCAGGGAATGGTATGATGCCCACTCTGGCTACGCCCTGCTGAAACAGGGGATAGTGCTGCCTCAATTTGGGGAATGGACACCAAGTTCGAGATATTCCAGAATTCCAAGACTTGGATCCACATCTTGTATGATTAAGATCTCAGTCCCTTAGTCCACCATTTTGGTGCAACAGACCCAATCAGAAGTAGTTCGAGTGAAAGCAGTTCTTTTGCCCCTTTCCTGTTTTCCCATTTCTGTTTCCCTCTAATGTTAAAAGAACCTGATTACAGGAATGAGATCATTAGGCAATTTAACCTAACTCCTGACTTACGCACACCCTGCCTTGCATAACCTGTTGATTCTTTTCCTAGATTAAAAGAAGTAAGAATGAAGAATTAAGTAGTTAAAGAATGACTAGCTCTCTACCCACAACAGCCCCCTTAGGAATCCTGCAGGCAGATCATGCAGGCAAGATAACTTCTGAAGCGAGAGTCAGCCAGTCTGCAGACAATGGAGAATGATGCAGAATCCAACTTCCTGCCTTGAGTATTCACTGAGATTCTTCCCCCCTTTTCCCCTTTAAAAACTGTCATGGCTGAGCAGAATCTTTGAAGCTGGTCTCGGGACATGAGTCTACCTTCTCCCCAGAAGGCTGGCTTTTCTGAATAAAGGATCTTTCCTTTCTACTGACACTTGCCTCTCAATTATTGGCTTTTGAGTGGGGAGCAGCCAAACTTGAGTTCAGTAACAAGAGAAGTGACAACCTGAACTTTAATAGACAAAACAGATCTCATTCCCTGCAGAATTCAGGAGAATAAACCTGAAAACCTGTCTGGATCTGGCACTTCGCGGGAGACTTGCTGTAGCCAGGTAACCAGAGGTCTAATTTTATCTAAGTAGGTTTTAACCTCAGATAGCTTCCAGTATTCTTACACCTCAACAATAAAAAGACAAATAACCATAAAAATGAGTGAATAATTTGAATAGACATTATTCCCAAGAATATATACAAATGATCAATAAGCACATCAGAAGTGCTCAAAATCAGTATCCAGTAGGGAAATGTAATTCCAAATCACAATGAGATACTACTTTATATTCACTAGGATGGCTATTAAAAAAAAAAGTCAAAAGCAAGTGTTAGTAAGGACATGGAGAGATTGGAAATGTCATACACCGCTGGTGGGATTACATAATGATGAAGCCACTGTGAAAACCAGTTTGATAGTTTTTCAAAATATTAAACATGGAGATACCTATAATGATGAACATAATTCTACTCTTATGTATATATCCAAAATAATTGAAACCATATATACACAAATGTTTGTGTGTTATTCATAATAACCTAGTAGTAGAAAGAAAAAATAAATGTCCATCAACTAATGAATGGATGAACAAAATATAGTATATTCATATAATGGTAGATTCTTCAGCCATAAAAAAGAATTAAATACTGCTACATGGAATGACCTTGATAACATTAAGCCAAGTGAAGGAAGCAAAAACAAAATGCCACATATTATAAAATTCCATTTATGTGTAAAGTCTAGAATAGGCAAACCTACAGGGGTAGGAAGTAGATCAGTAGGGACCTGGAACTGGGTGGAGGGGATAGTGGGCAGTTACTATTAATGGGAATGGATATTCTTTTCAAGGTGATGTAAATATTCTAACACCAAATACCTCTACCCAATGACCATCAATATTATTGGCGAAGTATTCTATGTATACATGAAAATATATGAATGTGTACCCTCTAATGTTTCACACAAATATTAACATGTTATAAACTTTGTTGATGACAAAAAAGCACAAGAAAAGATGTCAACATATTAGGCATTGGGGAATTGTAAATTAAAACCGTAATGATATATCTCTCCACACCTATTAGAATGACTAAAATTAGAAAAGACTTGACTATACCAATTGGCGGGGAAATTGTGGAGGAAATAAACTCTCATACGTTGCTGCTGGGATTGTAATATCATGCACACACCTTAGAAGAGATTTTGTCAGTGTTTTAAAGTGTTACAAACATGCTTACGATCTTGTATAACCATTTCACTCTCAGATATGAACCCAAGAGGAAAGAAAATACATATGTTTATGCAAAAATTTGTATATGAGTGCTCATAGCATGTTTGTTTGCAATAGCCAAAACCTGAACCCAAACCAGATGCCCATCAATAGGGGAAGAGATAAACAAATTGTGGTTATCCACACAATGGAATACTATTCCACAGTCCAAAGGAAAAAGATTACTGTTGTACACGTCAGATTACTCTCAAAATTACTATGCTAAGTTAAAGAAGCCAGACAAAAGTTCCATATAGTGGAATTCTAAATATATAGAACTCTAGAAAATATAAACTAATCCATTTTGATAGAAAGTGTGTGATGGGTTGCTTGGGGAATGAGGAGATATAGTGGTAAAGAGGATTAACTGGGGAGATGAGGAAACTTTTGAGGGTGACGGTTATGGTCAATATCATGATTGTGGTGGTGGTTTCCTGTGTGTATACATATGTCAAAATTTATTACACTGCATACCTTAAATTTATGTAGTTTATTGTAGGTCAGTTATTTACTAATGATAATAAATTATATAAATAATTTTTTATTTTAATGAAATACAAATTAAACAGTATAAAATGACAAACATAAACAGTTCACTTTGATGTTTTTTCAAAACTAATATTTTGAATGATTTGATGACAATAATTGATATTAAGTGTGTGAATTACTGAGATAAATCAATGATTAAAAAATCTTTGAATAAATATGAACAAATATGGTATCTTCTGCTTTATTTAAGCAGAAAAATAAATTTACACAGACATGCACACACACACACACTGAGTAGTGAATCTGAGGGTCAGTATTTTTGTAAGTAGGAGGAAAAAAATGAATAAATTTCTTGACATTTTGCTCTAAGTCCTGAGTGATCATGGATGACTAATATATACATATATTAATTACTAGCTCTTTTTGACTATTCATTTACTTGAATAAGTCCTCGATAAACATACTTTATAAATCAAAAGTTTCAAAAAGGCACCCAGTAAAAATTGTCTCCCTCCTAATCCCGGTCCCTGGTATCTACTACATCTACCTAATGATCATCAATGTTACTGGTAAGTTTGTCTATGTATAAAGAAAATAACCCTTTAATATTTAACATGAATTTTAATATAACTATAAACATTGCTCTTCACTTTGCTTTTCTTATTTATCATGAAGGTCATATATCAATACATGAAGATTGCTCAGTTCTTTTGTTTAAATTAGAAATATTGTGAAGTTTTCCTACATGTAGGTTGAACCAGTTTACCATCTCACCAGAGAAGAATGTCACTGTTGACCCATAACTTCACTAACAGTAATTTATTAACTCTGGTTTTTGTTAGTGTGACAAGTGAAGATGGTAGTTCATAGAATTAAATTCATTTCTTATATGATGAATATGGGTAAAAATTGTTTGAAATATTATATTTCTTTTCTGTGAACTGTATTCATGCCATTTCTTCATTTTTTTTTAAACCAGGATTTTATACAAAATTAGCTAGGAAATCAAAGAGGAGGCACTACTTCCCAACTCATTCTGTGAGACCAGTTACTAAAATCAGACAAAGACCTTTTTAAAAAAGAAACCTGGCAGTCCTGCCTCTGGGTCAAGACTGCGGCAGTTCAGGCTGTACTGAGGCTCTGGTTTTGCTGAGACTGGCATCATACAGGTGACCCCTTCGACCTGTTTTCCCCACTTGAATTCTCGATAACTTGCAAGAGCCAGGTGAGAAGAGGGCAGTGCTACAGGAGGAGAGACCACTGGAGTTATGCCAGCATTTAAAGTTATGTTCACCTTGGAGACCTTCAAGATGGTGGAGGAGTGAGACGTGGAGATTACGTACCTCCCCACAAATACATCAGAAATACATCTACATGTGGAACAACTACAGAACACCTACTGAATGCTGGCAGAAGACCTCAGACGTTCCAAAAAGAAAGAAACTCCCCACGTACCTGGGTATGGCAAAAGAAAAAAGAACAGAGACAAAAGAATAGGGATGGAACCTGCACCTCTGGGAGGGAGCTGTGAAGGAGGAAAAGTTTCCACACACTAGGAAGCCCCTTCACTGGTGGAGATGGAGGGGAGGGGTAGGCAGGGGGGAAGCTTTGGAGTCATGGGGGAGAGCAAAGCAACAGGGGTGCAGAGGGCAAAGTGGAGACACTCCTGCACGGAGGATCGGTGCTGACCAGCACTCACCAGCCTAAGAGGCTTGTCTGCTCACCCGCTGGTGCGGGTGGAGGCTGGGAGCTGAGGCTCTGGCTTCAGAGGTCAGACCCCAGGGAGAGGACTGGGGTTGGCTGCGTGAACACAGCCTGAAGGGGCCTAGTGTGACACAGCTAGCCTGGGGAGAGTCCAGGAAAAAGTCTGGAACTGCCTAAGAGGCAAGAGAACATTGTTTCGGGGTGCGTGAGGAGAGGGATTCAGAGCACCACCTAAATGAGCTCCAGAGACGGGCGTGAGCTGCAGCTTTCAGCGTGGACCCCAGAGATGGGCAGGAAATGCTAACGCTGCTGCTGCAGCCACCAAGAAGCCTGTGTGCAAGCACAGGTCACTATCTACAACTCCCCTCCCAGGATCCTGTGCAGCCCGCCACTGCCAGGGTCCACTGATACAGGGACAACTTCCCCAGGAGAACACATGGCATGCCACAGGCTGTTGCAACATCCCACTGGCCTCTGCGGCAGCAGGCTCACCCTACATTCCATACCCCTCCCAACCCCCCGCCTGAGTGACCAGAGCCCCCTAATCAGCTGCTACTTTAACCCCATCTTGTTTGAGAGAAGAACAGATGCCCTCAGGCGACCTACACACAGAGGCAGGGCCAAATCCAAACCTGAACCCCAGGTGCTGTGCGAACAAAGAATAGAAAGGGAAACGTCTCCCAGCAGCCTCAGGAGCAGTGGATTAAATATCCACAATCAACTTGATGTATCCTGCATCTTGGAATACTTGAATAGAAAACGAATCTTCCCAAAATTCAGGTGGTGGACTTTGGGAACAATGATATATATATATTTTTTTCCTTTTTCTCTTTCTGTGAGGGTGTATGTGTATGATTCTTTGTGTGATTTTGTCTCTATAGCTCTGCTTTTACCATTTGTCCTAGGGTTCTGTCTGTCCATTTTTTAAAATTACTTTTTAATTTTTTTTATTTTTAATAGTTAAAAAGAATTTATTTTAATAATTTTCTTTTCTTTTTTCTTTCTTTATTTCTTTTTTTCTCCCTTTCTTCTGAGCTGTGTGGTTGACAGTGTCTTGGTGCTCCGGCTGGGTATCAGGCCTGGGCCTCTCAGGTGGAAGAGCTGAGTTCAGGATATTGGTTCACCAGAGACCTCCCGGCTCCATGTAACATTAAACAGTGAAAGCTCTCCCAGAGATCTCTATCTCAATGTTAAGACCCAGCTCCACTCAACAACCAGCAAGCTAAAGTGATGGACACCCTATGCCAAACAACAAGCAAGACAGGAACACAACCTCACCCATTAGCAAAGAGGCTGCCTAAAATCATAACAAGGTCAAAGACACCCCAAAACACACCACTGAAAGTGGTCATGCCCATCAGAAAGACAACATCCAGCCTCGCTGTCCAGAAAACAGGCACCAGTCCCCTCCACCAGGAAGCTGACACAACCCACTGAACCAACCTTACCCACTGGGGCCAGACACTAAAAACAACAGCAAAGAAAAACCTGCAGCCTGTGAAAAGCAGACCCCAAATACAGTAACTTAAGCAAAATAAGAAGACAGAGAAACACACAGCACATGAAGGAGCAAGGTAAAAACCCACCAGACCAAACAAATAAGAGGAAATAGGCAGTCTACCTGTAAAAGAATTCAGAGTAATGATAGTAAAGATGATCCAAAAACTTGAAAATAGAATGGAGAAAATACAGGAAGCATTTAACGAGTACCTAGAAGAACTAAAGAGTAAACAAACAATGATGAACAAAACAATAAATGAAAATAAAAATTCTCTAGAAGGAATTAATAGAATAACTGAGGCAGAAGAATGGAAAAGTGACCTGGAAGATAAAAGAGTGGAAATAACTACTGTAGAGCAGAATAAAGAAAAAAGAAGGAAAAGATTTGAGGACAGTTTCAGAGACTACTGGGACAACAATAAATGCACCAACATTTGAATCATAGGGTTCCCAGAAGAAGAAGAGGAAAAGAAAGGGACTGAGAAAATATTTGAAGAGATTATAGTTGAAAACTTCCCTAATATGGGAAAGAAAAGAGTTAATCACATCCAGGAAGCGCAAAGAGTCCCATACAGGATAAATCCAAGGAGAAACATGCCAAGACACATATTAATCAAACTATCAAAAATTAAATACAAAGGAAAAATATTAAAAGAAGCAAGTGAAAACCAGAAAATAACATACAAGAGAATCCCCTTAAAGTAAATAGCTGATCTTTCAGCAGAAACTCTGTAGGCCAGAAGGGAGTGGCAGGACATATTGAAAGTGATGAAAGGGAAAAACCTACAACCAAGATTACTCTACCCAGCAAGGATCTCATTCAGATTCGACAGAGAAATTAAAACCTTTACAGATAAGCAAAAGCTAAGAGAATTCAGCACCACCAAACTAGCTTTACAACAAATGCTAAAGGAACTTCTCTAGGCTGGAAACACAAGAGAGGAAAAGACCTACAATAACAAACCCAAAACAATTAAGAAAATGGTAATAGGAACATACATATCAATAACTACCTTAAATGTAAATGGATTAAATGTTCCAACCAAAAGACATAGCCTGGCTGAATGGATACAACAACAAGACCCGTATATATGTTGTCTACAAGAGAACAACTTCAGATCCAGGGACACATACAGACTGAAAGTGAGGGGGTGGAAAAAGATATTCTATGCAAATGGAAATCAAAGGAAAGCTGGAGTAGCAATTCTCATATCAGACAAAATAGACTTTAAAACAAAGACTATTACAAGAGACAAAGAGGGACACTACATAATGATCAATGGATCAGTCCAAGAAGAAGAAAAAGCAATTTTAAATATTTATGCATTCAACATAGGAGCATCTCAATACATAAGGCAAATTCTAGCAGCCATCAAAGGGGAAATTGACAATAACACTATCCTAGTAGGGAACTTTAACACCCCACTTTCACCAATGGACAGATCATCCAAAATGAAAATAAATAAGGAAACACATGCTTTAAATGATACATTAAACAAGATGGACTTAATTGATACTTATGGGACATTCCATATGAAAACAACAGAGTACACTTTCTTCACAAGTGCTCATGGAACATTCTCTAGGAAGGATCATATCTTTGGAACAAATTAAGCCTTAGTAAATTTAAGAAAATTGAAATCATATCAAGTATCTTTTCTGACCACAACGCTATGAGACTAGGTATCAATTACAGGAAAAAAATACAAATACATGGAGGCTAAACAATACACTACTTAATAACCAAGAGATCACTGAAGAAGTAAAAGAGGAAATCAAAAAATACCTAGAAACAAATGACAAAGAAAACACAATGACCCAAAACCTACGGGATGCAGCAAAAGCAGTTCTAAGAGGGAAGTTTATAGCAATACAATCCTACTTCAAGAAACAAGAAACATCTCAAATAAACAAGCTAATATTAAACCTACAGCAATCAGAGAAAGAAGAACAAAAAACCCCAAAGTTAGCAGAAGGAAAGAAATCATAAAGATCAGGTCAAAAATAAAGAAATGAAGGAAACAATAGCAAAGATCAAAAAAACCTAAAAGCTGGTTCTTTAAGAAGATCAGGCTTCCCTGGTGACACAGTTGTTGAGAGTCTGCCTGCCAATGCAGGGGACTCAGGTTCGTGCCCCAGTCCGGGAAGATCCCACATGCTGTGGAGTGGCTGGGCCCGTGAGCCATGGCTGCTGAGCCTGCGCATCCGGAGCCTGTGATCCGCAATGGCAGAGGCCACAACAGTGAGAGGTCTGCATACAGCAAAAAAAAAAAAAAAAAAAGAAGAAGATAAACAAAATTGATAAGCCATTAGCCTGACTTATCAAGAAAAAAAGGGAGAAGACTCAAATCAATAGAATAAGAAATGAAAAAGGAGAAGTAACAACTGACACTGCAGAAATACAAAGGATCGTGAGAGATTACTACAAGGAACTATATTCCAATAAAATGGACAACCTGGAAGAAATGGACACATTCTTAGAAAAGCACAACCTTCTGAGACTGAACCAGGAAGAAATAGAAAATAGAAACAGACCAATCACAAGCAGTGAAATTGAGACTGTGATTGAAAATCTTCCAACAAAGAAAAGCCCAGGACCAGATGGCTTCACAGGCGAATTCTATCAAACATTTAGAGAGGAGCTAACACCTATCCTTCTCAAACTCTTCGAAAATACAGCAGAGGGAGGAACACTCCCAAACTCACTCTACGATGCCACCATCACCCCAATACCAAAACCAGACAAAGATGTCACAAAGAAAGAAAACTACAGGCCAATATCACTGATGAACATACATGCAAAAATCCTCAACAAAATACTAGCAAACAGAATCCAACACCACATTAAAAGGATCATACACCATGTTCAAGTGGAGTTTATCCCAGAAATGCAAGCATTCTTCAATATACACAAATCAATCAATGTGATACACCATATTAACAAAATGAAGGATAAAAACCATATGATCATCTCAATAGATGCAGAAAAAGCTTTCGACAAAATTCAACACTGATTTATGATAAAAACCCTGCAGAAAGTAGGCATAAAGCAAACTTACCTCAATATAATAAAGGCCATAAATGACAAACCCATAGCCAACATGGTTCTCAAAGTTGAAAAGCTGAAACTGTTTCCTTTAAGATCAAGAACAAGACAATGTTGCCCACTCTCACCGCTATTATTCAACATAGTTTTGGAAGTTGTAGCCACAGAAGTCAGAGAAGAAAAAGAAATAAAAGGAGTCCAAATTGGAAAAGAAGAAGTTATGCTGTCACTGTTTGCAGATGACATGATACTATACATAGAGAATCCTAAAGACACTACCAGAAAACTACTAGAGCTAATCAATGAATTTGGTAAAATAGTAGGATACTAAATTAATGCACAGAAATCTCTTGCATTCCTATACACTAATGATGAAAAATCTGAAAGAGAAATTAAGGAAACACTCTCATTTACCATTGCAACAAAAAGAATAAACTACCTAGGAATAAACCTACCTAAGGAGACAAAAGACCTGTATGCAGATAACTATAAGACACTGATGAAAGAAATTAAAGTTGACACGAACAGATGGTGAGATATACCATGTTCTTGCATTGGAAGAATAAACATTTTGAAAATGACTATACTACCCAAAGCAATCTACAGATTCAATGCAATCCCTATCAAACTACCAATGGCATTTTTCACAGAACTAGAACAAAAATATTCACAACTTGTATGGAAATATAAAAGATTGAACAGCCAAAGCAATCTTGAGAAAGAAATATGGAGCTGGAGGAATCCTGCTCCCTGATTTCAGACTATACTACAAAACTACAGTAATCAAGACAGTATGTCAAAATTTATGAAATCATACACTTTAAATATGTGTAGTGTATTGCATACAATTATCCCTCAATAAATCTGTTTCTTTTATTTTTAAGGATCAATTTCATCTTTCCAGGTACTGAACATTTTGAATGATTCTGTATTTGTCAGTCACAAAACTTCTAAATCAGCACTAGGACTGACACTATGGAAACAAAGGAGCTCAAAATGTTTGTGATGTCCCATAAATGCTCTACAGAAGCTATATGGCAGCTTCTCTTAGAGGTTTTTTATTCAGTTAAATGAATTTCCCTTACCTGATACAAGGAGTAAAACCTGGCAAGGATTTGAAAAGTTGTTAAATGTATTTCTGCAACTTCATTTGCAGTCGTCATGCTTATATGAAGTTCTTTCCCAGTTTACATTTAAATCCAAAGCTTTCAATATCAAAATTTGCACAATACCTATTAATTTCTCATATGCTATTATTTGAATGATTGGAGCATTACAAATATCATTAAAATAATGGAAAAAGTTGTCACTGCACAAGATTTGTATTTATATATATTTCAAACTTGGGCTTCTCATATTACTAAGCCAGTCTCAAACTTTTGTGATTTCAAAAATAATAATAATAAAGCAAAAACAACAAAATAAGCCATAATGATTCTGTTTTCTACAACAGCACATGTTCAACGAAGAGATGAACAGGTTGCTCGCTATAGAAATGACCGCAATGGTACCATTAGTCAACGTGCCAGCCTTTTATTTGATCTATGTTTATTACTTCCATACCTGGTCAAAATGATTTATTGTACAAGCTTCACTACTTATTATCTTGTCTCATACATTTTTCAATAAGGGATTGATCGTAATTCCTTCAGTTGTACTAAAAATAAAATAAAATAAAGGTATTAAAATAGTTTTCTCTGGAGACCATTTAAAGTTCATAATACATGGATAACTTAAGTGATTTGTGGATTGCAAGTTACGGAGGAAAACCTGAAGGTAAGTTCCCAATTTGAAATTTCAGTTGTGTGTGAGATTGTCTTGTTACCACACCATAAAATCAGCTAATTCACTGAGGCTTTGAAATAGGGATTGAAGGTAAGTTTGAAGCAGAGCAAGAAAAGTCCGTTTTGTAGTTGTACCAGTCTTATAGTTCAAGGCTTTATCTACTCTTTGTATCTTTATATGATTAAAATAAAAACAAGTCAGTAATTTCTTTACATATATAATTTTCATGATATGTACTCATTAATTCATCAAATAGTTACAAAGAATCTACATTGTACTAAGTGCTAGAGACATAGCAATGGACAAATCGGATAAAGTCCCTGTCAAGAAGTCACCAGAGTAAGACTGCTCAAGTATTTCTGTCTTGGAGAACAATTAAGAGAGTTATAGAGTAGTATGATTTTCAATATCTGTCTGTCTATCTCTCCATCTATTCTTCCTTCATTTTTCTTTCTTTCCTTCTCTTCCAGATAAATGGGAATCTCTTCTCAGTTCACATTCCCAATTGGATGTTATCTTTTTCTTCAATAAATCATGGAAATCAACCTTCCCTGTGAGAATCACAACATAGTTACTAGTTCTTCATATCAACAGGAAAAAGTTGCAGCATCAACCTGGAATCATTCCTGGGTAAGGAGGAATTAAACAGGGTTTTGCACAACAGATAGATAGGGAAAACCAAACAAAAATATTTGCCATATCCATGATAAAGAATATTACCTAAAGAGATTTTAAGCAATGTCATGAGTGTATGAACTTGGAGCAATATAGAATTGGATTCCAGTACTGGTTTGATCACTGACCCCATCCCACCACACTCCCCAAGCTGTGGGGCTATGGGCAATTACTTAACCTCTTAGAGTCTTGGTTTCCCTTCTATAATTTCATAGAATTATTGTAAGTATTGAATCAAATGACCCATGAAAACTGCTTAACACTGTGCCTAATAGTAAGACTCAGTAAATATTTACTGAATGAATGGTATCTGTTAGAATAATCACACAAAAATGAGTAATAAATATAGAATATCTGAACACCAATACTTTTGATTCTCACTGTCTCTCTCTCTCCATATATATATATACACACACACATACATACATACACACACACACACATCTATGTAGATAGATTTAACTGTTTTACTTTCAGGCTAAATGACCCAATAGTATTATAGATGTTCTTTTTTTCTTTCTTTATTTTGAATATCTTTCTACCTATTTTCATTTTAAATACCATTTAAAAAACACACAGCATCCTACTTGCTAACATTCAAAGTAATTTATGGGTAAGACCAAAAATCCCAGCCTAGTGTCAAGGTTTATCAAAAAGAAGCACTGAATTCAAACACAATACAGATAAGGAATAGAACCAGTGCTCAATGTGGAATGCCAAAGAAACTAAAGATGACCAGCAGGGCTCAACTCTTCTATTCAGAGAAAAGAAGGTGATTATTTCAAAAAGACAAGAGTAAACACTCAGCCAGGTATTCAATAGTGGGCTTACATGAAACCAAACAAATTTCTTACACTCAACAAATATTTACTGATCAATAACTCTTTGTCCAGGATTGAATTAGTCATTGTGAATTTGGCAGTGACCAAAACAAAACAGTTTGTTTTTGAAGCTTGTATTTTAGTGAGAAAGTAAAACAATACGCAATTAAACACACACATGTGTGTGAGTATGTGTGTGTATATATACATATATATGACATCAAATATAAGTGCAATAAAGAAGAAGAAAGCAGGGTGTTGGGTAGAGAGTGAATGTAGAATGATGTTAATTTACAAAGGTCAGTGAATGCTTCTCTGATACACCTGGGAATGCTTTTGCACAGCAAAGGAAACTACCAACAAAATGAAAAGGTAGCCTACTGAATGGGAGAAGATATTTGAAAATGATACACCCAATAAAAGATTAATATCCAAAATACAGAAGAAACTTATACAACTCAACATAAAACAAAACAAAACAAACGAACAGCCTAAAAATGGGCATAGGACTTAAATAGACATTTTCCAAAAACGACATACAGATGGCCAACAGACGCATGAAAAGGTGCTTAATGTCACTAATCATCAGGGAGATGCAAACTAAAACTACAATGCGATACCTGTCAGATGGCTATCATCAAAAAGACAAGAAATAACAAGTGTTGGTTAGAGTGTGGAGAAAAGGGAACCCTTGTGCACTGTTGGTGGGATTGTAGACTGGTGCATCCACTATGGAAAACAGTATGGAGGGTCCTCAAAAAGTTAAAAATAGAACTGCCATATGATCCAGAAATTTCACTTTGAGGTGTTTACCCAAAGAAAACAAAAGCACTGATTCTAAAAGATACATGCACTCCAATGTTCATTGCAGTATTTATCTACAATAGTCAAGATATGGAAGCATCAATAGATGAATGGATAAAGACTAAAGAATATTACTCAGCCATGTAAAGGAAATCTTGTCATTTGTGACAACATGGATGGATCTAGTGGATACTATGCTAAATGAAATAATTCAGACAGAAAGACAAATACCACATAATCTCACTTATATGTGTAATCTAAAAGACAAAATAAACAAACAAAACCAAATGAAAACAGATTTATAGATATAAGAGAACAAACCAGTGGTTGCCAGATGGGAAGGAGTTGAGGGGGGTGGGTGAAATAGGTGAATGGGATTAAGAGATACAAATTTCCAGTTATATAAATAAACAAGATAAATAAGTCATGGGACTATAATATACAGCACAAAAAATATGATCAATAATATTGTAATAACTTTGTGTGGAGACAGATGTTTACTAGATTTATTGTGATCATTTCATAATGCATGCAAATATCAAATCATTATTTAGTATACCTAAAACGAACATAATATTGTACATCAACTACATTTCAATAAAAACTGTAATTTTTTTCCTAAAGGAAAACTGTCTGACATTTGAATGGAAGCATCAGTGAAGTGAGGAAACTAGCCACATGGATATCAAGGGGAATATTGTTTAAGCAGAGGAAAGAGAAAGTGCAAAGACCCTGAGGCAGAAGCTGGGTTGACATATTCAAGGAACACTGAGAAAGCCAGTGTGGTTGGAATGGGGTAAACTCGGTGGAGAGTTGTAGGAAATAAGATAGGAGAGGTCGCGGGGAGAGGACTTAAGTCAACTCTAAGGTCTGAGCCTGTTACTACATGGATTTGGATGGAAGACTTCCAAATGCTATTTAAACACAGTAATACTTTTAATAAATAATAGCAAATACAGAATATTAAAAAATGAATTGAAGTGAGATTTTTAGGTTCATGGAGAAATTTTGAGTTATTTGCAATCTTTCACTATTATAAATTAATGCTTCCATGAGCCTAGCCCTATGGATACATTTTCTTTTTCTTGTTAACAGCTTAATATTACATTTTTTTTCTTTTGTAGGAGTTCACATATTAGCCTTAAATATTACTTTCTAATGGGGACAAAATAAAGGAGGTGTTTTTCAGGGAAGCCAAGCTTCTATATATTGAAGAGAAAAAAAATCTACATATGTCAACAGTATACCGTTTTTAAAGCTGAGGGATAGGATATCACTTGATTCAATTTATCACCTGAACAAGTATTTAATGAAAGTCTATTAGGCTCACAGATCTTTTGGAGATACAAATATGATCGAAAAACAGATGGCTCCTGAATCCTCAGTGTTTTACATAGTAGTAACCATTACTAAAGTGATCCCTGACTAGAAAGGGGAGCAAAATTATTTTAGGATTTTTACTAGGGTGATAAAATTAGGATCACATTAGAGTCTGAAGATCTGGGTTCCATCCCTGTCTCCATCACCTCCTAACTGCACGTGACCTTGAGCAACTCAGGTATCTTCTAAGTTTTCTCATCTGTAAAATGAGGCTAACGATACCTTCCATGATTAATTCACGAGGACTGGAAACACTGATCTAGCACTAGGATAGCATAAGGTAAAATGATTAGAAATAATAAAGTTTGTTAAGGAGTGAGGAAGTAGAGTAATATAATCAATGATGCTACTATTATTAATGGAAACAGTACAGTATGAGAATTAAAAGTGCTTGAATTGAGATCCTAGCGTTCATGCTTATTAACTTTGGCCAAATTCCTTAACTGCTTCAAGGTTCAGTTTTGTCAAAAGTAAAATGAGGACAATTATGGTACCTACCTCTCAGAACAGTTGAAAGACCATTTTTGTTGAAAGTGTTGTTTGGGATAATGCCCATGTAGTGTTTAGCAGAGTACCTGGGCACATCTTAAATGAACAGTAACCTTTAGCTATTCAGGATGAGGAAGATGATAACGGTGATGGTGACTGCCCTGCTCATGAGCCATAATTGTAAACAAGAGAAACAACTTCTGGCTGACTGAAGCTGGAAAGGAACTTATTGAAACAATACTGGTAGCTCACAAAGGCACAAGGTAAAAGACTGGAAAATCAGGTTCTGAAAACAGGCAAGAATCACCAGAATCCAGGTAGCTAACATCAAACTCATCATACAGAACCAGGTGGTAGGGACTGCAGTGAACATACAATGCCATGCCTTGCACTGAAGCTAAAAAGCAGAGTTAATGGTAATTTTGCCACCGGTGCCCATAGAAACCTGTTACTGCTACAGCTCCCTTGTCCCTCTTTCTTTGAGACACTAGTTTCTGTTTCAGGTTATTGCTTTTGCCAGACAAAGCCTACATCACCTTTATACCTAAGCTTCAAGGGGCCTGGGAAAGTCCTCACCTAGACCTTTTTTCTCCCACAAAGCCTCACAGGATGGAAAATCTCCTGTAACACAGGACAGGGTTTCCAATTATGGACAGCCCAAAGAGAAAATGACCAGTAAAATGCTGAGGTTTTGAAATAGCGAAGAGGACATTCAGAGATGGCCCTGAATGAGAGCATAAGTGAACCACTTGTTTGAACCTTGCTTGCTATTGTTTGTTCCACTGCCTGGCTGACGCTTTTAGCTCCCTGCTTCCCTCAGGACCATGTTGTAAATATTCAGCAGAGAGGCTTTTGGATACTGGGTGAACCCCGTACTATTTTCTTGTGGCAGCAGGTGGCATAGAAGGGGCTCCTCAATATAAATCGTAGTTTATGAAGAGTACAATCATTTGACAGAATTCAGGAGCAGCAGTCCAAATGGCACATCTATGTTTCATAGTTAATATTGATAGGAAATGACTTTAAATCAAATATTTAAAAAGTTAAAGATACTGCTTTAGCGTAATCTGAAGCAATAATTTTTGAAATCTTGGGTAAATTATTATATTTCCCACAAAATTCTCGTCTGGATCCGAGCACATAAACATTCCTTTTGTGGCTGCCTACAGTATTCCCTAGCCTTCAATTTCCACTTTTTGGAAGAGCAATACACAGTGGGTAACTCATCATTACCATTCAGAGGTGGCCATGGAGACCTCTTAGTTTCTGAATGAGTAAGCAGCAAAGTCTGTCACTCAGGGGAAAAAAAATGCCCGATAGCGTACAAATATCTTACTTGTCTAGAAAGAGAAAGACAAACTCAAGTCACACTTACCAAGAACATATCCTTAAAAAAACATACTTTACATACCCCAAATATATATGGTTTAAGTAATTAAAAGAATTTCAGGGGAATTCCCTGTTGGTCCAGTGATTAGGACTCCATGCTTTCACTGCCAAGGGCTGGGTTCAATCCCTGGTCAGGGAACTAAGACCCCACAGGTCATGTGGCATGGCCAATAAATAAATAAACAAACAACAAACATTTAAAAAAAATTTCAGAAGTTTTATTTGAACCGTGTTAACGCTTTTGCTACCAACATGTTTCCTCTATTAATCAGACTGGTGTTTGGGCCATTCTTCGTCTGTTTTGTTTTGTTTGGCTTTTTAAAATAAAAGTTGTTGTTTTTGAATTTGGTTTGCTTTGTTTTTCTGATTCCAGGGATGCCACTGAGATCCTAAAAACTGCTTCCTGATAGTCTAATAGGCTAGGAGAACAGTATCTGGAGTCCAAGGTCTCCCTAGTGTACACAGCTCTGCTGAACCCCCTCACTTTGAGTAGGGTCTCCAGAAGTCGGCAGACTTTCATAGCTTTTATAGATATTGCATCTCAAAATAGAATGATCTCAATTCCTGAAGTTAGATTGAGGTGAGCCCAGGGTGCCAATGCCCCTAGGCATCCTGGAGTATTAGTTCTCATAGGTCAAATGTAAGTCCTTCCTAGAGGAAGATAATATATTTCTAGAACTCAACACATTTGTACACATACTTTCTCAATACAATGCCAAGTACACATTAAAAAACAACAAAGCACACTAATAGACCATACAACATTAATGACATGACAGAAAAAAAGACAGACACACATTCTCCAGTTACGGGAGTCTTGAAATACAGACATTTAAGTAATCATGCTTTCTCTGTAGGAAAAAAAAAGAAAGAAAGGCAGGAAGAAAGAAAAGGAGGGAGGGAGGGAGAGAAAGGAAGGGAGGGAGAGAGAGAAAGGAAGAAAGGAAGAAAGGAAGGAAGGAAGGAAGGAAGGAAGAGGCAGTTTTCGCAGAGAACTAGAAACCATAAAGCATAAAAATTCAAGAACTAAAAAAATTAACTATGTGAAATACAGGATTCAAAGGGTAGGTTAAAATCAGAATTAAGAGAGAACCAAAAAAGAAATCAGTATACCAGAAGATATGTAAAAATAAATAAATAAAATAACCAGAATTAAACACAGAAATAAATGATTAATAAAATTGAAAAAGGGTAAGAGAAGGTCATTTGCATGCTATGAATGTCCCCAGAGAGAAGAAAATCGGACAAAAACATTATTTGTGAAGATAATGGCTGAAGATGGATGGATATTAAGCCACAGAACAGGATAAAGATTAAAAAGTTTTTACCCAAGCTATTAACTCAAGAGAAATAAAGAATATGTGTATACAAACACTTGTACTCAAACGTCCATGGGACTTTGTAATAGTTCCAAACTGAAGAGGAAAAAAACCCTAAAAATCCATAAATTAAGTGAATGGATAAACAAATTATGATATATTCTTGCAGTGGAATACTACTGAGCAATAAAAAGGAGTGGACCATAGATACACATAAGATGAATTAATCCCAATATTATATTTTGAACCAGAAAAAGTGGCTAAAAATTTTTATTTTATTTATATAAAATTGTAGAAAATTAAAACATTTGTGGAGACAGCACATCAGTAGTTGCTTGCAGACAGAGCTGTAGAGCTTACAAAAGGGCATAAGAAGACTTTTGTGAGTGGTAGAAACAATCATGCTCCTCATTATGGTGTTGTATATTTTATGTGTATTTGTGACATGTAATATACTTTTCAATAAATTTCTCTCTCTCTCTATATATATACAGATATATGTCAGATATAGATCAGAAGTAACTAAAAGTTAATATAGCTGTATTATATCAGAAAGTAAATTTTAAAGCAGAAAGCATTGTCAAAGAGAGATATTTCCTAATGACAAAAGTTTCAATTCACCAGGACAATATCGCAATTCAAAACTGTATTCGAATTCTGACGTAAGTAAAATAAGAAATAGCCAAATCCACAATCACTGTGGGAAATTTTAATCACTTGTATCAATAATATAGAGAAAAAGTAGACAAAATATCAGTAAGAACACAGACTATTTGAACAGCACAATCAGTAAACTCAACCAACAGAACACAGCAACATATGCACATTCATTCCAAAAACAAAAGTATAATTTCAATAACTGACCAAATGCTCAGCCAAAAAGCAAGTCTTAAAAAATTTCAAGGGATTAAAATTTATACTAATGTTTTCTGTTCATACTGCAATGCAAACTTAAAACTACAAATATGGGGTTTCCCTGGTGGTGCAGTGGTTGAGAGTCCACCTGCCGATGCAGGGGACACGGGTTCGTGCCCCAGTCTGGGAAGATCCCACGTGCTGCGGAGCGGCTAGGCCCGTGAGCCATGGCCTCTGAGCCTGTGCTCCGCAACGGGAAAGGCCACAACAGTGAGAGGGCCGCGTACCGCAAAACAAAAAAACAAAAAAACAACTGCAAATACCTCATATGCTGGAAACTAAAATATTCTTTTTTTCTAAATAAATTTTTTTTTTTCCTTTTTTTTTTTTTTTTTTTGCAGTACGCGGGCTTCTTACTGCTGTGGCTTCTCCCGCTGCGGAGCACAGGCTCCGGACACGCAGGCTAACCGGCCATGGCTCATGGGCCTAGCCGCTCCACGGCATGTGGGATCCTCCCGGACCGGGGCACGAACCCATGTCCCCTGCATCGGCAGGCGGACTCTCAACCACTGCGCCACAAGGGAAGCCCAAAATAAATTTATTTATTATTTTATTTTAGCCTGCGTTGGGTCCTCATGCTGCATGTGGGCTTTCTCTAGTTGTGGCAAGCGGGGGCTTCTCTTCGTCGTGCGGGCTTCTCATTGCAGTGGCTTTTCTTGTTGCAGAGCACAGGCTCTAGGTGCGCAAGCTTCAGTAGTTGTGGCACATGGGCTTAGTTGCTCCACGGCATGTGGGACCTTCCCAGACCAGGGCTTGAACCCGTGTCCCCTACTTTGGCAGGCGGATAGTTAACCACTGTGCCACCAGGGAAGCCCAGAAATATTCTTCTTAATAAGCCCAAGTGTTAAACAGAAATAACAATGGAAATTAAAATACATCTTGGAATCAATGAGAATGGATATATGACAAATCAAAACTTGTGGGGTACAGCTAAAGCCAGGATTACAAGGAAAATTATGAATATATGAGCATATGAATATAGGATAAAATCAACAAGCTAAACATCCATCCCAAGAAGTAAAATACAAAACAAACGAAAACAAGTTAAAACTAAAATAACTAGAAAGAGGAAAATGATAGAAGAAACTACTAAACATAAAATAGATTGGATTAGCACAGTTAAAACTTGATTATTTAAAAGGACCAACAACATTGGTAAATTCCAGATCACAGTAAATGAAAGGAAAAAAAAAAGTCTTCCTGTATTTTGGATTTTCACTTTAATCAGAGGTGTTTTAATAGATATTTTATTTTTGTTTTATGTTGGATTTTGTTTGTCCGATTCTAGGTGGGAAGTCCTCTTGTGATTTGTTCTGATTTTAATCCTGTTATTAAATTCTAACTTTATTGCATTATGATTATACAATTTTTGTTTGCATTACAAACAAATGTAATGGGGAAATGTATCAAAATTAATTTGTGGCAAAATATGCAATCAATTTTCACAAATATTCTGCTTGTAGTTAAAAAGTTATAATTTCTATTATTAAGGTTCATATTCTTATTTACATCTATTATGTACACTCATTGATTATGCTGATTAGGTCTTGTATATTATTAGTGATATTTTCCTTACTTGATCTTAGACCAATGGATATGTTAAATTATTAGTAGTATCTTTTGTCTATTTATCTTCACATTGCCTATAGTCCTCTTTATGAAATTTGTGGCTGTATTATTTGGTGCATAGGTATTAATAATTAATATATCTTCTGCATATTGTGATTTTCAGTATTATAAAGTAGTCTTTCTTGCCTGATTTTATTTTTAGGCCTGATTTATCTATTGTTCTTTATCAAGATAATAACCACAGTTTTCTTTTCATATGATTTTCCCTAGTATATCTTCGCTCTTCTTTTATTTTTATCTTTTGGGATACTCTTTAAGTTGTGCATCTTCTACCCAACATCGAATTGTATTTTGCTTTGTTAGTCAATGTTTTTATTTTAATGAAAAAATAAGCCCACTAACTGTACTCATGTGACATAATATTTGTTCTTGGTTCCACATTTTTTAAATGATTTAGAATTTATATAGTCTTTTACTGTGGTCTATTTTCCTTTCTATTTTTTTTTGAATTTTAAATTTTTAAAATTTTCTTATACAGCAGGTTCTTATTAGTTATCCATTTTATACATATTAGTGTATATACATCAATGCCAATCTCTCAATTTATCACACCACCACTCCCCCACCGTCACTTTCCCCCCTTGGTGTCCATACGTTTGTTCTCTACATCTGTGCCTATATTTCTGCCCTACAAACCGGCTCATCTGTACCATTTTTCTAGGTTCCACATATATGCATTAATATATGACATTTGTTATTTTCTTTCTGACTTACTTCACTCTGTATGACAGTCTCTAGGTCCATCCACGTCTCTACAAATGACCCAATTTCATTCCTATTTATGGCTGAGTAATATCCCATTGTATATATGTACCACGTCTTCTTTATCCATTCATCTGTCGATGGGCATTTAGATTGTTTCCATGACCTGGCTATTGTAAATAGTGCTGCAATGAACATTTGGGTGCATGTGTCTTTATGAATTATGGTTTTCTCAGAGTATATGCCCAGTAGTGGGATTGCTGGGTCGTATGGTAGTTCATTTTTAGTTTTTTAAGGAACCTCCATACTGTTCTCCATAGTGGCTATATCAATTTACATTCCCACCAACAGTGCAAGAGGGTTCCCTTTTCTCCACACCCTCTCCAGCATTTGTTGTTTGTACGTTTTCTGATGATGCTCATTCTAACTGGTGTGAGTTGATACCTCGTTGTAGTTTTGATTTGCATTTCTCTAATAATTAGTGATGCTGAGCAGCTTTTCATGTGCTTCTTGGCCATCTGTATGTCTTCTTTGGAGAAATGTCTATTTATGACTTCCCAATTTTTTGATTGGGTTTTTGTTGTTTAATACTGAGCTGCATGAGCTGTTTATATATTTTGGAGATTAATCCTTTGTCCGTTGATTTGTTTGCAAATATTTCCTCCCATTCTGAGAGTTCTCTTTTCGTCTTGTTTATGGTTTCCTTTGCTGCGCAAAAGCTTTTAAGTTTCATTAGGTCCTATTTTTTTATTTTTGTTTTTATTTCCATTACTCTAGGATGTGGATCAAAAAAGATCTTGCTGTGATTCATGTCAAAGAGTGTTCTTCCTATGTTTTACTCTAAGAGTTTTACAGTGTCCAGTCTTACACTTACATCTCTAAGCCATTTATTTTTGTGTATGGTGTTAGGGAGTGTTCTAATTTCATTCTTTTACATATAGCTGTCCAATTTTCCCAGCACCATCTATTGAGGAGACTGTCTTTTCTGCATTGTATATCCTTGCCTCCTTTGTCATAGATTAGTTGACCATAGGTGCGTGGGTTTATCTCTGGGCTTTCTATCCTGTTCCATAGATCTATATTTCTGTTTTTGTGCCAGTACCATATTATCTTGATTACTGTAGCTCTGTAGTATAGTCTGAAGTCAGGGAGTATGATTCCTCCAGCTCCGTTTTTTCCCCTCAAGACTGCTTTGGCTATTCGGGGTCTTTTGTGTCTCCATACAAATGTTAAGATTTTTTGTTCTAGTTCTGTAAAAAATGCCATTGGTAATTTGATAGGTATTCCATTGAATCAGTAGATTCCTCTGTGTAGTATAGTCATTTTCACAATATTGATTCCTCCAATCCAAGAACATGGTATATCTCTCCATCTTTTTGCATCATCTTTAATTACGTTCATCAGTGTCTTATAGTTTTCTGCATAAAGGTCTTTTGTCTCCCTAGGTAGGTTTATTCCTAGGTATTTTATTCTTTTTGTTGCAATGGTAAATGGGAGCGTTTCCTTAATTTCTCTTTCACATTTTTCATCTTTAGTGTATAGGAATGCAAGAGATTTCTGGGCATTAATTTTGTATCCTGCAACTTTACCAAATTCATTGATTATAGTTTTCTGGTGGCATCTTTAGGATTCTCTATGTATAGTATCATGTCATCTGCAAACAGTGAGAGTTTTACTTCTTTTCCAATTTGTATTCCTTTTCTTCTCTGATTGCTATGGCTAAAACTTCCAAAACTGTGTTGAATAATACTGGTGAGAGTGGATATCCTTGTCTTGTTCTTGATCTTAGAGGAAATGCTTTCAGGTTTTCACCATTGAGAATGATGTTTGCGGCGGGTTTGTGGTATATGGTCTTTATTATTTTGAGGTAGGTTCCCTCTATGCCCACTTTCTGGAAAGTTTTTATCATAAATGGGTGTTGAATTTTGTCAGAAGCTTTTTCTGTATCTATTGAGATGATCATATGGTTTTTATTCTTCAGTTTTTTAATATGGTGTATCACATTGATTGATTTGTGTATATTGAAGAATCCTTGAATCCCTGGGGGAAATTCTACTTGATCATGGTTTATGATCCTTTTAATGTGTTGTTGGATTCTGTTTGCTAGTTTTTTTTCAAGGATTTTTGCATCATATTCATCAGTGATATTGGTCTGTAATTTTCTTTTTTTGTAGTATCTTCGTCTGGTTTTGGTATCAGGGTGATGGTGGCTTCATGGAATGAGTTTGGGAGTGTTCCTTCCTCTGCAATTTTTTGGAAGATTTTGAGAAGGATAGTGTTAGCTCTTCTCTAAATGTTTGATAGAATTCACCTGTGAAGCCATCTGGTCCTGGACTTTTGTTTGTTGGAAGATTTTTAATCACAGTTTCAATTTCATTACTTGTGATTGGCCTGTTCATATTTTCTATTTCTTCCTGGTTCAGTCTTGGAAGGTTATACCTTTCTAAGAATTTGTGAATTTCTTCCAGGTTGTCCATTTTATTGGCATAGAGTTGCTTGTAGTAGTCTCTTAGGATGCTTTGTATTTCTGCAGTGTCTGTTGTAACTTCTCCTTTTTCATTTCTAATTTTATTCATTTGAGTCCTCTCCCTCTTTTTCTTGATGAGTCTGGCTAATGGTTTAACAATTTTGTTTATCTTCTCAAAGAACCAGCTTTAATTTTATTGATCTTTGCTATTGTTTTCTTTGTTTCTATTTCATTTACTTCTGCTTTGATCTTTATGATTTCTTTCCTCCTACTAACTTTCGGTTTTGTTTATTCTTTTCTCTAGTTCCTTTAGGTGTAAGGTTAGGTTGTTTATTTGAGATTCTTCTTGTTTCTTGAGGTAGGCTTGTGGAGCTATAAACTTCCCTCTTAGAACTGCTTTTGTTGCATCACCTAGGTTTTGGATGGTCGTGTTTTCATTGTCATTTGTCTCTAGGTATTTTTTGATTTTCCTGTTTGATTTCTTCAGTGATCTCTTGGTTATTTAGTAACGTATTGGTTAGCCTCCATGTTTTTTTTTTTTTTTTTTGCAGTACACAGGCCTCTCTCTGTTGTGGCCTCTCCCATTGTGGAGCACAGCCTCTGGACGCGCAGGCTCAGTGGCCAAGGCTCACAGGCCTAGCCGCTCCGCGGCATGTGGGTTCTTCCCAATCTGGGGCACAAACCCGTGTCCCCTGCATTGGCAGGCGGACTCTCAACCACTGCACCACCAGGGAAGCCCTGTTTTTGTGTTTTTTATGTTTCTTTCCCTGTAATTGATTTGTAATCTCATAGCGCTGTGAAAAGATGCTTGATATGATTTCAATTTTCTTAAATTTACTGAGGCTTGATTTGTGAGCCAAGATGTGATCTATCCTGGAGAATGTCCCGTGCGCACTTGAGAAGAAAGTGCAATCTGCTGTTTTTGGATGGAATGTCCTATAAATATCAATTAAATCTATCTGTTATATTGTGTAATTTAAAGCTTGTGTTTCCTTATTAATTTTCTCTTTGGATGATCTGTCCATTGGTGTAAGTGAGGTGCTAAAGTCCCCCACGATTATTGTGTTATTCTCAATTTCCTATTTTATAGTTGGTAGCAGTTGCCTTATGTATTGTGGTGCTCTTATGTTGGGCGCATATATTTTTATAATTTGTATATCTTCTTCTTGGATTGATCCTTTGATCATTATGTAGTGTCCTTCCTTGTCTCTTGTAACATTGTTTATTTGAAAGTCTATTTTATCTGATATGAGTATTGCTACTCCAGCTTTCTTTTGATTTCCATTTGCATGGAATATCCTTTTCCATTCCCTCACTTTCAGTCTGTATGTGCCCCAAAGTCTGAAGTGGGTCTCTTGTAGACAGCATACATATGGGGTTTTTTTTGTATCCATTCAGCAAGTCTGTGTCTTTTGGTTGGAGTATTTAATCCATTCATGTTTAAAGTAATTATTGGTATGTATGTTCCTATTACCATTTTCATAATTGTTATGGGTTTGTTTCTGTAGGTCATTTTCTTCTCTTGTGTGTTTCCCACTTAGAGAAGTTCCTTAAGCATTTGTTGCAGAGTTGGTTTGGTGGTGCTGAATTCTCTTAGCTTTTGCTTGTCTGTAAAGCTTTTGATTTCTCTGTCAAATCTGAAGGAGATCCTTGCTGGGTAGAGTAATCTTGGTTGTAGTTTCTTCCCTTTCCTCACTTTAAATATATCATGCTACTCCCTTCTGGCTTGTAGAGTTTCTGCTGAGAAATCAGCTGTTAACCTTATGAGAATTCCATTGTATGTTATTTGTCATTTTTCCCTTGTTGCTCTCAATAATTTTTGTTTGTCTTTAATTTTTGTCAATTTGATTACTATGTGTCTCACCATGTTTCTCCTTGGGTTTATCCTGCCTGGCACTCTCTGCACTTCCTGGACTTGGGTGGCTATTTCCTTTCCCATGTTAGCAAAATTTTCAACTGTAGTCTCTTCAAATATTTTCTCAGATCCTTTCTCTCTCTCTTCTCCTTCTGTGACCCCTATAATGTGAATGTTGATGCATTTAATGTTTTCCCAGATGTCTCTTAGGCTGTCTTCATTTCTTTTCATTCTTTTTTCTTTTTTCTGTTCTGTGGCAGTGAATTCCACAATTCTTTCTTCCAGATCACTTATCTATTCTTCTGCCTCAGTTATTCTGCTATCAATTCCTTCTAGTGTGTTTTTCATTTCAGTTTTTGTACTGTTCATCTCTGTTTATTTGTTCTTTAATTCTTCTAGGTCTTTGTTAAGCATTCCTTGCATATTCTCGATTTTTGCCTCCATTCTTTTTCTGAGGTCCTGGATCATCTTCACTATCATTATTCTGAATTCTTTTTCTGGAAGGTTTCATAGCTCCACTTCATTTAGTTGTTTTTCTGGGGTTTTATCTTGTTCCTTCATCTGGTACATAGCCCTCTGTGTTTTCATCTTGTCTGTCTTTCTGTGCATGTGGGGTTTTTTTCCCACAGGCTGCAGGATTGTAGTTCTTCTTGCTTCTGCTGTCTTCCCTCTGGTCCTTCTTTCTATTTTAATAGTTTGGAAAGTTTGAATTTTTTTTCTATTTCTTTAATTTGTCTTTAATTTTAATACTTTCTATACTTTTCTCTTATAAGAAATAATGAAATTAATTAATAACCACTTCTTTCTTCCACTGGCTAAAGATGGGATAACCTGAGCACTAGAAAGAATGATGGTTGAAATTCTGTTCTGTAGCTGATTAATAGTAATCAAGTCAGAAAATTCCAAGCTGCGGGGAAATCTACAGGAATTAAAAGCTAAATTCTGCAATTAAAAAAAAAAAGCAGGGCTTCTCTGGCGGCGCAGTGGTTGAGAGTCTGCCTGCTGATGCAGGGGACACGGGTTCGTGCCCCGGTCTGGGAGGATCCACATGCCATGGAGTGGCTGGGCCTGTGAGGCATGGCCGCTGAGCCTGCATGTCCGGAGCCTGTGCTCCACAACAGGAGAGGCCACAGCAGTGGGAGGCCCACATACCGCAAAAAAAAAAAAAAAAAAAAAAAATAGCAAAGAAAGAAAGAGATGAAGGAGGAACCTCACAATTAAAAGAGAATTAGGAGACACGTCAAGCAATTCAATATATTGGACTTATTTGGATCTTGACTCAAACAAACAGAATGTAAACACACATAACATACATTTGTAAGAGAATAGGGAAATGTGAATACTGACTGGTTATCTGATGATTTTGAGAAACTGTAATGATGGTTTTAACAGTGTTATTATGGACATGATTTGATTTTTGAATGAGTCTCTTTTCATCAGAGATACATAGTAAATATTTATAGAAGAAATATATATCAAGATTTTATTTCTAAATAATGTGGATTCGGGGTATAGATTGTGTACCCATAGATTAAAAAGAAGATTTGCCATAAATTTTTAATTATTGAAGCTGGATGATAGATACATGAATTTATTATTTACTATCCTCTCAATAATTGTATATATTTGAAGTTGTCAATGTGAAACAGTTACAAAAAGGATTATGGCTATAATTCATTAGAGGACATTAAATATATTTTAAAATACCATGAATTCATAAGAAAACATACCCCTTCCACCCCCAAAATGAGCAGATTACACACACATGCACACACACAGAAAATACAAATTATTGGGCAGCACTAAGACTCTAGGATAGTAACCATTACTCTGAACATTGATAATTAAAAGGAAATAAATATTTATATTGCTTTTGCCTAACGAACCCTACCTCAGGGAAATTAAATAGCCCTGGTAAACAAGAGAAATTTCTTTTATAAAGAATTCCAGCTAATAAGTGCAAAGGAGGTGACAGAATTAGAAAATCCACCATTTTGCAATCCATAATAAAAGAGCTGATTCAAGTAAATGGTCATCAAATAATGGTAAACTACTCAGTGAAATTCAATGAAGGGCTTTATAATCAAAGAATCACACGGTCATGACCTATAATCACTGATCTATCTTATTGTCACTAAAAGTGAGATATGTTCCCTCATATGATACAACAACAATGGATTCTCAGAAATGCAAATTTTTCCTGAACTTAATCAGAGTTTTAGGTCCACATTCCAGTCTACAGATAATACACTCATGATAAACAAGTTCAACTACACCATGAAGAAACAAAGTGCCAAATCCAGAATGCAGAGCAGCACATCTTATCTGGGTTCTTTAACAAATCAGTGACATAAAAAATGGGAGTAGGGAGGGGGCACTCTTCTATCTTAAAAAAGACTTAAATGGCAACTTCATTGTTAACAACCTAAGTATCAATACTTAGTACTTAAGTATTAACAACTTAATATTATGAGTGGACACTGCTTAAATACTAATTTGAACAAAACAAATGTAAATGAATTCCATTAGAGGGATTTGAATATAGATTTGGTATTAGACCAAAGAATTGGAGTTGATTTTGTTTTGTGTTGGTAATGGCATTGTATCATGTAAGAAAATGTCTCATTTTAAAGATGTTTATTAAAATACCTTGGTGTTAAATGATAGTATATCTGACGTTTGCTATAAAATATTTCAGTAAAAACTCAGAGAATTAGATGAAATAAGAATACAAAAATATTGATGGTTATTAGAGTTGGGTAACTGGTACATGGAGGTAGTTTGTATCTTTTATTTTGGGGTATGTTTAGAAATTTCCATAATAAAGTTTAAAAAATGACTGAAATACAAACTCTGTCTGATATGATTTACAAACCAACCAAAATAGCTGAGACATATCAAATCAGTCCACCACACTTTGTTAATGAATCCATTAATCCTTATATCCAACCACTAAAACATATATACACACATATAAATCCAGGGCTGTATGTTCTTTTTTAGATGTATTTCTCACTTCTAATTTTACTAGTTCACCAAAGTTAAGGAGGAGAGTAAATTGCCACTGACCTGTGGCAAGAAGTTTGAAATTTGACATTTGTGATAAAGAATAGGCAAGAAGTCAGAAAATATATGCCCTAAAAGAATTCTCTTTTTTCCTAAATAAACACAATTCATACAAGCAAAAACAAAAAGGAATTACTCAATGACCTAGAATATACAAGTGAAAACCAGTGCCAATACTGAATATGTGCAACCCAGGTAATGTCTTTGTAAGGCAAGTATTCCTTTTCACTGGAGTCAAGTCAAGACTGTTCTGAGTAATCAATTGACTTTTTTTTCTTATTTTTTTATTTCTTATTTATTTCTTCTTATTTCATCTTATTTTTTAAGTAATAGAATTATTTTTCTCTCTCCACCAAACAGAATTTTTTGACACAGAATAATGTGAGAGAGAGCTCAGACTATGGAGCCATAAATCATGAGTTTGATATGCTTCTCTGCCTCATTAGCTGGGTGAGCATTAAATGCTTTATCTATGAAATGGGTATAATAATAAATACTTTATTGTTTTATGAGGGTTAAATCATAAGCCCAGTACCTGACACATCATAAGCCTTCAATGACAGAGCGCTGTTAAAAATAACTTCTTTAGCACACATCTGTTTAGATTTTGCCTGCATGGAACACATTTCTCCTTCCTCTAGTGGCAGCATCCTGATTTTCCTCTGGAAGCCTCCCTTTCTATACTTTTTATTGTTGGATCCTCTTATCTCATTCCAGGGATAGGCATGAGTTCCAGGCCTGATCAATTAGTCTTCCACTGTGTTTCCTACAGTAGGGTTTCCCAACTTCAGCACTATCAAACGTGGAGCTGAATAATTCTCTACTGTGGGGGATTGACTTGTGCATTGTATGTTTAGCAGCATCACTGTCCTCCCCCTATTCGATTCCAGTAGCATGCTTGAACTGTGACAACCAAAACTGTCTTCAGGCATTCCCAAATGTGCAAAATTGAAATCCACTGGGCAGTAGTGATTGGCTCAGGGGTAGGATATGTAACTCATATTGGTCCAATCAGAGTCAGTCATCGGAATTACCAGGTAGGAGATGCACTATTTCCCTGGTTTTGCTCAGCTGGCGTAGGGGAAGGCAGGGGAGGTTGTAAGATTGAAACTACAATGGACTTCTTGCCAGGATGCGGCAAGGCCTTTCTTGAAACTGAAAAAGAGTGAGTCAAGAGATGAAGAGAGAAACGAAAAAAAATTAGTCTTGGTGATCTTTAAAGGCCTGTATCCAGCCATTTCTGAAGCAAGATGTCCCTGCACTTTTTTAATAACAGGAAACTATGTACTTTCCTTACTTCCTAAGTCAGCTTGAACTGGGTTTGAAGGACTTGCAAACTCAAGGCTAGCTATATTATAACTACAGCGCTGGAGTAGGAACTCAGATTATTACGTGAGGCACATTGAGATGAGCAGGTCTTAACATTTTTGTTATATAGATCCTTATTAAAATTTGAGATGTTTTGGAGACTTTCTCCTAAGACATGTAGATATAAACATAATTTTGTGCCTGATTTCAGTGGACTCAGGGACAGCTCCCCAAAGTCCTAAAGATTCTAAATTTTAGGTGTGCATTAGAGAGTTTTATGTTCTAAGAAACTGGTTCTGATGCCAGCAGATGGCTTAATAGATTCAGATGCATTTAATTATGTCTCTAATATTTCTTTCTCAAAGACGCAGAGCGAACATACAAAGCCATTTTTGGCCATCTCCAGAGTCCCCATTCTCAGAGTCAATGTCTGAAGATGATCAGGACGAAAGAGAGAGATCATCTATCTCCGTTGTATTAAAAAGAAAGAAACAGTCTTACGCCTGGCAGTGATAATTATTCCCTCCCATACTATAAAAGCTTTAACAATCAAAGAGAGTCTCACTAAGCATTTTTTGGACTCCTGACAGAGACCACACTGCACGACCCCGTGCAGCTGGGAACAGCACAGGTGAATAAATACAGCTGCCTGGGAGCAGTACGTGGTGTGCCCTATTTTGGCTCACCTTGAGCAATGATGAAGCCTAGAGATTTTCTTTTTTTTTTCCAGTAAAGAACTGGAGCATCAAATAGGAGCCTGCCTCAGCTTCCCACTCTGGGAAGAGCCTGGGGATTTACAGAACAGCTTGAAGTCACCCTCTGCTTCACCTTTGAAATGGGTCCTTGGCCTCATGCCCTGCTAACTCCAGCAGACACTCTTACCCTTTGGTTTTTGTGAAAACAATTGTCAGTTGTTTCAGGCACAGGTAGCACACCCTGCCTTAGTGCTGGGCTTCTAAGTTCCTTATTGCCACTGCACATAGTTCCATTATGTAGCTTACGTGACCTCTTTGTGACATAAGGTTAGAACACCTTGTTTAAGCACTAGCTCACTAGAAATATCCTCAGTTTTCCCATCTCTACAATGGGAACTGGTTGGATTGGATAACCTCCACATACCTTCTGTACCACAGGGCCCAGGGCTGAGTGGTGATGCCGCCATGGAGCTCTAACTATGCCAGCAACTCAGTAAATGCTGCCTATGCATCATCCCGTTTGACTCTCACCACAACCCAATGTTGTAGGTGATGCTGTTATGCCCTTTTTAGAGGAAACTGAGGCACATCGATGGTAAATGACTTGTTTGCAGCTACATAATGATGGGATAGGGAGCCAAGCCCTCAAGCTAGCCTCAGACCACTTTTTCACCCTCTTGGCAACATCACTGGCATGAATCTAGATCCTCCTCTCCTCTGTTCCTGACAACCGCCTTTAAGGTTTGCCGTGAAAATCAGCCTGACTTTAGGCAGCATCTTTAGCTAAACACTCCAAAGGAAGGCTCTCTGCCAGGAGGGCCTGTAACCCTAACATCAGGCACCTGGAGGACCAAAGCCTTTTAGCCTGCTGAGCTTATCATGATCACTGGTTTTTATTTATTTATTTTGGTTTAGTTATAATTAACATACATTATATTAGTTTCAGGTGTCTAACATAGTGATTTTATATTTTTATACACTGTGAAATGATCACCATAATAAGTTCAGTTACCATCCATCACCATACAAAATTGTTACAATATTACTGACTATATTCCCTAAGTGTACATTACATCCCTCTCACTTACTTATTTTACAGCTGGGAGTCCGTACCTGTTAATCCCTTTCACCTATTTCATCTGTCCTCCCACCCCTCTCCCTTCTAGCAACCACAGCTTGTTCTTTGTATCTAAGAGTCTGGTTCTGTTTCATTTTGTTTGATTGGGTTTTTTTAGATTCCATAAAAGTGAAATCATATGGTATTTGGTTTTCTCGGTCTGACTTACTCCACTTAGCATAATACCCTTTAGGTCCATTCATGTTACTGCAAATGACAAAATTTCATTCTTTTTTATGACAATAATACTGCGTTGTATATACATAGTACATCTTTATCCTTTCATCAACTGACAGACACTTAGGTTGCTTCCATATCTTGGCTATTGTAAATAGTGATGCAATAAACACAGGGGTACATATATCTTTTCAAATTATTGTTTTTACTTTCTTTGGATAAATACCCAGAAGTGGAATTGCTAGATTGTATGGTAGTTCTATTTTTAGTTTTTTGAGGAACCTCCATACTGTTTTCTATAGTGGCTGCACCAATTTACATTCACATCAACAGTGTATGAGGTTTCCCTTTTCTCCACATCCTCGCCAAAACTTGTTTATTACTGGCTTTTAAAATGTGGTTTGAATCCCAAGTATGGTGGGAAACCCAGAATCTTCCTCATGATCTCTGGTTTCTTGTAAAGACCATGTTTCTCCTGGTAATTTCTCATTCAGAATCTCTGCTTCCACTTACCATTGTCTTTTGTATGTCTCTTTTTGTGGTTATTTTCTTTTCTGTAATCTTCATTAAACAAATGTGGAACACAGCTGTTTTCCTTAATATCCCCATATGTTATCTATACACTTTATATGATAGACTTTATTTTTTAAGATTCAGGATAAAAGTAGAGGAACTTGTAGCAGCTTATTAACTTTTCGGTCCCTTTAGTTTTAAGTGCTAATGATGTGGCAGGAGATGGCATAGTTTTCAAAGTAATCCATCCTGTAAGATAGACACTGATAACCTGACACACTGTACCATGTTCCTTATTGCTGCTCTGCTAAAACACCAAAACAACACAATGACAAAGCTAGGCCAATCCACACCTGCCCAATGGAAAGGGAAAAAAATTCTAATTACTTAAACCATGTCTACCCTCTTCAATCTTCTGACTAAAAGCTTTGGGAGAATTGTCTGGATATGGAAATGGAGCTAAATAAAATACACAGAAGTTACTGATTTTCTCTGGGGCAACACTGAATTTGCAAGAATGCTTTCTAGAAATTCAGCTGGTCAAAATCAAAGGCAATGATCTATATGCAGAATTTATTATTTCTTTCTTCAACTTCCAAACCTGCTAAAAATATGACAGCCTCTTTATCTGTTGTTTTGTCAAATTTGCATCTCTCCAGTGCAATAAATACTAATTTCACTTATTTATATAAATGATAAAAGGTAAATGTGGCATTCTATGAGTTGTTGGTGGGGGAGGGGAGTGTATTAGGTGGCAATTTGGTCAAGGGAGCCTAGAATACCATAATTCTGCCCCAAATCATAGCCTGCATTCCTCTTTATGAGGTTCTTAATAGAACTGAAAATGGCAAAAAATGAAATCCAAGTATCCCTTTGAGAGATGGTGCTGAAACTCAAGAAGTGGAGATTTCTGGAGAACCACCCATAGCACCTGGCTTCTACTAAAGGCATAAGATGACACCACCTTGTGAATGATGCCCAACAAATGGTTTAGAATCTGACCAAATTATCTTCCCTTCTTGATTTAGAGAGGAAGGGTTTGAGAAAGGATTCCCCTCAGGTATAAGAGGAAAATGTTTCTTCTCAGCCTCTCTCCTCACCTCTGCTATTGTCCTTCCTACAGTCCTTCCCAAATAAGGAATATGAAACACACGTGTGTGACTTAAGATAAATCCATCTTAATTTATTCTCATCGTCTTCTTTTTCAGTCACTTTTCATACTAGTGAAAAAGGAATTAGGTTGATAAGAACACAGCTCTTACAAAATATCTCAAGCAGTTATACATAAATTTTGAAATACCTTACATAACAGGCAAGCATGGAGGAATAGTTTCTCATGCTGTATTTTAATACTGAATAATGTATTCTGGGCAGCTGTGAACAAGCCACTCTCTGGGAGGCAATGTTATTTTGAGGTTCCATTCTCAATATTGTATGTGATTAATAAGCACAGAAAAATTCAATTCAAAGTGCTCTGCATACTAAAAACGAGGCCTACACAAATACCATGGAAATGAGATTTAAATGAGACAGTACCACCAACTACTTTTGTAAATGAATTATTTTGTAAATGAATTATTACCATCAATTTGAAGCTTTTTAAAAGCTTTTCTATTCCGTTTCTTTGGCTTTAAAAGGTATATTAAGGATATAAAAATATGTTCATGCAACATAGCCATGACCAACAGATGCTACTGAATTTTATTTCTACTTTATGCATACATTCATGGAGATAAAATTTGGTTACCAAACTGGCCCAGGGCAGAGCAGAGAAGTAGAGGAAATTAAGTTTGGTGAGCTCTCAACCTCTTCTTTTTGAACTTTTTGCCGTTTTTGTGGCATTGCACTATTGTCTTTCTTCTTGCTCCTGGAAGAAGCTCTGAAATAAGTCATTTTCAGGTAGTGTAAGTTTTGGTCCCTATATTTCCTATCCAGGGGGGATTTTTACATCTTTTGAGATTTTGCCTTTGTAGCTTGTTAAACAACTTCCAGCACCAAAAAGCAGATGGAGAAGTTTTTCTTAGAGAGAAGGATCTTCTTACTACCCAAGATATTTAAATAAAATTTAGGGACTTTTTACTTCACCCAGTGTTAGTTCCGTTGGTATACCCAAAGAATTTTCATATTGCAGCTCAAAACAATACATCACCCCAGAGTGACAAGATATTATCTTCCCACTTTATATCCTTATTTGAGAAATAACAAGTAGATCAAACACGAAAAGAACAGATTTTTTTATAGCCTTATAAATACAGCATTTACTCTTGGACCCTTCTGGCAAATGATTTTATTCAGAGTTCAGGGGCACTGAGTGGAAGAAAGGGATTAACTATGATGTTGAAATGTATCAGTAAGTCCAATCACAACTCATTTTTTTTTGATCCTGACAAGATTTCCATTAAGTCTTTTAGACCGAAGTTCTAGAATAAAAGGGTTGTGTCATCTCATCTGGATAATGATTTTTATTATTCTCAATTATCATGAATGCACCCAAAACAGGACTTTATTTTCCATTTATCTTGCCAAATTCCAATGCACGTTTAAATTCCTAGGTTCTGTAGTGACAGATGACAAATAATAGCTTGTGTTTAGTCAGTGAAGTCCAAATAATTTATGTTTCTTGGGTGCAGTTGTTAAAAATGATCTTAATCAAAGAAACCATTAAATCAGTAAGTAAGTTGTTATAAATAAACAAGCAGCCATTGTCATTGCCCCATTTTGTAATCCATTAGGCATATCATATTTTCTATGATTCTGAATTCCTAGAGGGGGAAAAATGCAACTTATGGATGGAACCAGCACTGAGCTTGAGGCTTGGGAAATATTTTGCAAATGGTTCAGATAATTAGTTTCCAAATAGTTTCCCCATTACAACAATGCCAGTGGCAACATATTGGAGACGTACTGTCTGACAGCAGAGAAGTGTTGAAGAGCACATGCTTTGGGACAAGGAATACCTTTATTCATTTTTTTTTTTCCCTTCAGGACGTAGCTGCATGCATTGGTTAGGGTAACACTAGCTGCTGTAATAAACAAATCCCCAGATCTTAGTGGTTTAATACAACACAAGTCTATTGCTCTCTTATCAAAAGACCAAAACTAGTACTCCCGATTGGTTAGTGGCCATCCTCCAAGTAGTGATTCAAGTTCCCAGGCTCACCCATCTTGTGATTTTACATTCTCAAAGATGGCTTCCAGAATTTATGGTAGAAGGAGGAAGATGCATGGAGGACTGAGTACGGGATATTAATTACAAGTCCAGCCTGGAAGTGGTACTCTTCACTTCTCTCAAAGTGCATTGTCTAGAACCCAATACCATGGCCACAGTCAACGGGAAAGGAAAGCTGGAAAATCTACTCTGAGTGTGTTTTCAGAAAAAAAGGCAAAATGGATTGGGTTATGAGGTAGCCCGGCTCTGCCACTCAGCGACCTATGTAATATGTAATAATCTCTCTCCGTATGATTGTCCTCATCTACAAATGAAGTTAAAAATGCCTGTATTCACTGAATTGTTCTAAGTTTATCACAGTGTTCGGCAAATAGTAGTGGTTATTGTGACTAATAATAACCCTTCATTGAACATTTCCTCTACATTGAGAAAGGTTTTATTAATTCTCATTTTTGACTATTGAACATCAAACATGTATTCAAAATGTATCATGAGAATGAATGACTCCTCCACCCTTACCCTAGCTAGATTCAAGAAAAGCAAGATATCTGAAAATGGTACAATGGCAAAGAACATATAACTTATCCATGTTCAAGTGAAATGCAGAAGAATGGGAAAAAGTTTTAAGATTGACTAAAGTACCATACTCTTTTTAGCATCCTAAGAATGAAAAACAGGCTTGAACAATTTTGTTGGACATTTCTATCATCTACTTACAATAGGCATTGTGAAAATTCTGTCTAAAGAAAATCATAATGCTTTTGTCAGAATTTCTTTCTCCACCTCTAACTTTCTTTGTATCCTTTGGATAAGCTATAAAAATTTGATTTTCCTAGTTGCTGATCTCAGAATAACTAAAATGCAAGAAAGACAGTTTTTTCAAAATTACAATCAGGTAATTGAGCCCTCATATTATGTCTACGTACACAAAGAGTTGGCATAATTTGATTGGTTGAAAACAGCCCCACAATATCATACTTTTAACTAAATTCTACAGTGGCTACTGGTGAAACTGGTTTATAAATCATGAAGGGATATAAATGTAAGTTTTTCTCCACTAGGGAAGAATTCTACCCCCTGATGGTTATGAGATCAGTTATGCTTTCATTAGTCATGATTTCTTTAGGTTTACATCAGAAAAGAGTTAATTCTTCGCTTGTTTTTATGGATGATTTGCACTGGTTCTTGGGACAGAATCTTCCAGCGAGACTGACATATCCATGAGTTAGCAATAATTTATCAACCTAAAGTCAGTATAACACAACCAGGGAAGACGTGGTTACCCCAATGGATCAAAAATGAAAAACACTGGAAGACCATGTTGACACACTTGAGAGGAAAAGTTCTTGTTGGGGTATGGAGATGCTAAGACAAACTTCTATTGCTAAGGAAGTTTGATAGTATGGCTCTGGGCAAGATGTAAGGATGGCTTTGAAAATTATATCTGAAACCTAAATACTCAGCTCAAATAATCCACAAGGAGGCTAGGAGGCAGAGACTTGAATGTGTAGAATCATGTCTGTGAACCCACCCTTAAAACTTAGTAGAGGGACCAGTCACTCGGATATAGTTAATACTTATCCCTTCAACCTTATCATTTTCCTCTCCTTCCATTGAGCTCTAAACTCCGTTAAACTGAAATACTTGCAGCTCCACAGTTTTCTCTTTTTTCTACACTATTGCATTGATATTCCTCTAAGCCCAGACCCAGTCCTTCCTTCTTCCCCTGGTTAACTCCTATTCATCCCTCAGAACTTTGTTTAGCTGATGCTTTCTATAAGTGGCCTTCCCTGACTCTCTAAGAGTGAATTATATGTTCTTTTTATGTGTTTCCACTTTATCCAGTGGTTATCAGTAGGTTATCATAGTGGTTATCACTATCCAGTGGTTATCATAGTAGGTATGAGTTGCCTGTATGCTTTTGTTAACATTTATCCTCTTGGAGTTTAGAAAAGAGCTTAACTTGCCACTGTGTTCTCCCACTATCTCGTAAAGTGCTAGGTACATACTAAATAGGTCTTAATTTTGTTGAGTAAATAAATGAATAAAAAATGAAGTCTGCTCCTCCGTTTGCCTTAGAAGGGTATATCAATTGCTATGTCTTGCTGAGGCTATGCTATGCGTCAGACCCATTGCCTTGGCTGAAGTCTAGTTTATTTCAAATAAAATCTGATCTGTTTTGAGATCTCCCAAGAGGTGACAGGTAAATTAGTCTGAAACACCAAGAACTGTGCAATGGTTTGGTGGTTATTTGACTTGAGAAAAAAGAGTTATTCTTTTCCCTGTCCCTTGCTTAGAGGAATATTTATGTCTCTTTATATGATATATTTCTCATTTCTCAAAATCTATTCCTTCATACCCCAGTCACGCAGAGCATAAATAAATTATGTTTACAAAAATATTCTGCAATCTAGAGATGAAAACTTCTACGTAAATGGAAAAACCTGCACTATTATCTTCAGTTACCTTTGGAAATTTTGCATCTGAAAAGCATCAGTTTTAAAATCAAATTATGCTCCATTTCATATTCTAACTCATGATTAGAACAGTGTTGGACCAGCAGGTTTTCCACTAACACCACACTTGTATACAAGATGCTACCCTGCGTTGCTGTCTAAATAATCCTTTACAGAGATGAAAGGTTAATTACCAGCTGTTCTAATGATTTGTTGTTATTGATTTAAATGCTCCATTTGTTTCAATCATAGTTGTACGATTTTATGCTACAAAAACTCCCATTAACTCTCTAAAGAAATTACAGTTCCCCTTTAAAATAATGTTTTCTGAAGGTCTAAGGCAAAGTAGGAAAAAAGAAAGCAAAACAACTGGAAAACCCCCTTAATAGAAAGTGTCCCATGGTTTGTGAATGATCATCACTCCCTGTGGGAGAAAATATCAACAAGATTAAGCATATAATACCACTACCTTGCATTTCCATTCTCCAAATAAGACCATGCATATTTAAATTTCAACGTTACAACTGAGAAAAATGGGGAAATGGAAGTTAAGTGATTGTCCAGGGATATCTAGAGAATTATAGTCAAAATGTAGGACTCTAATTTAGATCTCTTTAAGTTTTTGTGTTGTTTTCTCATCTAGAATACTCACACACACACAAACACACACACGAGAGGACCCTTGCAAGCACTGGGAGAGACAAATATTGTAAGCACTTTGCATATAAATGATATATTTTGCTTATTAGCAAAGTAGAAAATTTTAAACTTAGAGTAATTTAGGGGGATTCATGAACAAAATTCTTCCTTTTTAAAAAAAATTGAAATGTAAAGTAAGCTTTGAAGGACTCTATGAAATACTCAATGGTATATTTTTTCAAGAAAAAATGACTGAAGTACGAGGAGACCCTGAAAATTCATTAGTTCTTAATAGATGTGGGATTTTAGACTTTGAAATTCTTTTTTTTTTTTTCCTACAATTGCTCAAGATTTGCCATCAGGGTTGTAACTAAAACCTGTTTATATGTACCAGATGCCACCAATGTTCATAGCAGCACTATTCACAATAGCCAAGACATGGAAACAACCTAAACATCCATCGACAGATGAATGGATAAAGAAGATGTGAGATTATATATATATATATATATATATATATATATATAAAGGCATACATACACACACACACACAATGGGAATATTACTCAGCCATAAAAAAGAATGAAACAATGCCATTTGCAGCAACATGAATGAACTTAGACATTATCATATTAAGTGAATTAAGCCAGACTGAGAAGACAAATAACAGATGATATCACTTTTATGTGGAATCTAAAAAAAAATGATACAAATGAACTTATATATAAACTAGAAATAGACCCACAGACATAGAAAACAAACTTATGGTTACCAAAGGAGAAAGGGGTGGGGGGGGGAATTAATTAGGAGTTTGGGATTAACATATACACACTACTATATATAAAATAGATAACCAACAAGGACCTACTGTATACCACAGAGAGCTATACTCAATATTTTGTAATAACCTGTAAGGGAAGAGAATCTGAGAAACAATATGTATATATTTCATATATATATGACACAATCACTTTGCTGTACACCTGAAACTAACACAGCATTGTAAATCAACTGTACTTCAATTAAAAAAAATGTACCAGATGCCACTTTACTTCTTAGTCTTACATGTATTTTATGTATTGTAATGATTTTTTAAGAATAAAGGCTGGTTTAAATCTACATGTATTTGTAGATTATTTAAATATAACCTCTCCTCTTATTTATGCACTATTTTTTTTATAAAAAATTATGTTCATCATAGGGTTATTGAGTGCCCCAAATTAACTATTCATGAAGATCTTTGCACAGTGCCTAGCATACAGTAAACTCTCCACAAATGGTAGCTGCTATGTGTCATTACCAGCATTAACTACTAACAGTTGGGGCTAACAGACCCTCACAGGAAAATGTCTGCATTGCAAGGTTAACTATAAAGTATTGCAATTACATTGTATCTTATTTAAATTTATGGCGTGGATAGATTTCAAGGATAACTCTTTTTAAAATAGTACCTTGGTTCTACACTTATTCCAATGATTCTGCTATTCCTCAAAATGTTACAACCCAGCATTGAAATCAAGCTTCAGAGCCAGCTAATAAACCAGTTGAAAGAGGCAGCCTTAACATTTCACAATTATGTTTTTTACATCCACGTGATATTGTAGTTTATTTCTGAGGGTACAAGCATGTTCACATCTCATTTACTGCAAGCCATTGTGTCCTCAATTGACTTTGGAGCCTAAAAACAAAAATCCTTTGTGACTCAAAAATAGTGAGGATTAGCTAGGAAAACTGCATTTGGGTCTGGGACACAAGAACTTCTTCCAGTAATTAGCAAACAATTTGATTTTCTGCACAATTTGGAGCATTGCTTTCTATCACTTGCTGACTTCTCTATGACAATGTAGAGAAACAAATACCATGCCAGACAGTCTCTGCACTTTGATTCTCTTTCTTGCCTAGAGGAGGATAGAAAATTCCCATAGCAGTTCAGTTGAATCCAGATCACCACCTTTCAGTCCAGTTTCCGCTTCCCTTCACTTTCCTATAGGTCTCAGTTCCTTAGTTTTATGTGCTTTTTCTGTTTACATTTTTTTAAAAGTCACTTTTTCAGTGACTTGAGACTCAATATTGCTATAAAATCCTTGCCTTGGTCGAGTACTTTTGGTTTCGAGTAAAGAAAATCCACTTAAACTATATTAAGTCAACAAAGCAACTTAGAAGCAAGAGCATATCACATATCACAGGCAGCATGGGCAGTCCAATCTTAAAAAGGATGGAAACAAGAAAACATGCCAACATATGTTAAACTCTCCAGTAACTGACCTTAGTCCTACACCAAGGCAGCTAACCCCCAGCCCCCTCTGTGTAGTTGTCTCCGTCTCTCTGGAGCCACATCATTTTTCATCGCTGCTGCTTTCCTTCGTCTCTTTCCGTCTTTCCTCTTGGCAGAACTGTTTCCTCTTCCTCCCCAGCCCATGATGCAAAATGCCTGCCCTGTAGTCTTTCAGCTTATGTCTCCTCGACTCAAGGAAGAAGAAAGATGACCAGCGTTTGGAAATGCTACTTCCAAACTTCTAGCAGAGGCATTGGAATTAACCTACACAGGGGTCAAACACATCCTTGGTCCAATAACTTCCATGTGGGAGAAGGGATTTTTACAACATAAACAGGACATCAGCATGACCCTGCACGTCCGTCTGTACTCCAGGGGTACAGGGCATATAGGCTGTGGTATGGACTAAGAAAACACCCTCTATGGTGTCTACTATGCTGTTCTCCCTTTTGAAAAGATCATTTCCCATCCACATTCTTTCCTAAAACGGTTTTCCCATTTTTATTACCTCAGGGAGAATGTGAAGAGTGTAACTCCTGCCAAGCAATGCCAAAGCTATTCATACTTTCAAAAGCTAATGAAGACACCATAGCTAATCTCTGGGAGGTATCCTGCATAACTAGGTGATGTCAAATGAATAAATCAATTCAGTTCAAACAAAGCCATCCAGAAGAGCACCTTATAGACAGGCTGAGCAGCCTTCTACTGCCTTTGCCTCTTTAAACAGTTGTGCTGATGCCATGGAAAACATCAAGGACACATTCCAATCAATATCAGCTTTTTTTTCTGACACAGACGCAAACACCCCACATACCCACATACACGAAGGCATTTTTTTTAAGAAGCAGAGCTTAGAATGTTTTTAAAAACAACAGACCTACTAGAGAATGGACTTGAGGATATGGGGAGGGGGAAGGGCAAGCTGTGACAAAGCGAGAGAGAGGCATGGACATATATACACTACCAAAGGTAAGGTAGATAGCTAGTGGGAAGCAGCCGCATAGCACAGGGAGATCAGCTTGGTGCTTTGTGACCTCCTGGAGGGGTGGGATAGGGAGGGTGGGAGGGAGGGAGACGCAAGAGGGAAGAGATATGGGAACATATGTATATGTATAACTGATTCACTTTGTTATAAAGCAGAAACTAACACACCATTGTAAAGCAATTATACTCCAATAAAGATTTAAAAAAAAAAAACAACAACTGGCATGCTAGCTACTAACCACTAGACAGCACTGTACTCTATACGTCAAACATTTGTTAAATTTTTGAGGTTCTGCTAGTGCCAGATGTTCTGATGATAGAGAAATGAACAAAGTATGGTTCATATCCTTAGAGAGATCAGAATTTAGTGGAAGGGATGGTTAAGCAAACAGGAAAATATTAAGACGCAGGAAATAAGTTTTAGGATGGGAGAAGGACAGATGACTTTGGAAGAATGTTCTCTGGGATAAGACCTGAAGGATGTTTGGGAGGTTAAGGTAGAGAGGAGAGAGTAAAGGAGGTAAAAGCAGTTAATCGAGGGTATATATTTATTAAACAAATGATTATATGCCAGGCTTTGGGCGATGCCCTGGGGACACAGTGGAGACTAATTCACACAGCCTCTGAATTTTCAACTGAATGGGAAGCCCAAGAATAATCAAAGTATCAGAAAAAAACAGTGTTGAATGCCAGGAAGGAAAAGTATAAGGGAAAATCACCTCTTCAGAAGATAAAAATAGCATGTCTTATTTCTACTTATTTAGCCACAGGAGGACTAGACCTAGGAGACACAGAGTGAGGAAGGAGAGACACTTGAGAGATTCGTGTGAGTGGAGCAGGGAGCTCTGGAGTCATGATGGAAGAAAAGGGGAAAGGTAGGAAGCAAACCGACCTTGCAGGGTCCAGAGGCTCAGTTGAAAGATTTTGGCTTGAACCTAAGTGCAGTAATGTTCCAGTGAGGGTCAGGCAGAGCAGGAATATACTTGCATTTGATTTTTAAAATGATCACACTGACTACTGTGGAGAGCATATCCGTGGTTGGGAGTGAGGAAGACAAAAGTATGGATCTAAGGAACTAAAAATAATTCTGTCTGATTGGAAGTCAAGAACTGAAGTAAGTCGGACAGAGAAAGACAAATTTCATATGATCACTCATATGTGGAATCTAATTTTAAAAAATGATATAAGTGAACCTATTTACAAAACAGACTCACAGATTTCAAAAGTCGACTTATGCTTACCAAAGGGCAAACATGGAGGGGAGGGATAAATTAGGAGCTTGGGATTAACATACACACACTACTATTTATATATAGAACAGATAATCAACAAGGACCTATTGTATAGCACAGGGAACTCTACTCAGTATTCTGTAATAACCTATATGGGAAAAGAATCTGAAAAAGAATGAATGTATGTATATGTATAACTGAATCAATTTGCTGTACACCTGAAACTAACATGACATTGTAAATCAACTATACTACAATAAAATTAAAAAGAAAAAAATCTACCAAGGCAGGAGGGGGAAAAATTGTGTAGATCGAGAATGGAAAGATGTGAGGCCAAAGGGGTAAACAGGAGGAGATCATAGACTATATTGAAATTACATAGGAAAATATATAATCTATGATGAACTGTGATACCCTGCTTGGGCTGCCATAACGAAATATCATAGACTACATGGCTTCTACAACAGAAATTAATTTTCTCATGGTTCTAGAAGCTGGGAAGTCCAAGATCAAGGTCTGGCAGGGTTCAGTTTTTCATGAGGGTTCTCTTCTCTTGGGGTGCTCACATGGCCTTTCCTCAGTGTGCGTGTTAGGGGTGGGAGCAACCTCACTGATGGGTTTTTTTTTTTTTTTTTGCAGTACGCGGGCCTCTCACTGTTGTGGCCTCTCCCGTTGCGGAGTACAGGCTCCAGACGCGCAGGCCCAGCGGCCATGGCTCACGGGCCCAGCCGCTCCGCGGCATGTGGGATCTTCCCGGACTGGGGCACGAACCCATGACCCCTGCATCGGCAGGCGGACTCTCAACCACTGCGCCACCAGGGAAGCCCTGCTGGCTCTTTTTATACACATAGTAATACCATCAGATCAGTGCTCCACCCTTATGACCTCATTTTGCTTTAATTATCTCCTAAAGGTCCTATTTCCAAACAGAGTCACATTGTGGGTAAGACTTAAACATGTGAATTTTGAGGGGGCACAATTCAGTTCATGGCATTCAGGAAATTCATTCCTTCTACATTTCCCAAGTACTTTTTGTCGAGGTGAGTAGCCATTTGATTACATATAATGCGGTTTTTCCACCAAACCAATTCATCCAAGAAAAGGTGGCCTTATAAAAAAGCTAGAGTCTAAAAAGAATACCTTTGATTATAAATCTTATGAGAGTGCTAACCCCAAGTAATTGGCCTAAATCCTATTGAGAAAAAAAAATTTTGTAAAAAGACTTTTTGTCCCTTTCTTTTGATGCCAACCTTTGACATTGTAATTACGATTCATTTTGTAAGGTAAATGTAACCAGAAACTAATATCACATTTCCACTTGCATTAATTATTCTGATTACACATTATCTTGAAAACATTCCACCAAACTGTTTGAGCCTTTTCTCCTCTTTATTTCAGCTTGTTTGTCAGGAGTCCAGAGACAGTGCCAAATGAATACCACTGCTCAACTAAAATGAATTATTTAGGCACTATATTGTCTATGTTTTATCATGGCAGAGACTTGAGCTCAATGCAAGAATTTTTCAGAAATGTTGTGTTCCATTTTTCTGACCATGTTTAAGTACAGCCTGGAAGATTACCTGGGGGCATGAAGGTGAAGTAGATGCACTAGAATAAATGACCTTAAAAACTCCCTCCCAACCATTCCTCTCCGTGATTTATCATCAGGCCTCTACACCCAAAGATCTATCTCTATTTTAGTTCTAAGGCTTCATAAATCTCAGGAAACGGAAACTTACTTTTCTACTTATAGTTATTTATCTGCACTTGCAGAAGCTTGCATGGCTCTTGTGCTTATCTTGTTTATCCTGTTTATTCAAGGAAGATTTTACTTACTGAGAATTAGATGAGGTTTCTTTTGAATTATTATAATGTGTGCTTTGCCAACGCAGATGTCAAAGGGTGTTAAGCTTTGGTTTGTCCAAAATTATGCTTCTAGATGGGACCTAAATCTCGTTGTTTTACAGAGGAGGAAACTGAGGTTTTTGAGTTTTGAATACAGGCAGTAACTGATATAAATATTGTCAACTTTCTATATCCTTTCATAGCCATATCTCAGCATAGCATGTATAAAGTGAATAGATTTTAGAGACAGACAGATATGAGTATAAATCTAAGCTCTGACAGTTACTGTTTAGCCTTGGGTAAGTTAATTAACCTCTCTGAGTCTCTACTTCCTCATCATTAGAATACAGATGTCAGGCTTCCATGGTGGTGCAGTGGTTGAGAGTCCGCCTGCCGATGCAGGGGACACGGGTTCGTGCCCCAGTCCGGGAAGATCCCACATGCCGCAGAGCGGCTGGGCCCGTGAGCCATGGCCACTGAGCCTGCGCGTCTGGAGCTTGTGCTCCGCAATGGGAGAGGCCACAACAGTGAGAGGCCCGCGTACCCCAAAAAATAAATAAATAAACAAACAGAATACAGATGTCATACTTCACTTGTTGCAAGTATTAGAAACAACTTAAAAACAATGTTTGGCATAGGGTGGGCACTCAAAATGGGAGCTGCTCTTATTACTACCACGGATCTCTCACCTCTGAGACAGTATGCTCTGTCACATTTCCACTTCTCCTCCCTTCTCTTTCAGCCTTTGTTATCTAGGGTCATCTTCCTCAACTTTGTCTCTGCTTCTCATCTCATTCTAAGACTGGCCAGGAAAAGACCTGCGGTGCCAGAACTGGAAGTGATGACAAGAGAGAGAAAAGCTCCTCTCTGCTGATTTACTCCTGAAGCTGGGAAGGCACTGGCCACTTGTTCTGCTCCTTTCCTCAGAATCCAAACCCCTGCGTTCCATTAACATCTAGGAAGTCTGAGAAACAGTATCTTCCCAGTGGATATGGGTGAGTCCTCTTCCATTCTTTGGGTATAAAGACTCTCTATTAAGTGGTGATTCCTCCAAGAACTAAGAATAAAATAAAAATAAAAATAATATAGTATAAAGACGGTGCCAGCAGGAAAGCCAGCAATATAAACATCCTGGCTTACTTTTCATTCCCCACCTCCCCAGCCAGCCCCTCCCCACATGCACATAATCCCATTTGTACCAGAAATAAAAACCTGCTCATTCAATGTAGGAAGCAATGTAACTACGAGCAACGTGGACTAGAACCAAGTTTTCTAAACTCTTGGTCTAAGACTTTTTAAATTGAGGTCTAAATGATATTCTCAAGTAGAATTTAAATCAACTCTTTTTCTAACTTAAACACAGTCAACACCCAATTTCCTGCACTGATGGAGAGAATAATTTATAGTTGATGTTGGAATACATTGTGTAATGGGTATTAGTTTTCTAAAGATATACTTTCCTAATTACACTCAGCTGAAGGCAGGTTGGGTGGAATGGAATGGGTAGCAGCTTAGGCGTCAGCGTGTCTGACGCTAAACAGCTAAAATTTCTAGAGCACGTACTTTAGGTCAGGCATAAGTCTACAAACAATTTTTCTTGCTTCATCTCATTTATTCCACACAACAGTTTTATGCGGTAGGCACTGTATCTGCTTCATTTTTACAGATGAGGAAATAGAGGCCCAAAGGATTTAAATAAATTGCTCCATCTGAAGAACGATTGTATTGAGAAGGAGTTCTGACAGCGTCCTTAGGTTTCCAGATTTCAGATCTACTAACGAGGCTTTTCATTCTCTGAGCACATCACCACTGATGAGAGATGGAAGATGGGCAGACGCCCACCGAGTGGCACCCAGAGCCCTTCAGAGGGAAAATCCCAGCAGGATAAAGTTCAGATGTGAATAATTGCCCTGCTTCAGCCACTCAAGGTAGGCAGCAATACTAAAAAATTAGAGTCACCTGAGGTGAGTAAAGCACATGCAAGGGAATTAAGAGAAAGAGAAAGGTAAGAGATTGCAGATGGGGAAACAGAAAGCCTGGCAGGAGACAGAAAGCTTGGAGCACGGTGGTTAGCAGTACAGGCTGGGTGCCAGTCCCCACTCTTTACCATATTATTTGAACAAGTTTCAGAATCTCTCTAAACCTTGAGTTTCTCATTTAAAATATGGATAATTATAGCACCGACCTCTCTCAGTGGTTGTAGGTGGGAGGAGATGAGGCAGGTCAAGCACGGAGCCCAAGGCTGGGTGCTAAGCAAATGCTCAGTACATATTAGCTTTTATTAGATGGTGGAGTGATGGAGTTAGGACCATGTGGCTGTGCGTGACCTGTGACTGTGCTTAGACATGGAAAGTGAAGGCACAGTTCACTATATCCATCTGTGTGTGTGTCCTTTGTCTAACAGTGATATGACTCTTTGGAGAGGTATTTTGAATCAGTCCCCACCGATTTCTGAATAGTGATGCAGCCCAATATAAAGGTTGTCTCTCAAGATCACATCACTGCCGTGTGATAACTGGTTACAGTGGATTAAATTAGGTGATGGTGCTGGCTTGTCTCAACTCCAGAGATGCTAAGAAAATCAGTGCTGCACAGTTCAGCCTCAGCAATAGTTCAACCTACTACTTTCCTCCACCTTCCCATCCTCCCTCTCTTTCCCCCTTTATTTTCCTTTATTTTTTTTCCACCCCTTCTCCTTCTCTCCTTTCAATTTCTCCTTGAGGGATTCAACTGACTGGACCTTGAATCCAAACATGTATTATGGAAACACACACAGAAACAGATACAAATTCTGTTAGAGGTGAGACTGCAAAGAAAATAAAGCAGATATGCAGAATTATCAAGAGAGTAAAGAAGGAAGAGTAATATATCTCCAGATCTGAGAGTAAGATCAGCTAAAGAAACCCACTGCCTTACAAATAAAAGCACTTATGAGTACAATCTAAAAGTCCTCATGTCTCCGGCATCAAGTGCATTGTTCAAGAGTTGACTAAGTCTGAACCCCCAGCCTACGCAGCTGCAGAGAATCTGTCAGTTTCTCTCCCCCATTACTTGCAAGCATTTCTACAAATCCTCTGGGAATGACAATATATACTGTTAAAAATCCATCCTGTCTCCTACCCCTCTGTGCACCACTCCGGTGAGGACTGCCTCTCTCTGCATTGTGGGCCCCCCACCTCCAAGCCTGCTTCATTTCATCCAAGAACCAAACATCATTTCCCCATAAGCATGGCTGAAACCAGGTTATGGTGATTAATGGAACTTTACTAAAGACGTAGGGATAACATATAGAAATTTAAATGCAGAAATGGGAAACTTCAACCTTCCCAGCTGGTTGTCAAGTATCACTGTTCCTGGGGTCCATTGACCAGCTAGTCTAAGGGGTACACAGTTAGACCTCTTTTTTTTTTTACCTTGACCTGCCACATTTTTGCAGATGTGTACCTACTGCTCCCTTTTTTTCTCTTGGCCTTGCCCATGGCCTGTAGACAGAGGAAATAAACCTGAAAATCAAATTATGTTCTACTCTGTCATCAGTGAAGGTGGACCTTCAAACCCTCATACCTCCATCTCTTCATCCCAGTACAGGCTCTAAGCTTGTCTTTGAAAAAACAAGATGTTTTCAATGGCATATCTTTCTCCCCAAACAAGAGAAATATGACCTTTAACATCAAGTTTAAGACTCTATGGAGTCATACAAAGACTTAGTAAAATTTGACATTTAATTTCTTTTTTTTTTTTTTAAGGCATCTGAGATTCATTTCCCAGGTCGGGCTCAAGGTCCACATAACTGGCATTTCTTCCCAGGGCAAACTCAAACAGTGGGAAGCTTTTTTCAAGTCTATTGTGTTGGTGAGTGGCGGCATTGATATCAGAACTGAGATCTTTCTATCCCTTTCAGAACAAAACTCTGGAAGTCTCAGATTTATCTTTCTAAAAAATAATATGACACTACAACTCTACTTTTTTCTTTTTGGGAGGGGATAATGCAGCCCTAGTAAGAAATCAAGAGAACAGGTTAAGTAGAAGACCTCATTTACCCTTTCCTGACGTTCATTAATTCCTTCATAAGGGTTTGGGGAAATAAAACAAGAGACCTGAAGAGACTAAGCACTTTCCCACATACACACCCCTCAGCTGAATGCTGCTGTGCCCTTCACGGGCATACCATTCAACTTATCTAGGGTTTCCTACACAAAATATTTCAAATGTTTTACAGTGAGACTCCTAAGAAAATGAAGGTGGCTGACAAACTGGGAGCAGTTACTGCTGCAAAAAACAGAACAAAAATGGCAAAGCAACTGGTAGAGAGCAAGAGAAAAAAAAGACTAAATAACGGGCAGGTTTGGAATGCTTTCCTAGTGTAAGTTTGCTCATACAGTAGGGGAGATAAAAGGGAAAATGTCTAAAAATGTCAAGACAAATACCCATGATACCAATGTGGTTTGGGTGGGATTGAAAGTGATCAGAATATGCCTTCACAAAATAAAGATTAGAAGGTGCTTTGAGAAAGGTAATAGTTGAGTAGGAATAGAAATATGTGCATGAAAGTGACTCCCTTAACGAGCAGAGTCAGTGAAAATACCCAGTGAAGAATTTGGACAGGTCGGGAATAAGAGTCCTGCTTGGTCTTTCCAGACAAAAATTCAACTAGGACAGGGGGGTCACACCAAAGTCAAGCCACGCACGACAAGCCGAAGCAGAAACTAGGAACTTCTGTCATTTACCAGCCAGGACGCAAAAAGAAACATTGCTAAGATAAGATCTCAAAGTAAGGCAAACAATTCCGGAGCTTGGGGAGGCATAAACCCCACTCACTAGATAGAGAGGCGGCTCTTTCTGAAGGTCGTAAGCACTTACCTGGTCTTGCTACTGCAAGGCATTTCAGGGTTGAACAGCAGAAGGCAGATGCTACTGGACACACCTCCCCCTTGCTTCATTTACCAGGAGAAAGTTCTCTGCTGTGATGGTAGTGTACTGGGTAAAATTTTTTGGATGCCAGGTACTGCGCTGGGTCCTTTTCACTCATCTCTCATCTGCACCGCCATCTTGCCTGCATTTTACAGCCGAGGACTGAGACAGCGAACAGGTAACCACCTGAATCCACAGAGGCTAGTGATTGGTTCAGCTGGGAACAATTAGGACATCGTTGGAGGCCCTGGTTAACAATTATAGCTAATAAGATATCAGGAATTCCTTTTCTGCAACTGGAGTTTGGTCATCGAATTTGTCTTTACCTGGAGATAACACGCCATGGAAAATGCAGGAGTGTGAAAGTCAGAAGACTTCAGTCTAGCCGTGTTTCTGTCACACATGATTTATGCAGTTTTGGAGAAGTTATTTAATCTTTCTGAGGTTCCTTTTTCTTATCTGCGAAATGAGTTTTGCTTCTTTAGAATGTATGGAGGTTAAATTTTGCAGTGACAGTGAAAACCCTTTGACTCTGATTACCAGTTCTGTTTGTAGTTATTTTAAACGATGGGGCTTGATTTGGCCGATAATGCATCTCGTTCTCCTTTTGTTCTAATGAATCTCCAGTTAATATAATATTTCAATTAAGACGCAGAAATAGGAAATGCTCAAGCTCACAGTAGCAAGAGCTAGAAACTGATTCAGCTAACTTAATACAGCGAGGTATATTGTAAAGATCCTGGGTATCTCAGAAAACTTCATAAATAGAGCCATGCCTCCTGAGGACAGCTGCCGAGAGCCCAGGAATTTTCTTTCCCTTTTTTCCTTTTCCCTCAATACATGTATCTTCTAGACATCTGCTTAATTCTTTTCTCTAAAAAAACAGCTTTTCTGTCCACTCATCCACATGCACATAGCTGTCCCTTAAGGTGCCTTAAGCCCCTGCCGTCTATGTGACTTTCCATTTTGGCTATCCTAGAGGAACTGCATCTGCCTCTGTGTTGCAATTCCCCTTTCTCAAGAGAAAGCATGTGATGGACTCAGGTTAGTGCAGGGGTGAACCTCAGTGTTCAGTGAGCTGTAGACAGAGGCTGTGAGTCAGAGGTGTCTAAGGCTGGCTTTTCTAGGCCGTGATGAGACATTTTTTATAAGAAGGAAGTATAGGGTGAGGAAGAGAGGATTGCCATCTCTACTCTAGGTGCCCACAGAACATTTCTTGAAAGAAACTCAACATTTTTTATATTTGGTACCTCTGTATAGTCAAATGTCCTTTGAGAGTCAAGAATAAAGAATAGGGAGGGCTTCCCTGGTGGTGCAGTGGTGGAGAGCCTGCCTGCCATGCACGGGTTCATGCCCCGGTCCGGGAAGATCCCACATGCTGCGGAGCGGCTGGGCCCGTGAGCCGCTGAGCTCACGTGTCCGGAGCTCATGGCCGCTGAGCCTGCGCGTCCGGAGCCTGTGCTCCGTGATGGTAGAGGCCACAACAGTGAGAGGCCCGTGTACCGCAACAACAAAAAAAAGAATAGGGAAGGGTTAGTGACTTTTCCCAATATTACTCAGATATAATTAGATATAATTAGGCCATTGAGTAGAGACCTAACATCATTAGAAGACACAATAAGGTATTTAGAATAACAGATATTATCCTTTTACTGTACATTACATGCTCCCTCCGTGCCTCACAAACATATCCACCCCTGCCCCCCCAGGTAACTTCCACAGCAATAATCTTCTATTATGCTGAAAATTTTCCTTTTGGGTTATTGGAACCTCATAAACAAGTGAGCTCAAAAGGCAAAAATGTGGTTCACTTTCTTTTGACACCTGTAGAGAAATCACTGCCCTGGCTTTGATTTAATCAACCCAGATCATTAAACCCTTAACATTTAAAATAGACAAGTGAATGATTCTTTAAGGGTCATAAAATTCCTTTGTCTTCATTGGCAAATCCATTATTTAAAATAGGACAATCACTACAGTGTTTAAAAATAGAGTTCTGCTCCAGGACATGGGCTTCTTTCCAGGACTGAGCAAAGTGCAATAACTTAGAAAAGGCTAATAATTGTGAAATGTTAACATTCATTTTATGTAATGTTATTATATTATTTGGACACTGCTCTGAGAGACAGTAATTGCAGTGACTTTTTCTGAACTGCCAGGCTACAGAAATGGATGGAACTGGATTTCTGTCCATCAGTAACTCCATGGGATAGCAGACCTCACTCAATTGCCCTGTGTATGAGCCCCATCATAGTCTGTAGGCTCTTGGAATGCCCCTAAAACTGCTAGAGACTCTTTCCCATCCCACCACTTTCTTTGGAAGAAGGCCTGACTCTTTATGACTGATGGGATTGATTTTTTGGAATTGTTTAGAGAAAAAAAGTTTGGGCTACCATTCTGAAGAAGAAAGATAAGAATGAGAAACCATCAAGGAGTGTGACCTTTTGGGTCAACAACTCAACCCCATTCTCTCTGACAATTGCTTGTCCCGATCCTCTGACCAAATCTGTCTGGGCCATGACAGAAAACCTGACCAAGCTGGGCCATCATGTTCTCTCTCTTGAGAATTTGGAATCAGTATTAAAAGATATTAGTCAGATTCTTTTAGTATTTGAACTCAGAGGACATTTGACCTTGGCAGCTACGATGGGGTAGTTCTTTTAAATTACGCTCACAGAACAGCAGATAGTGTGAGGAAGAGAGAGAGAAAAATGAGGCAGAAATACGAAAGGAGAAGCAGAGAAGTGAGTTTATAAACATCCAGAGAAAGAGAGTGAGAGTGGCTGTACTACTTCCGGGTGGCTTTCCCAGTTCTAATTCATTATAAAGCATTTTTGCCTTTGGGTTCTGAGAGATAACCCTGAACCCTTAACAAGAGCAAACCCTAAGCTATTTACATGTGAGTTAGTTTAAATGGGTTTCTATTACTGGCAGACAGTTGAGAGCAAGTTTATAAGCCAGTGAGAATGGAGAAAAGAAAAAAAGAGAATTAGAAAACTGGTTGAAAAGACCTTTTACAAGGTTTCAAGATTTAGTACTTACATGTATTTGTTTTGAAGGACAAGGTGTAAAAGTCCCCCTTTTAGAAAACAGAAAGTTCAACGAGATAACTCTTTGAGATTCCCTTTACTGATATGATCCTAGTCAAGATATTAGTTTGGGGGGATAGCATTCTTAAACTGACTTAAAAATTTGTTTTAGAATCAATACTTGAATAGAGCAGATCTCTTCCTTGGCATTGGCAACCACTGCAAGTCAGAATGTGAGAAACTATCTCAAAACAGAGCCTATGCTCTTAACCCCAGCAACCATGACCCCAGGAAGGTACTCATTTCACATAGCGTGGCTGCTTTTGCTTTTGCTCTAATGCTTATTTTCTTTAATAAGTATAAGGAGGTCATCTGGCATATCCACTACCTACGAAGAGAATACACAGAATCTTAAGAGTATGCATTGGAGCAGATACATTTAGACGGAGCCATTGTTCCTAAATCATAAATAGAAGGAACATTAATGGCTGTTGTGGTTTCTCATGAAAACTCAGACAGTTCTCAGGGGGGGTGAGAAAGAGCCCAAAGCTTCTCAACACCAAAATGGAGGAATGGTGTGACTGGGGAAGGCTACTGTTTCCAGGTCTTTTTGTTTTTTTGGGTTTTTTTTGTTAAGGGGAAGTTGATGAAAATGTTTTAAAATTAGATAGTGGTGATGGTTTTTCAATTCTGAATTTGCAAAAATCTACTAAGTTGTATACTTCAAAACGGTGAATTTTATGGTAACTGATTTATATCTCAATAAAGCTTTTTTTAAAGAACATGCAATAATTTCACAAAATAGCATAAATATCAATAGTTGAAAATGTCACTGATAATGACACAATAAAAATTGACTAGAATGTTAAAATGAGATGAACTTTTTCAGGCTATAGACAAGAATTTTTATAATAACTCATACTTAATTTGACCTGGAACTTGTCCCAGACTTCACTAGGCTTCTGCGACAGTTTTCGGAGGCCTGAGGGAGAGAACAGACCAGCTTATTCCTTCATGAAATAACTTCATGACATCTACAATCTCCTTGCAGTCAATATCCAACATTCAGTGAGGTAAATTGGGTACTATATATGACCAGAGGAGCAATGCCTCATAGATTAAGTAGCATGGGGAAAAGGAATTTGGTTCCTCTATGCCTTCCTATAAAAATATTTCTGAGGCACTGGGAGAAGACATTGGTATTGTGGTTTAGTTTCCCCAGTGATTATGTCCATCGTAAACTACAGAGGGATATGTTTTACCTCCAAGGGAAAAAAAAAAAAAAAAAGATTAATTTCCCTGTTTGTTAGGGAACTCACCTAACTTCATCTACATCCTCTTTCTCCTAATCCTTGGGTGGAGGTAGAACTTTTTCTGTGTTAGTTGAGCTACATTCTGTGCAAACCAAGACAGGTGAGACCTGTAGCAAATCTCAGAGGATGTCCTAGGAAAACTAAACTTGTGAATGTCTTATTTAGCTCCTTAAAATCTCACAGAGGGGATGGTAGATTAATAAGTCACAATATTCAACCCACAGTACTTTTTATTGCTGAATGCATGTACATGTAACAAAAAAAATCCAGAAAATAAATCTCAAGAGATGTCATGGGCTAATAAACTTTGGAGATCTAGTAGATCATTTTAACAATTATGAGTTTTCTAGATGAATGGTTTTCTTAAAAAATAGTTTTCCCTCTCTTTATTTTCTTCAGAAGTAAGTTAACATCCAGAGTTTCTGGAAATGTTTAAACTTTTTCAGCCATAAACATATTAAATAAGTTCTATTGCTAAAGAATTAGTGTTACAGCTTTATTATCTGGGGCACAATTCAAGAAGAAATAGATTTAGTGTGTAAGCATTCTACCAGCATGCCCCTCTGAAACTCTGGAATTTTAAAAAGAAATATGACTTAATGGGTTAGATAAATGGCAGAACCAGCAGAATTTTTTCCTCCTACATTTATGTTAGTAAAACATAGGCTTTTCACAGCACTGCTGTTTAGTACATATTGTTACATGTTAAGGTTCAATTGGGAACAAAGAAAATTCCATGTCATAAGTCTTCTTTCTTTACACAAAATATCTCTCCAATATCTAGTTTATCTCCTGTAGTACCAATATTTTCAATAGTAATATATTATATCCAAACACTATACTGAGGTCTGAAATTATTAGTCTCCCTCCTAATATTCCCATTGCCTATCCCTTCTGAACAGTCATTGCTTAAATCTTCTCCATTATTCCAGCTTCCTTCCCATCTATCGAATACTTTTAGCTTTCCAAAATTCACCCATAACAACTTTATTATTTGATTACCACAAGGTTTCTACTGTAAACTAAAATTTTAGAAATGGAGACCTGAGTGAAATAAAAAGGTATTTATTTGAGTTATGTTAGGATTGCAGCCCTGGAGAAACAGATTCATAAAGCAGTTGAATTGTGTTCCACCTGACTACAAAATGGGGCAGGCAAAAGGCAAAAGCAAAAGCCACAGGGTTACAGTTTGCTACATGAGTTGTTTATCAAAAATTATAATTGGAGCTGGCAAGAAGTAAGGATGTTTGTTAAGTAAAGATTAGTAGGGGTCTGAAATGGTTGCATAGTTACAATGGAAGACCTTGAGACCACAAGGTTGCAGCTGGCAAGTATTGTTCTGAATATGGCTGGTAATGTCTTTGGGTCTGGTACAGTTCAAAGAAAATTCAGGTTCTCAGTGGTGCAGAGATACGTCTGAGACCAGATCCTTAATAGCTGCCAGACTCCATTTTTGTATGCCTAAACTGTGATTCCACCATTATAATTTTAATTTGTCATCACTATGAAGTAGGTGTTTAGGTATTTCAGGTTGCAATCTCATCGTTTAAGGGGTGAGAAAACTGAGACCCAGAGTTGTTAAGTGATTTGTTAAATGGTAATGACTTACTTAGGGCTTTGGTGGGTCTCCTTCCTACAAATCTAAATAAACTTGATTCAACCCCCAATTTCTGGCCTGTGAGGATATAGACCCTCTGCTATAATTTCAAAAATTCCTCAAATACTTACTACTTCATAGTCCTTACTGCCTGGAACTCTTCTATCTTACACATGTCATGTCTACTCTGTCGTGCATCCATTGGATGAGAAATGCAGTTTTTTCTTTGATTCCTCCTAAATTCCTTTACACTGAGATTTAAAATTTCTAATTAAGGCCTGATTACATTCTGCTAAAAACTGAAAAGTTTTTGAGAAAACCTTCCATTCACAGTCCAGAGTAATACTTCTTAGAGCTCTTTGTTCTCCACTGAATTTTTAAAATTTCAGTATGTCACAAAAACCATAGCTGTCCCCATACTCCCTTTTCTTTCCACACAATTCTTCCCCAAACTGCTCTACCCATCTCAACTGAGGCAGAGACTGTTTTCTCCAACTCTACTTTTAATCTCTGAATCAGCTCTTTTTTTTTTTTTTTTTTGCGGTACGCGGGCCTCTCACTGTTGCGGCCTCTCCCGTTGCGGAGCACAGGCTCCAGACGCGCAGGCTCAGCGGCCATGGTTCACAGGCCCAGCCGCTCTGCGGCATGTGGGATCTTCCCGGACCGGGGCACGAACCCGTGTCCCCTGCATCGGCAGGCGGACTCTCAACCACTGTGCCACCAGGGAAGCCCCTGAATCAGCTCTTTTTTTAATACTAGATTTTAAACTTTAATTTTCTTTTCACCTATTTCCTGGAATGGGTACAAATATGGAGGGTCCTATAGCTGACTTCTGAAGACAAGATTTGTTGTTACCTTTTGGACATACAGATGGAGAAGGCGAGAATATCCTGAAGGATGGGCATGGTACTAGGAAATAAAGAAAATAGATTTAAATGGAAGTATTAAAAATACACATATAACTTCCTATTGTTCTTTTAGGGCAATAGTTTTTCCACCTCTCAGATGGGGTGGCCAAGTTTTCAGAAGGGCAATGACTTACCCATGATGCATGGCCAGAATAGTCTTTGGTGCACACTAAGAGGCTTATTGGGAGACTGCATACACTTACCCTAAAAAGGACATGACCCTTTCTTTTGTTCCTGATTAGTACTATGGAGGCATGCCTTCACCCAAATGCACACACATGAAAAAGATGGAAATATTCCCCATGTACCATAATATTATAGCTTCTATATGCCAGACTCTTTACTGCAAGGTATTTATTATTTCCCCCAGTTACAGGTAATAAAACTGAGGCTCAAAGACCTATCCAAATCCTCATATGTAATATGAAGAAGAACTTGTCTGTGATACAAGATTCAAAATTCTATGCTTATTATACTAGTGATTATAATTGATGAAATGCTAGTGTTGGATCAGCCTTCAGAACTGTCTAGTCCATTTTTAATGCTAAGTTTAGCAGCCAAGGGACAGTAAGTGGCTTGTCCATGGTCATATGACAAGCCAACAGCAGATCTGGAAGAATTATCATCTGACTTCCTTTCAAGAATTTTACATTGAGGTATAAGATGTCTTTATTTTGTTCTATAAATTATTTTCCTGTGTGAGTTTTCTTTCCTCAATGACTCTTCAAGATCTTTGAGGGCAGTGTTGCTTCTTAGACTTTGCCAGTTCTCCCCTTTTTGTCCACGTCGTCCCCCACCATGTTTGCCTACAAACATCCAGGCCTACCTGAAATAATATTAATTTGCATTTGCATAGCACTTTACAGCTCATGTTCTCGACCTTGACATGACGTATTGGTCCCAATCATTTATTGTTGCGTGTGCGGGGGGAAGTGTGTGTGTGGGGTGGGTGGGTGGGTGGGGGTGTCCTGTGCATTGTAGGACATTTAGGCACCATCCCTGGCCTCTACCAGCTGGATGCTAGTAACACCTTCCTCTCTTCCTCCACCAGTTATGACAATCAAACAACACCTTTGAAACTGTCAGACGTAAACAACCTAACTTTAACCTCAAGGAACTAAAAATACAAGAACAAACTAAGCCCAAAGTTAGCAGTAGGAAGAAAATAACAATGATCAGAATGGGAATAAATGAAATAGAGGCTAAAAAGATAATAGAAAAGATCAATGAAACTAAGAGCTGGTTGTTTGAAAAGAAACAAAATAGACAAACTGCTAGCTAGACTTACCAGAAAAAAAGAGAGAGGACTCAAATATAAAATTAGAAATGAAAGATGAGACATTACAACTGATAATGCAAACGCTCATAAGAGACTACTATGAATGATTATAAACCAACAAATTGGATAACCTAGAAACAATGGATAAATTCCTAGAAACATACAATCCAGCAAGACTGAATCATGAAGAAATAGAACCTCTGAACAGACCAATTACTAGGAAGGAAATTAAATCAGTAATCAAATCCTTTGAGGATTTGATTACTCCCGGACCAGATGGCTTCCCTGTTGAATTCTACCAAATATTTAAAGAATAACTAGTACTAATACTTCTCAAACTTTTCCAAAAAACAGAAGAGGAGGAAACACTTCCAAACTCATTTTATGATATCAGTATTACTCTGATCCCAAAGCCAGACAAGGACACTACAAGAAAAGAAATTGTACCAATATCCCTGAACATATTTTTGCATGAACATACATGCAAAAATCCTCAACAAAATATTAGCAAACTGAATTCAATGATACATTAAAAGGATCATACACCATGATCTAGTGGGATATATTCCAGGGATAGAAGGATGGTTCAACAACCTCAAATCAATTACTGTAACAAACCACATTAATAAAATAAAGAATAAAAATCATATGATTGGGCTTCCCTGGTGGTGCAGTGGTTGAGAGTCCACCTGCCAATGCAGGGGACATGGGTTCGTGCCCCGGTCCGGGAATATCCCGCATGTCGCAGAGCGGCTGGGCCCGTGAGCCATGGCTGCTGAGCCTGCGCGTCCGGAGCCTGTGCTCCACAACGGGAGAGGCCACAACAGTGAGAGGCCTGCGTACCACACACACACACAAAAAAAACAAAAAAACTCATATGATCATCTCCACAGATGCAAAAAAACTGACAAAATTCAACATTCTTTCATGATAAAGACTCTCAACAAACTGGGCATAGAGGAAACGTACCTCAACATAATAAAAGCCATATGTGACAAGCCCATAGTTAACGTTACACTCAGTGGTGAAATGGCTGACAGCTTTTCCACTGAGCCAAGTATGCTCAGCCTTACCACTTTTATTAACATAGTACAGGAAATTGTAGCTAGAGCAATTAGTCAGGAGAAAGAATAAAAGGTATCTGAATAGGAAAGGAAGAGGTAAAACTGTCTCTATTTGCAGATGATGTAATATTATGTATAGAAAACTAAAGACTCCACCAAAAAACATTAGAACTAATAAATAATTTCAATAAATTTGCAGGATAAAAAATCAGTATACAAAAATCAGTTGCATTTCTATACACACAACTATGAACTATCAGAAAGAGAAATAAAGAAAACAATCCTATTTATAAAAACATCAAAAAGAATAAAACATTTAGGGATGAATTTAACCAAGGAGGTGAAATACCTGTACACTGAAAACTATAAGACATTGATGAAATAAATTGAAAAGGAAAAAAATAAATGAAAAATATTCTGTGCTTATTGATTAGAAGAATTAATATTGTAAAACAGCCATACTACCCAAAGTGATCTACAGTTTTAATGTAATCCTAATGTCATTTTTCACAAAAATAGATAGAACAATTTTTAAATTTGTGTGGAACTAGAAAACACCCCTAATAGCCAAAGCAATCTTGAGAAAGAAGAACAAAACTGAAGGTATCACACTTTCTGATTTCAACCTATATTACAAAGCTATAGTAATCAAAACAGCCATGCAAGGTAGGCATTTTCCTATCCGTATTACATATGAGGAAACTGAGGCCAAGTAGAGGAAATGACTTGGCCCCAACAAGCTATTTAAGGTATTTACCATTAAATGTCCCTCTGTATTTCAAGAAAGCAGAGACTTTTTTTAGTTAATCTCTGCATCTCTAGTATCTGATACAGTGTCTGGCATATGATATATACTCCTTAAATGATGAAGAAAGGAAAAGAGAGAGCAAAGAATGAAAATCGAGATTGAAACCCAGGTCTATCTAATTTCAAAAGTTGCTCCCTCTGTTGTAATCCTGTCTTGCAATGCAAATTCCTCTGAGGACTATTGGCTAAATCCCAGTGACCTAGGAGGTCACTTCTGATTGGAACAGGTTCAAGAATAAAGGAGGTGGAGGCAGGAGGAAAGAAGCAATCTGGAAGCCCGCCTCTTGGCTGGGTAGCCAAAAAGGTTGCATAGACTGTTTAGTGGAGGAGGTCCAACTACAGAGTGAATCATCTTTTGAGTTTAGAATAAGATAAGTTCCACTCAGGTTGTAGACGGGCTTTACAGTAAATCCCTGACCCCCTTTCATTGGATGAATGGGTTGAGGCTTCTCTCTTGAGGGTCCCATTCTAAAGGCAGTGGATACATGTACAAGCTATGCTCTCTGGACCCCCTTGATCCCTAAATATTGCTTATAAACCTATTTGTCCATTTTATTTATTTATTTATTTTTTGGTAGATTCTCACTGCTGCTGAGGCCAGCTGCTCACACAATATGCTTGTAGCAGCATTCCTGGCAGGCTCTTTCTCAGAAAGCCAGTCTTGTTTATGGTCTTTCCAGCTGACTGAATGCTCTAAAGCTCACCCATGCTGTAGAATCAGGAGAATATGTACACCTGTAGGTATGTATCTTCTAGGGCCAGGTCAAAACTAGTGAAATAAAAAGCAGAGTTATGACATTCATTGTTTCATATTAACACAAGAATGACAATAGCAGCAGCAATAACAACATCTTGGACCATTTACTTAAAATGCTTAAAAACAGAAAACTATTGCTGAAGACCACTGAGTTAGCTGGCAGAATCAAGGGGTGTGGGAGGACACAGTTGTTTCCAGTTTTTTCTCACCCAAACTCTCAGACCAATGAAATTAGACTCTTAATAGATCAAGTCAAATCAGCTCAATCACAAGAGAAGAATTTATTGACTCATGCTGAAAAGTCTTGGGTTTTTTTAAACAGCCTCATCAGAAATCTCTTTTTCTCTCCCCCACTCTCTTTCTCTTTCCTCTGATTGAGGAAAAAAAAAAAAAAATCTCTCTTCAAATTTCATATCAGTCTCTCCAAAACGACTCCTCATGGCCTGAGGGTGACATGCCTACCCCAGTACAAATCACTGAGTTTAGGAGAATTGTCTGATTGCTTCACAAAGCTCACTCTGGAAGTGGGGAATGTGGGTAACGTCCTTGGTAGTCCCACCTGGGAACATGGAATAGGGCCCCTGATGGGCCCATTTAGATGCTTCCTCAAAAGCAGAAAGCCAAGGAGTTGAGTTGGGTTTCACAGCTACGTAAGAATAGGATGTACACTGCAGGGTCTCCATCCAGAACTAGAGCTCAATCTTCTTAGAATATTTTCTTCTACTCCTGTCATGTAAAGCAAGGTATTTCCCTGCTCTCTCCTGTGCTTGTTACAGCAGAGGTGGGAGCTTCTTATTGGTTTATCTCCTCTTAGGGCCCGCTCATTAGAAATGGTGGATTCCTTTTTATTGGATTAACTGATTTATCTTTCCCCGTGAAAGCAAGTTTAGTAACACAAAAAATTAAAACAACTGGCAGCTAAAAGTTTGCTTCTTCTGTTTCTTATATTATCTGAGATGAGGGAGAAGAATTGAGGTCTATTCTTGTTTTTTAATCCTTCAGGTCAATAAAACCATAAACAGACTATTCAGATAGTCCTATATTAAATAAAAGCTACCAGTTATAAGACCCAGCAACTCCATGTTCTAACACGTTCTTTGGCATTGGTCATAGTCTACATTTTTGATTAATCATCATTTCTTATCTTGGGTCTTACTGAGTATCTACTAAATTCTAGGAACTTTGAAAATATTCACAAATTTATAAAGAAGAGTAAGTATCAGCCTCAATTTATAGATAATGAAACTGAAGGTAAGAACATTTAAATTGTTATAGCAAGGCCACGGAGCTAATAAGGAGAGGAGCTGGGATTCATAGCCAGACCTGTCTGGCTCCAAGCCCAACTGTCTTACAGGATACCATATTGTTTATGCATGAGACACCATGTTCTTTATCATTTGTTCAAAGATGTCTTTCAGTTGACTAGCCCTTATCAAAACAGCTAAGTGAAGGCCCTCTTAAATAAGGAATGCTCTGTTTTTGGTGAGACTGGGGAACACCATTCATCCAAACCTTCTGGAGCATTAATAGTTAATTTGTTTCTGCATCCCGAGTCTCTCACATCATTGTTTCCTTTCTTTCTAGCTGGCCTCATATTAATAAGTGAGTTTAAATGATCAATGCATAAATACCACAACAAAAATCTATAAGAAGCTGAAATCAAATTTGAGTCTATTCTAATGCCTTCTCCTAAAAGGAAGAGAGGCAAGAATGAATTATCAGAGGGAACAGTATGCAACAGAAGCTCTGGGAGCTTGTTAACAAATGGAGCTGCTTTAAGTTTCAATCACAGAGTCCATGCTTTGGTAGATGTGGAATGGGACCAGCCTGGGTGATTTTTTTTTTTTTTTAAATTTTTATTGGAGTCTAGTTGCTTTACAATGTTATGTTAGTTTCTGCTCTACAGCAAAGTGAATCAGCTATACATATATATATATATATATATATATATATATATATATATATATATATATTCACTCTTTTTTAGATTTCCTTCCCATTTAGGTCACCACAGATCATTCAGTAGGGTTCCCTGCGCTAAACATTAGGTTCTCATTAGTTATCTTTTTTTTTTTTTCCCAGTACGTGGGATTCTCACTGTTGTGGCCTCTCCCGTTGCGGAGCACAGGCTCCGGACGCGTAGGCCCAGCGGCCACGGCTCACGGGCTTAGCCACTCTGCGGCATGTGGGATCTTCCCGGACCAGGGCACGAACCCATGTCCCCTGCATCGGCAGGCGGACTCTCAACCACTGCGCCACCAGGGAAGCCCTAGTTATCTCTTTTATACATAACGGTGTGTATATGTCAATCCCAATCTCCCAATTTAACCCCGGGTGATTTAGATACAAGTGATTCACCAACAGGCAAACAATTTGGAAAATGTTGGTGTAGTAACTCAAAAATTAACTTGATTCTTGTTAGATGTGGTCCCATCCCTCTTGCCCTATTGCTAGATCAAAGTTTGGTGATTATAACCTATAATTGTTAGATTATATTGGAAAGGACACACTGTAATGATAGCAGACTGGATTAAGTGCCAGGAGTCCTGGGTTCTACTCCTCTCTTGGTCTTAGTTTTGTGTATTGATAAACATTCTGTAAGAGCATTTGGAAAAGTTAAAAATTAAACTATGCAAATTCAGAGGTTTTCTTGAGGGATTTCCGAGATATAGCTTCTAGAGGCTGTACAACTGACAAAAGGGTTTTGAATATAATATTTATTCTACATTGAGACATTTGTGAACCTTGCAGTTTATTTCCCTCAAGGATCAATAGAGTTCTGAGGCATATATGAATTTCTTCTGAAAGAATTTTCAGTAACCTGAGTCTATTTCCCCAGCTTCTTCCATTATTCAGAAACCCTGGATGGGAATTTCAGGGTCCTAAATTTATATACCTATAATATGTACATAATAATCACTGGTAGAAGAACAATAAAGGACATTCCCTAACAAAGATAGGCAAGCTGCATTGTGATCATATACTAGTAAGACAAGAAAAGCAAAAAAACGGATCCAGAGGTACTTAGAAATAATACAAATTTTCTTATATCCTTTAGGAAAGATTATTTGCGATTCTTGGTTCCATTGTAAGCTGCTTGTCATTTCACTGAATTCAACTCTGTTTAACCTGGTAGCCCAGAAATGTGTCTATTTTCTAACTTGCCATTTCCAATCAGCTCACAAAAGAAGTAAAAATGGTCAACAGACATATGAAAATATTTGATCTCACTAACCACCAAAGAAACGCAAAAGGAAATGGTTATTTTTTCATGACTAACAAACTTGAAAACATTTTAAGTTGAGCAAAAATTATAACAGTGTGGAGAGAATTGGGAAAACAGGTCCTCTCATTTAGCTCCGATAAGAAACACAATGTGTACATCCATCAATCCCAATCTCCCAGTCCATCCCACCCACCCCCTTGGTGTCCATACGTTTGTTCTCTACACCTGTGTCTCTAGTTCTGCTTTGTGCAGGGCATAATGCTAGGCACCGAGGATACACAGAGAACCAGCGCTTTTTCATTGTTGCTACGGTTATTCCTGCCAAAGTTCTTAGTCTTTGGGAGAAATGCCTTCCCATGAAAAAAAAGAGAAGACATTTACAAGAAATTGTCTCATGAGACATATTGACCTACAGCTTCAGGAAAAATTCTTTTCATCCTAGATTATGAACCGTTAAGTGTCTACAATAGAACGTTGAATCACCAGGTAAAGAGAAAAAGTTGGCTATCATATAAAGCTGCTGCTTCTGGGAATGTCAGAGAAAAAGAAGCTGGGGTGGCAAAAGCAGCTAAAAAGCAAGAGGAAATACTAGGTTAATGGTTTTTTTTCTTTTTTTTCATGAAATAATGCAACATTGCAAACAACTTCTAAATCTCAGTGCCAACCATTTGTTCGTTGCTCATGGGTCTTTGCTCGTCTGCTGAGGTCACTCTACTGGGAAAGGGTGTTGATATCAGACCTACTTCTTTTGCCTTTCTGTTTTTGGGTTCAGTAACCAGGAGCATCCCCTTCCCATGGTGGACAGCCGGGCCATGCTCTATCTGAAGGCTTTAGGAGAGGATCCTTCCTTTCTTCCTGTCTTCTAGTGGTCACCAGCAATCCCTGGCATTCCTTACCTTGCAATATTATAACTTCAGCTTCTATCTCTGTCTTAACATGACCATCTTCCTCTGTGTCGCTGTGTCCAAATTTCTTCTCATAAAGACAGCATTCATTGGATTAGGGCCTATCCTTTACCCAGTATGACCTCATCTTGACTTGATTTCATTTCCACATGTAATCTCTCTTCTTCCACCTCCCAGACTTCATGGTCACTCAGGCCACTCCTTGTGCATGAAGTATGCTCTCCTTTCTCTGTTAGTCACATGCTGCTTCAAGGCCTAACTCATGCATTTGCAATCTCCATTACATCCTAAATCTATTGTGGACAGGTTTAAAGACTTGCTCACGTACACATTTTAAAATACTATTTGGCATTTGGTGGGTACTCAGAACAGTTTGTTGAATTTATTTTAATTGAGAAAAAAATTTTTTTAGTGATTTCTCTGGTGGAGGATCTGTTATGCTCAATTCCAGTCATAGAATTTTACCCGCAGCCATAATGCACGGGAAACCATGCCCTTCTCTAGGAAAACAGATTAAAGGGAGATGGCACTGAAATAAAGAGCTCCTATTTAGAATTCTAATAAATGATGCTATTAGGTGTCATTTTCTGAAGATATCTCTAATTGGAGTCGTGTCTTATTCAGAAGTGATTAAAGGTGTCATTTAGGCAAAAAAAATCAAACTTTTATGTTTGATTACATCTGTAATTATAATGCATTAACAGAACAACTGTAAATACAGAAACCTCATGTGCTTTTGATATCAGCTGCTGTGGAAGCCAAAGGCTTGTTAATTACCTTAGGTATTCCATGTCATCAATCCAGTGTCTTAGTTTTATACGGTTAATTTATGTTTTGGCAGGTGATTCAAAATCTTTCTATTTTCATATGTGGACCAGTTTCCAAAATTTCCATCATGTACCAGGGTATGTCTGAGCTTTGCTAAGAAACTTTTGGAATTAGGAGAATTTGAATTATCCAGCAATCATCTCTTCTACTTTTCCATTTCTCACTTTGTAGGTGGTATAACTGAGGTCCTTTCATAGACTACGTGACACCGCACGCTTTACTTCTGACATGACCTAACCTTCCACTCACGTGCCTCCCAGTGTAAATCAATCTCCTTTAACAAAGTCTTTGATCTTGGTGATTTTCAGGATGTAAGTTGTCAAAACCCAAATCAAACTAGCACGGGACTGTGAATCTAGAAAGTGCAGGCACAGGTGTCTCTGAGTGATGTAATGACAACATCTAGCTATGATCTCAGTCTTCCCATTTCTTGTCTCTGCTTTCATTTGTGTTGGCTCAATTCCCAGGCAGACTCTTCTTGTGCTGGAAGGATGGCTACCAGAAGCTGCCACACTTGTGTCCTGACGCATCCTCAAATCTTGCTGAAATAAAGAGGTATCTTACCCATCCCACAGAGAAGTCCCGCGGTTGCATGGCATTGACTGGACTGACTTGGTCACTCATTTATCTTCCAACAGATCACTGTGGCCAGGAGGGATATAATAAAATAATTGGTCAGGTCTGGGTCATGTGTTTACTCTGGAGTCTGCAGGGGTGTAAGTCCTAGTAGATCACAAGGATTATGTGTGGAAGAGGGAGGAGCCTAAGGTGGAGGTGGGGGCAATGGAAGCAGTCTGACCCAGTCGGGGGTAGCATTTTATCACTGACTTTTGTTTAGCCTGTGGGCTTAAGGTGCTAATAAAATACAGACCAAATTTCAGTCAATTTTATTATTGTTTTAAAATTCTTTTCAGACAATTGCCTATACCTAGAGAGAACTACTCATGTCTAATCCTCCCTGTTTTTGGTAAGCCACTGTCCCGAGGAAAATATGGACAGAAAAATATTTCAGATGTCCATTATTGTTGTGGATCCAGAAAATGGAGGACTGTTATTAATAATATTAAAAGTGTCTTAGTGCATGCTGCACTTTGCACTTTACAGAGTGCTTTCCCATACACATCAAAAGATTATGCCAGATGAGTCCTTCATTCATAGATGATGAAACTGAGCTTGAGAGAGTTGAAATGTAGTTCCTGAGATCATACAGCAAGTTAAGGGCTGTATCCATTTTTTAAAATGTTGGGCTTTTGTATTTATAACCTGGATCAAACATCACAGTCTCATTTTCATTGTTAGCCCTTTTCTTCTAATAGGTGTCAGGGTCAGGAGAAGAGGAAATCACGAGTTAGAAATAAATATGATACCTGGAAAGGTGAGGCACGGGGTCAATAAGTATCTGGATAAAAGACTTCATAATGGAAATATTTCCATTTGCAGAAAGAGATTAGGAATATCTCTATTCTAGCAAATGCATACTTATTTTTTCCCATTAAGCTCTGCACATACCCAAGCATATTTATTATTATTATTACTCAAGAGGAGAATGGGTCAAGAATCTTTTTTTTTTTCTCCACGTCGGATACCCTTTGGATCAACTGATCATGTATTGATAAAATAAAATCTTTAGCCACACCCCACCCTAACGTGCAAACTCAGAAAGTTTTAAGAGGAACTGCCGCTGTCAAGCCAAATCAAGACCCTGTGGTTTTCAGCAGTGTTCAAAAACTCTGATGGTCATGACAAGACCTAGGCTGCTTATGAAAAATACAGTTCACCTGGTCCCACGCCCAAACTTACTAATCTAGAATCTTTGGCTGTGGTCAAGGTAAATATTCTTTTAATAAGTTCCCCAATACGGGTATTTGATTGTTGAAGTTGTTCATTTGTTCATCCAATAAATATTTATCAAATACCTACTATGTATATTTTTCTACATTGGGATACATCAATTAAAAAAAAAGGCTAGAATGTACACCCTTAAGCAGGAGACACAGATGCCAAATGAAGAGCATAATAAATAAGTCAACTCTATGACATGATGGATGGAGAAATAAAAAGCAGAGCAGGTATGGGGTCAAGTGTACCTGGGTGGGTGTGGTTAGGGAGTAGAGGGCAGTACCAAATTGGGTAGTAAGGCTAGGACTTATTGAAAGACTGGAAGAGGATGAGGGAATTACTCAAGCAGATTCTTGGGAGGATGGTTCCAGGCAGAAGGAACAGAGTGTAAGCTCTGGTCAGAAGCATGTCTAGTTCATCTGAAGTGGAGCAAGAAGGTCAGTGTGGCTGGAGCTCAGAGAACCAGGGGAGAATAATAAGATCCAGCATCAGCTAGGCCCATGCGGGGATTTGGGCTATGTATAGACTTTCAGGCCATTTTAAGAAAGTTGGTTTTTACTCTGATTGAAATACAGAGGCATCATAGCCTTTTGAGCAGAACAATTCTATGATCTGTCTTGCCTTTAAAAAAGATCAGTCTGGCTGTTGTGTTGAAAACAGTCTGTAGGGCAGCAAGGGTAGCTACAGGAAGACCAGCTAGAAGCCTTGTTGAAATAATCCAGATAAAAGATTGTGGTGACTCAGACAAGGCTGGTAACAGGGAAGAGGATGAGAAGTAGTCAGATTCTGGATATATTTTGAAGTTATAGCCAGCATGATTTTCAGATGAATTAGAAGTAAGGTGAGCAGAAAAGAGGAATAAAAAATGACTACAGGTGTCTTGGCGAGACTAACTGAAGTTGCCACCAACTTTGGAAGAAAGATCAGTCTTGAACATTTGAGATGTCCATTAGACATTCAAAATATAATGTCAAGAAACTAGACAAGAAACTCCCCTGGAGTTTAGGGGAGGAGTATGGAATGAAGATATTAATTTGAGGCACTCCAGCATGAAGTGGCTGGGGAGCAGATGAGAAACCAGCAAAGGGCTCTGAGGAAGGGCAATCAGTGAAGCAGAAGCAAAACCCAGAGAGGGCTAAGAAGGCTGGTTTCATGAGCCAGTGTCCACTATTAAATAGCTTGTGCTGTCACCTAATACTATGCTTACCCATACTTGGGGTTACTTTTGGTTCGGCAGAACACATGGATTTTATTCAGTTATTTAACAAATAGTTAAGCAGGATGCTGTGTGCTGGGAATTAATCATCAGTCTTTGGAGCCAAGAAATCTCCCCAGATAAAGTGATGTTTAAGTTTTTACCTGGAAAGTGTGAATAGGAATTCATGAAAGACGGAGTTTTAGGGATGAGAAAAAATGTTTCAGGAAGAAGAAACAGTAAGAGCAAAGGCTTAGAAAGGCAAGAGAATGAATACTGTCTCTGTGGAATTGAAAGTAATTCAGCCTGGTGGGAGCCTGGGACTCAAGGACAGGATGAAAAAGCAAGATCTAGAAATGAGCAATAAACCGATCACAAAGGACTTTGAGTACCATGATAAATTTAAAGGTTTTCCTTAGGTTAAAGCAGAAAGTTTGAAGGTTTATAAGAAGGGAAGTGACAATTAGACTTTATAATATGTTTTGATACCTGGTAAAGTGAGTGCCTATGCTTTTATTTTCATTTTTATAGCATGTAATTATTTGCTCTTTATTATTAAATATCTTCTTCCTTACTAAAAAAAAAAAAAAAAAAAACCCCAAACCATAAAAACAACATAGGCTATTGTGATGGTTAATTTTATGTGTCAACTCCGCTGGGCTATGACGCTCAGATAGTCAAGCGTTATTTTGGATGTTTCTGTGAGGGTGTTTTTTGGATGATGTTAACATTGAAACTGGTGACTCTGAGTAAAGCAGATTGCCCTCCATATTGTGGATGGGTCTCATCCAATCAGTTGAAGGCCTGAATAGAAAAAAAGATTGACTTCCTTGAGCAAGAAGAAATTCTGCCAGCAGATGGCCTTTGGACTTGAACTACAACATCAGGTCGTTCCCAGCTTCCAGACTGAGGGCCTTTGCATTTGAATAGCAACTTTAGCCCTTCCCTGAGTCTCCAGTCTGCTAGTCTACCTTTCAAATTTTAGATGTGCCAGCCTCCATAATTGCACGAGCAAATTCCTTAAAATAAATTTCTCTCTCTATATACACACATCCTATCGGCTCTGTCTCTCTGTAAAACCCTGACTAACATAGCTGAGAAGGGGAGATTGGAAGCAGGAGGACTCACCAGGCTCTGCATATGCCACGTAGGCTTGGGTAGCTCCCTGAGCATTTGTTTTTCCCTGCCTACTCCACACCAGGGATCTCAGAGAGGCTGTCCTGAGTGCTCCAAGACTGCTCCTGGCATGAGAGTCAGAGCCAGGAGCCAGCGTCCTTACTACATGCCAATGCTGGACCAGGAAAAACTCACTTCAAACTGGCAAGATCCCACCTGTAATTTAATTTTAGATAAAGATTCGTAAACATTTAAAAGTTTTCATATATTAATCTTCTTGTACTTTGTATGCATCCATAGTTTTGTCTTATCGAGAGAGATTCTTTAAATGTTCAAACGACTTCCTGACAAGTCGAATGAGAAATGAGAATGAATAAATAAAGAGCTGGCAAGCCACTTCTGAAACGTGCCAACCTCAAATGGATCTCTGATCCATCCAAGGGTGTTTTGAAGCATGGAGAGAAAACTAGGTGTAAAAAGAATCCTTCCAATTTTTTGTCGGGTTGATCCACTCAGAGAATGAGAAACGTGAACCCTACCCTGGGCCACTCCTGTACTGATGTTCCAAGAGCCCTGATATTTCCCTGCCATGAATCTCACACAATTTCAGGAGCATTTATTAGCCTGCACGTTCAGAAACTCTCTTATCTCCTGGGAAACTTCTCCTGGCCAGGTTTCCTAACGTCCAGTTGACCAGTTGACAAGAGAGGCGGGCTTTCTCTCTCTGTGTTGTCTTAGCTATGAAGAAAGTCCAGCCTTTACTGCTGAGACATAAATAACAACAGCAACATAATCTTCCACACTGAAAAGTATGGCTTTTGTAATTCATAATTTTAAAAAGAAGACAGAGAAAAGATAATGATATTTAAAGAGAAAGAAAGTAGATTTTCAAAATCCTTTGAAAGATGTGTTTAAGTTACTTGATTTATTTCAACAGCTCTCTGCTCTAACCCAAATAAATTAAGGGGAACATCAAAATATCTAGAATTTGACAATTCTCAGCTTTTAAAAATAACATTTAAAAAATGTAAACCTATAAACATAAAATGGAAATTTAGGAGTAAACACTTCTCTCTTCTTTTTGATCCCCTAAAGATTTTGGACTTGTTTCTAATTTCACTGTCAAAGATGCTGTATCTCCAAAAGCTAAACTGAGGCTGTGGAATATATCGGGTAGCAGCTAAGTAAAGGGGTTAAGGGCGTGGGATTTGCAGTTGGCCAGCTCTGGGATGCAATACCAATCGTTGCCATTTTGTGTCCTCTGCAACATAGATATGGCAAGAGTTCACACCTCACAGAGTTGTTTAGAGAATTGAATTCATAACACATTCTGGGAGGGGAGAGTGTCAGGTACTGGAAGTATTTCTCAGGTTCTTCTTTCCTTCCTCCCTTTATTTTGTCTTGTCCTCTTCACTTTCTTCCTCCTTCTCTCCTTTCCCAGGACACCAAGGTGGGAGCAGGTTCTTCTGCTCATCACTATGGATTAGTGATTTTCAAACTCTTTTGTTTATCAACCAATAATAACACATTTTATTATTGTGATTAGGATGAAATTTCTTCTTTGCATTTCCCCTCTCCAACCGCTGCAGCTTCATCTCAGAAATTTCTGGATACTTTCTTTTATTAGTTCTTTTTTTTTTAATCATCTGTAAACTACATTTATTGTGCTTATTGGGCACTGGGCACATCAGATACAAAAGAGTTGGGATGGGGGCAGGTAAGAACTTAAGAAATTAAATATACACATTAATTTTACCACAAATTCTAACTAGGGAAGTACAAAATTTGTACAAATTATACTTTATAATGAAATTTTGATGTCTGTCAAAAGGATAAGCTATACATACAATGTAATAAAAATGTTTTAAAATTGTGCTTAATATCACAGAACTACCCTGAAATGGGTTGATAAAATGCCTATACAGCATTATACACATATATTTCACATTGAAGATTTGACCCCATTGTTGAGAAGTCTATGGTTGACAACTATACATGCAGTTCCTCTAAGAAACACTGCAGCATTTGTAGTCCATCTCTCCTTTAAACTCTACCTTATTTTAGTTTCACTTACTATCGAGTTCTCTTCAGACCCGTTTATATTTCTTTTGTCTCATCATCTTCTTCGAGTTTCCTGATTTCATTTTTTAAACAATTTATAGTTTCACGACTTGCTTTTAATCTCTCCTTAAGCTCTGCAATTTCAAAGCTTTTTTTTTTTTTTCCGCAGCTTCTAATTTTTCTCTGGTCTTCACTTCAAGTTCTGCAAATTCTGTTTCATGCTTATAGGATCCTAAGGTAAGCTGACGAGATGTTAATAATTGTTGTATCATCGCTGTTGCGTCTTGAAATATCATTTCATCATAGAGCTCTGAAACCACTGTCTTTTTTCCCAGCATTGCATTGGTGTCTGATTGAAATAGCTTTAATAAATGATATAGGGTTACAGGTCTTTCATTAGGATCAATGAAAAATACTTTGATGACTATTTCGAATTCACCCCAGCCTGCTTCAGTAATTCCATAGGGAGGCTTAGTAACAACTCTTAAAGGACTGCCATAGCTTTCATGTAATTTAAATTGGATTTTCTTCACATATGCTGACATATCCTCATTTCGATATGGTTTTACATATACTGTCCACGGATGGGTGTGCCCATCCTCTTTTCTTTCCAAAATATCGAGCAACATTACCATAAATGATTGGTTTAACGGTAGTAACCCCCTTCACTCTCCCGCCGGAGTCAGGCCCAGATTCTGCCATTCTCTTGAACATATCATCCTACGGAAGAAGCCGGCACCACCAGGGAAAGAGACCGGGGCCGGCGGACTCGCCGCTCCGCTCAGAGGCCCCACACCTCCCACGCGGTACCAGGAGGAGGGTTTCTAGCCGAAGGAGGACGGGTCAGCAGGACTCGGGGTGCTGAGGGATCACCAACGCCTCACCGCGGGGGGCGTCGCGGAGAGGAGAGCGGTGGAAAGCGGGACCTTTTATTAGTTCTTCACTTTCAGGTTCATTCGCTAAATTCCAGTCTACACAGGGTCTTTGGGGAGGTGGAAATGTGTGGGTAGCTTCCCTTGCCCACTGAATTTGTGCCCTTGCTTCATCCCCAGAGTTGACATAGTGGAGAATCTTAGGGCTCATGACCCCCCTCCACCCCATCAGTGACAAAGTGCCCCAGAGCCTCCACCCTCGCCTCCCTTTTCTCCCTTGGGTGCTCTCCCAGCAGTTCTTTGCCCCTTCAGGATTCTTTGCTCCTCTCCCAAATCCTTGCTCTGGTGGCTCTGTCTTATTCTCCGTCAGGGCCATGTGCCTGCTGAGTGGGCCCAGGAGGTGTTGTAGGAGAGTAAGGGGCTTCTGCTCTACCGGTAGGAGAGAGACAAAAGCCCTCCGAGTGAGTGATCTAAAAGCCAACCAGACTGTTTACATTGTGAAAACTTCTGCTGGCAATTTTCTGTACCTATTTCTACTAAAAAAGTTTCTCTATTTTTTGTTTTGAGAGTACACGGAAGTATTTTACTTTCTTACATTTATAAGGTGTCAGCTTCCAGGAAAGGGAAGAAAACTGATCATTCCACAACTATAATGGCATAGAAGCTTGTTCACTCTACACACACTCTCATGGAGCTTGTCATATGCTCCTTCCTCAACCTCGGTTTGAGGATTACGACTCTAAAACCTCAGCATGGATTTTTGGCACAAGAAAGATGAAAGTTTCTGTGTCTCTCTGGCCTTACTGTACCTGCCCATAAAGTAAAAGACTCAGTGCCGTGGGGGCTTCTTGCATTCTCAGATTAATCTGGCATCACTGGGCTTGCAATTCCTCAAGACGACAACTGGATGGTGCTCAGTAGTGACCGCCTCTTTAGATAGAGCTTGTTTCTCCCCAGTTACCCACAGTCCCCACCACTCGCTATGTATTACACCAGGCCTGTGTTATTTGTCTACAATTTCATTAAGCCCTGTGTCCACATTTGAGCTTCCAAGACATAAGATATATCAATCCTTTAAATTTTAAATTTTGTATCTCATTAGCCTTTTGACCTTCAGAACTGGAACCAATTATTCCCCACCTGCTTTGGACATCTATTACTAGAAATACTGTATCACTGATCCAATATCAAATTCATGCTTTTGAGTCTCAGCACTTTCCGAGGTGGAGTGACCAAGGACCTACTAGGTCACGGATGGGAGTGCAGTGATGAATCTAACATCTTAAATGAAGCTGTAGAGGAAAAAAAAAAACACATTTCTTTCCTACTCCGTGTTCCAGCCTGTTTGATTCTTTCATGGGTCAAAGACTGCCACTCTAGCGGCACACCTGGGCCAGTGCCACGGGCTGGCTTCCTAAGCTTCATTGTGCCATCTGCTCCGAGGTCTGCCATTTCCCCAGGTCACTACCGCTGAATGGTATGCAGGTCTCCACTTGCCTGGAACCTGCTGCTTTTCTCCTTCCCAGTCTCAGAGAAAGCATCCCTCCCTCTCTCCTTACCCTGAAAGACACTGATGTGCCTCAGTACTTGTGGGGTGCTAAGCATCATCTCTGAGTATCTTCCAGCAGTGTCTCCTTTCTATCCAATACAAATCTCTGAAATGAAAAGATATATATATATAAATACTAATAACCTAGTTGGCTACCTGAAACAAAAGGAAAGATCAGAACATGCACAAATCAACATATTGATAAGAAGACCACCTAAGAAGCCTAATCGTTTGGGGCTTGTCTGCAACTTGTCATCCCATGATCACTCCTTGGTTCTAGGCCATGTGGTGGGGTGATGCTGTAGTGGGTAATGTGCACATTTGGCTAATGCTCTGATACAGAGATCTGAAGAGACAAGAATGTGTTTATTTTGTTGCTGTCTGCTTTAGGAAATCAAGGACTGTGGACTGATTGTGTCTCCTGCCATCCCTGAGAATTTTTCTCACTAAACTGGTATTATTCTGGGAGGTGGATCTAAAGGTTTAGAAAAAGACTCTGTATGGGAAATGTCATATGATATTTCATAATTAGAACAAGTTTCAGAAGAGAGCAAGGGTAGTTCCACTTTAGGATATTATAGTAGTTAGAATATGAGTGGGGGAATTTTCTCATTGCCAATTGATTAGCTTTTTTGGGGGGAAATATCTGGGAATGTTCTCCTCCCAAGGTAAGTAATAGACCATGACCCCACCTACAGTACCATTTCCTATTGGCCCTCTCAGCATACCCCGCCCACACAGGCTCATGAACACACACGCACACACATGCACGCACGCACCACCAGTTATGTGAACGTGTTCATGGATTTGAGCATACATGTGTTCTCTCTGCTGGACAGAAATGTAGAAAGTTAGCATGAAGGATAGCAAATGCAAATGGAAGAACTGTACATTTCTAGATGATATGATGTGCAATTTGCAGTGTAAGCTGGCAGGAACTGGGTCTTCACTATAGGTGAGTTATTTTCAGTAGTGTCATTCCTTGGTAGCTATAGCTCCTTTTAATCATGACTTCATTGGACAATTTTGCCCTGACAGTCGGCCTTGCTCAGGTGGACAGAGTCTATGAGGTGCTATTTGGACATTCGAAAGTCAATAAGAGTGAGAGACACTAGGCTTGTCCCCAGCTAATTCGCTGGCCTCAGGAGACTTCCCATGCATTTGAGAGCTTCCATATAATCCAAGAGGGTAGGGACCTTGTGAGCCTAAGCATTAATTTTCTAGTAGCATTACAAGGTCTGGCAGATGGCAGGCTCTCAGCAAATGTTTCTTGGGAAATGACCAAAATGAATGAGAACTGAACATGCCTGGTCACCCACTTTTAATGATGAGGTGGAAAGAATTTGCAAGGAATTGCGGGTGAGTCCAGGCTGGGTAGGAATCCAAGTTCTTCTACTCTCACGGGCAAGGTACTTATTCCTTCCGATCTTGAATTTCTGCTACTCTTAGGAATGTGGTAAGGATTAAGTAAGTATTCAATTCTCAAAGTATTTAGTGTAACGTCTTCAGAGAATATATGTAGAATGTTAAATGAATGACATGTTTGTCATATGATTTTTATGATTGAAGCCAAGTTCTTAATTAATTACCCATAAGTATATAACCTAAGAGAACATTTAATAATTACTATGACGTTTTAGGTATCATGATAGAATTCGTGATAAAACATGCTGAATATTCTAGTAACGATTATAATTAATAAAAGCAATAATACTACTGTTGTTGCTATTATCTACTGTCATCTACTGTTTACAAACCACTTAACGTGTTTGTACCATGCTAAGGACTTCTTACGGGTTATTTCATTTCAACTATACAGCAGCTCTATGAAGGAGGTACAATTATATTTTTTTCTTCAGATAAGAAAAATGAGAGGCGGATGGATTAGATAGCTACACAATCATACACCTAATATGTGACAAATCAGAGCTCAAACTCAAGTCTGCCCTAGAGCCCATCCCAAGTTCCCAAATTTTTATTGCTTTTTAGAAGTTATAATTCTACATTCTAACTCATATTCATAGATCAAAAAAAATTCTGAACTCAATGAAACCACTTATACACACATCGTTTTAAGTTTTATTTATACTTCTTAGTTCAAGAATTACACACTAGCCAACATTATTATATATTTACATGCTGAAAGTGGCTGTAATGTTTAAATCCAAGAAAATAATTCTTATGTGCTACTCATTTATAATCCTCATTTGTTACTATCTCATGTATCCCAGAGATTGTAGTAATCCTGTTTTTTAGAAAGACATGAAAATAGATGCAATGATATCCACTTGTGTTTTGCATTTTCTAGCCATTGGAAAATGTGCATTATGTGCATATTAAGAAAGGCTACAAGGTAATTAGTAAGGCTGATAATCACTACATTGTGAAGAAACTAGAATATCACTTTTTATAAAAGGACAATTCAGAACTGTGCAGGGACAATATTCATAACAGAACTATTTAAACACCCATGCAAATAAAAACTTTAAAATGTTATGGAATTTAAATTATTTTCAACTTTGAATTAATATGTTTAAAATGAACACTGAACTCAAATTATTGAACTAAAAAGAGAAAGATACAAGCTGATGAAACTGTCAACTTGCTTCAGATGGTGCCAGGACACACATATGGGCATCAGAATAATGACGTGTGACAGGAAAGAGACATTTGGTTTTAAAGTTAAAAAAACACAAAGATTTGTTCTTCAGTTTGGATCGCATTTACCTTTTTCACAAAACAAATTCTCAAAGCAAATTAAAACCCGATGTCAGCGTTTTGCATTCATCTATGGATTTACAGAAATGTTTTACTTCAATTTGCAAATAACTAATAGATATTTAAGTGTTTTTTTTTCTTAAATGACTTCTTTAGTGTGGTGTCTTAATTAGCATTCTGTTGGCTCCTTACTACTTTTTACAATGTTCCTAGTGTATTTGGAAAATATTTTTTAAACCTTTGGTGTGAAGCAGTGTCTTTTTTTCCCACTTTCCCTCATTTTTTCTTTTTCGTTTTCTTTTTTCTTTTTTAATAATTCTGGAGTCTTTGGTTAAAAGGAACAATACTACCTAAGGACAAAATGCTATTATTAAAAAAAAGGTCTTCTCTATGTATTATGTGTAACACATTTCTGGAGCAGGTATGAATAAAAAGCATTTTTATTTCCTGAAGTGCCATCAATATAAACCTTTACTCTTTGAAAATTGAGATTTAAGTTATGATCTTTGATTTCTTAAACTCTTACATATAAAAAATTCTATCAAGTAATCAATGATCATTTCTGCTTTTCCCAGTTGACATTTCTAAGGCTATCTCTTGGTTGTTTCATCGACTACATAAACACTATAGCATTTCCCATAGAGGGGGCAGGAGTGGGAATGACTGAGCGGGCAAGTGAAAGCGTACGTGTGTTTGAATGTGTGTGTGTGTGTGTGTGTGTTTGTGTGATAGCAAATTGAAACCCTTCTGTCTGGGATCCCAAACCATTTATGCAAAAGGGTATTTAAATTTCTCTGCTGGGGCTGCAGCAACTGTACTTAGTAAAAAAATAAATAAAAATTAAGGGAAAAAAACCTAAACAATTATTTGTATCTATCGACTATTCATTTACAGCATGTTTAATTATTTACATAATAACACATCAACTTAAGCCATAAACAGAATTAGCATGTTGCCTTACCATAAAATACAAATTAGAAGTTAAAAATATTTAAGAAATCTGTTTTAATATTTACACACGTTCAGTGAAAGTTATGGTTGCTCACATTACATGGACTCTGTATACTCAGCAAAATGTCATGATTGCTACAGTTGAGAATATCTGCCCTAACCAACATGGTGGGATTTAGTTATTTTTTTTCCTCCTCCTAGGAGGAATTTTTTTTTTTCTTTTATCATTTTGTGTTTTCTTAAGACATTTTTCTTTTTAAATCACCAATGGACAATGTTATTTGTTTCCTTGAAAAAGAGAATAGACAAGCAATGTGAAAACTAGTTAATTTCTATGTTCTGAGGTACAGTACTATTGTAGTGTCAAACTGTGCAGTGGTTCATAAGAACTGTAGGCATTGATTCGCTGATAGAGAAATGCTCAGTACCCTGTATTACTTGTTTCAATATGTTGATTTGTCAGTTGCCAAATAAAAAATATTCATACACTGATTTAATGAAGGAAATAAACATATTAGCTTATTCCTTTTGTTTTCCAACGTATGAATGCATATATATGTATGTATGTTTACATGGATCTATATATACACATATATACATGTAGATATGTTGTAGACCTGCTTGTTGGCTGTTTTTGTTATTGAGTATGACTTTACTCATCAAATTGGACAACAGTTACCTATAGAAAATGGAAATTTGTCTTAGTTGCCAATTTAATGCGGGTCTTGCTTAAAATAAACGTGACTCATTTCCTCATTATGCATTCCACTGAACTTTCTCTATGCATTGTGCTTTTGTAAGCTGACAGATTTTTTGTGTTCCTAATGCTAGAATGTAAAGTCTTTTGGTTCCTAAACCATTTTTATTATTATTATTTTTTTTTCCACTTAGCACTGCTTTTGAAGAAATGAGAAAAGGTCTAGATGGCACTGCTTAAGTCTTTTCCCGTTATTGAATTGCAGTAGAAAGAATTGTAACATTCCTTATGCAAACACATGATTATGTTGCATGAGTTTTCAGTTCTGAAAATGCATTTCATACCTACTAGCAGTCATGTACAATATATATACAGATTGAGATCAAAGATTGCATTTAGACTGTGCATTTGAGAGTCAGAATTTGCCTATGAATTTCACAAAGATGAAAAACACCTTAATTGCTGGCTATCTGGCTATTTTATTACCAAAAGAAAAACTATACATATATATATAAACTGATAGTAATACCATATCAGAATTGCCAAAACATACTTTTGTGGTCCTTAAATTTAAACACTGGATGTCAAGCTGACTGGTCTTTTTGAAGACTTAAAGATCTAGCACCCCTCCCTGGCCCTCCCCCAATTTGGTGACTAAAATCCAATTCAAACACAATAAATATACACTTTAAGAATAAATTCTATATCTACTGTTATCTCTGGGCAGGATGAGGCAGTTTTTTCTACCTACATGGTTACTGAATGCCAATATATGGATTTCGCTCTAGGGCTTCTGTTTCAAGGTCCCATCTTCTCCTTTCCCTAGATTTTTCTTATCTCTGCAGGCGGAAATGAATCCCTGGTCATATGCTTTTGAGGCTCATGTTGCAAAGCTGCTTCTGTCCACTTTGATCTAGATTTCTCTGTTGACTTCCCTGGACATCAAAATTTTGTTGTAACCATAAATGACAATTTGAAGGATTTTTATGGCTTTTATGATAATTGCAATTAAGAGCCCATTTTTAGGTTGGAGCTCTGAGTTGTCTCTAGAAAAACCTTTCCAGAATGGCATTTTGGAGTTGTACACCTGAGTTATCAATATGCTCCTTCCTGATATATGCTACTCAAACTTTAAGCCCTAGTGACAAGGGGCAGGCACTTTTATTAGCGTGATGTCCCAAAATGATTGCCCAGGGGAAAGTGTGTCCCCGGAGAAACTTGAGGAATCTCTGCTCTGAGCCCAGGGGCAGCATGAAGGTTGGATTCTGCCCAAAGATCATACTCAGAGGTGTTCAAGTATATAATCAAAAAAATAAGGGCCAGAGTTCCCTATGCTGGTGAAAAAAAATATCATCCCATTTGGGGGGGCAAATTCAGAAAGCTGGATGTTAAACCTTTTTTTTCTCTAATAGTGGGAATAGAAGGGCAGCAAGACTCCATCATATTTGAAGCTGCTGAATCATCAGAGAAAGAAAACATACATTTTATCCACAGGCAGATACTGGCCTTGGCTACTATGCACAATTAGGGATGTTACTCTGAAAAGAAGTGTTTATTTTTTAAATAGAAATAGCAAAGTCACCCTCCAAGAAAAAGTTCAGTCAAAGCAAACTCTAAGGAAAAATGAGCAATTCACTATTTTCTCCAAGAAAGGCAAAATATGAACCGCACATTGACCGAATAAAATATATTAGCTTATTCTCTTGCCTGTCCAACATATGAATGCATATATCCAATTAGTATAGAAAGAAGCACAATGACATAATTTAAAAATTGAATAAAAACAGTACATCGTGCCTGCCTGATTATGTTATATATTTTTCTACAGTATCAACTGAGGCTCATAACATTCACCATGTTAATGTTATTCTGTTTTCCATGACTTTTCCTATTTTCTTTGATTAGGCAGATTGCAACATACACAATGAAATCACCCTTAAAAAAATCAAACCCAGCAAAACTACAAAGTAACCCTACTTGTGCACATAATCTTTGAAGTACTGTTTGCTATGAAAGATACAAAGGTGAACTTCACTGCACATAAGGAAACATAGTTCTCTCAAAATCTCTCCAAAGCCTTACTTTGTCTGTCTCTTAAGAATATAATCAGAATTTCAGAAGCAAGAAAAGTTAGAAAAGACCATTAATCCTCTAAAGAAATAAACAAATCCTTCCTTTGAAATAACCTAAATTCAGAAATAAACTGTAGGAAAATGTTGTAGAGACAGCTGACACTGTCTGAGAAAAGCATCCTGTTTGCTAGCTCTGTCTGTGCTTTATATTCATATATTGGAATGACTCCCAGCGTAACCTAAGATGATTCTAATTCCACTATCTTTTCTATTTGGGGGGTGTCTTTTTATTAGATAAACTATAAAAACCTCTCTAGGTATGCTGTCAAAAGCTTGTGAGGTTGGAGGAAAAAAATCTCTCTCACTCTACCTTTCGCCACTGAACACAGTATGTGTGGACCAGATGCTACAAGGGGCTGATAAGGGTCATGCTGCTCACTTGCTTTAATTTTGTTACAACAGCTGTTTCTGGATTTTCCACTCTGCTCTGGGTTATTAACTCTTAGTTTAACGACCTCGGAAATAGCCTCTTAGAAAAATTTCTTTGGCCCCCATGCATGAAAACGTTCAGAAGTCTCCCCTTCTCTAAATGTCAAAGTAGAATATGTTGGAGTTGATTCTTATGCTCAAGCAAACAGAGCCTGGCCAAACTGGTTTCCTGAGTCTCTGTCTTCACTCTCCCTATCCTGTTTGAACTACATGAGAACCTTCTACAATCCAGTGGGAATCAACTTCCCATGGCACCATTATCACCTTAATAAGACAGGCATAGACCATCTTCAGTTAGCATGTTTGCGTGGCACAGCAGACCGGATGCCAACCTTAGGAAGGAAGACGGGGGGTATCTGGGTACGACCGCTTCTCTGCGAAATGACTGATGACGCTATTGACCCTTCTAGAATATCTTCTAAATTACTGCCCTCCATATAGGCTGTGTACTAAGCAGAAAAAGTGGGACACTCAGACTCAGTTTTGCCAGCATGTGTACAAATCACTTGCATTTTAACTGGAAAACCACAGGGACCTTAGTGTATTCATGACTTAGCAGAAGCAACCCAAATGGTATGAAATGGACCACAGGATAGGCCAGCAACTAAGGTATTTTAGCATCACTTTTGTCCTGGAGTGATGTGTTTTCCAAGTTCTACGTCAGGCTGTACAACTGGTTTGAGGAGGGATCTAGTCCTTGCTTCCCATGGGAGGCTATGTTTTAGTTCACATAGTAAAGCCAATAGACGATGTTGAAGAAGGAAAAAACCACTGGGAAGAATATGCGGGACCACCGATCTATGGCATTCACATCAGTCAAGTCGGGGATGGTGATTTTCAGTTGGGAGGCGCGTCTCCGCAGGCGGCTTTTCTTCTGTGCCACGTGCCGTTCCAGGGCATTTCGGCCAAAACTATGCCTGGGTAACCCGGCTTTCCGATACTGGATGCTGGAGGCATCGCAGGCCAGCATTGTGCTCCTGGGGTCTCCAAGTCCCAGCACAGCCTCGGAAGTGGCCATTTCATTTTTTATCTCAAGAGTGCTCAGTAATATGTTCTCATGGGGGTCCATCTGGAAAGGAGAAGAACCAAACAAGACTTTCAAAATAATAAGCCTTTAATGGTGATTATTACACAAGGCACTATGATATGTAGTTTAGAAATTTATCATAGTGGTTAAGAGAACTGGATTTGCAGTGACATGATCTAAATTTGAATTGTGGCTCTGCAACTATCACCTATGTGAGTTTCAGCTTCTTCATTTATTAAATGGTATAATAATCCAACCCTAGAGGATGGCTGTAATGACGTAAAGGTATAATAGATTGTTGCGAGTATCATTTTCATGATTTCTACTTAGAGCACACAGATAAATGGAAAGCATGACACCCCCCTTTAAAGAATTTACAGTCTTAATTACAACTACCTAAAAAATTAAACTGAACTAGGTATGAAATAGCATTAGAGGATGAATTATTGAATTGTGCTCAAAATAGAAGACTAACTACAGATGAATTCATGATAAAACTAGAACTAAAAACAGTAGGTAAGGAGAGGTCTTCAAGATGGCAGAGGAGAAAGACATGCAGATCACCTTCCTCCCCACAAATACATCAGAAATACATCTATGCGTGGAACAACTCCTACAGAACACCTACTGAATGCTGGCAGAAGACCGCAGACTTCCCAAAAGGGTCTTTGTGCTCCAGCCGGGTGTCAGGACTGTGTCTCTGAGGTGGGAGAGCTGAGATCAGGACATTGGTCCACCAAAGACCTCCTGGCTCCACGTAATATCAAATGGCAAAAGCTCTCCCAGAGATCTCCATCTCAATACTAAGACCCAGATCCACTCAATGACCAGCAAGCTACAGTGCTGGACACCCTATGCCAAACACCTAGCAAGACAGGAACACAACCCCATCCATTAGCAGAGAGGCTGCCTAAAATCATAATAAGGTCAGAGACACCCCAAAACACATCACCGGATGCGGTCCTGCCCACCAGAAAGACAAGATCCAGCCTTATCCACCAGAACACAGGCACCAGTCTCCTCCACCAGGAAGCCTACACAACCCACTGAACCTACCTTAGATACCGGGGGCAGACACCAAAAACAACGGGAACTAAGAACCTGCAGCCTGTGAAAAGGAGACCCCAAACACACTAAGATAAGCAAAATGAGAAGACAGAGAAACACACAGCAGATGAAGGAGTAAGGTAAAAACCCACCAGACCAAACAAATGAAGAGGAAATAGGCAGTCTACCTGAAAAAGAATTCAGAGTAATGATACTAAAGATGATCCAAAATCTTGGAAATAGACTGCAGAAAATACAAGAAACGTTTAACAAGGACCTAGAAGAAGTAAAGAGCAAATAAACAATGATGAACAACACAATACATGAAATTAAAAATTCTCTAGAAGGAATCAATAACAGAATAACTGAGGCAGAAGAACGGATAAGTGACCTGGAAGATAAAATAGTGGAAATAACTACTGCAGATCAGAATAAAGAAAAAAGAATGAAAAGAATTGAGGACAGTCTCAGAAACCACTGGGACAACATTAAACACACCAATATTCAAAATACAGGGGTCCTAGAGGACGAAGAGAAAAAGAAAGGGACTGAGAAAATATTTGAAGAGATTATAGTTGAAAACTTCCCTAATATGGGAAAAGAAATAGTTAATCCTGTCCAGGAAGCGCTGAGAGTCCTATTCCAGATAAATCCAAGGAGAAACATGCCAAGACACATATTAATCAAACTATCAGAAATTAAGTACAAAGAAAAAATATTAAAAGCAGCAAGGGAAAAACAACAAATAATATACAAGGGAATCCTCATGAGGTTAACAGCTGATCTTTCAGCAGAAACCCTACAAGCCAGAAGGGAGTGGCAGGACATATTTAAAGTGATGAAAGGGAAAAACCTACAACCAATACTACTCTACCCAGCAAGAATCTCCTTCGGATTTGACGGAGAAATTAAAACCTTTACAGACAAGCAAAAGCTAAGAGAATTCAGCACCACAAAACCAGCTTTACAACAAATGCTAAAGGAACTTCCCTAGACAGGAAACACAGGAGAAGGAAATATCTACAATAACAAACCCAAAACAATTAAGAAAATGGTAATAGGAACATACATATCAATAACTACCTTAAATGTAAATGGATTAAATGCTCCAACCAAAAGACATAGACTGGCTGAATGGATACAAAAACAACACCTGTATATATGCTGTCTACAAGAGACCCACTTCAGACCTAGGGACACATACAGACTGAAAGTGAGGGGATGGAAAAAGATATTCCACGCAAATGGAAATCAAAATAAAGCTGGAGTAGCAATTCTTGTATCAGACAAAATAGACTTTAAAATAAAGACTATTACAAGAGACAAAGAATGACACTACATAATGATCAAGGGATCAATCTAAGAAGAAGATATAACAATTGTAAATATTTATGCACCCAACATAGGAGCACCTCAATACATAGGCAAATGCGAACAGCCATAAAAGGGGAAATTGACAGTAACACATTCATAGAAGGGGACTTTAACACCCCACTTTCACCAATGCACACATCATCCAAAATTAAAATAAATAAGAAAACACAAGATTTAAATGATACATTAAACAAGATGGACTTAATTGATATTTATAGGACATTCCATACAAAAATAACAGAATCCACTTTCTTCTCAAGTGCTCATGGAACATTCTCCAGGATAGATCATATCATGGGTCACATATCAAGCCTTGGTAAATTTAAGAAAATTGAAATCGTATCAAGTATCTTTTCGACCACAACGCTATGAGACTAGATACCCATGAGAGAAAAAAATCAGTAAATATACAAACACATAAAAGCTAAACAATACACTACTAAATAACCAAGAGATCACTGAAGAACTCAAAGAGGAAATAAAAAAATACATAGAAACAAAAGACAATGAAAACACGAAAACCCCAAATCTATGGGATGCAGCAAAAACAGTTCAAAGAAGGAAGTTTATAGAAATACAATCCTACCTCAAGAAACAAGAAACATCTCAAATAAACAACCTAACCTTACACCTAAAGGTACAAGGGAAAGAACAAACAAAACCCAAAGTTAGTAGAAGGGAAGAAATCATAAAATCAGAGCAGAAATAAATGAAATAGAAACAAAGAAAACAATAGCAAAGATCAATAAAACTAAAAGCTGGTTCTTTGAGAAGACAAACAAAATTGATAAACCATTAGCCAGACTCATCAAGAAAAAGAGGGTGAGGACTCAAATCAACAAAATTAGAAATGAAAAAGGAGAAGTAACAACTGACACTGCAGAAATACAAAGGATCATGAGAGATTACTACAAGCAACTATATTCCAATAAAATGGACAACCTGGAAGAAATGGACAAATTCTTAGAAAAGCACAACCTTCTGAGACTGAACCAGGAAGAAATAGAAAATAGAAACAGACGAATCACAAGCACTGAAATTGAGACTGTGACTAAAAATCTTCCAACAAATGGAAGCCCAGGACCAGATGGCTTCACAGTCGAATTCTATCAAACATTTAGAGAAGAGCTAACACCTATCCTTCTCAAACTCTTCGAAAAGATAGCAGAGGGAGAAACACTCCCAAACTCACTTTATGAGGCCACCATCACCCTGATACCAAAACAAGACAAAGATGTCACAAAGAAAGAAAACTACAGGCCAATATCACTGATGAACATCGATGTAAAAATCCTCAACAAAATACTAGCAAACAGAATCCCACAGCACATTAAAAGGATCATACACCATGATCAAGTGGGGTTTATCCCAGGAATGCAAGCATTCTTCAATATACACAAATCAAGCAATGATACACCATATTAACAAACTGAAGGAGAAAAACCATATGATCATCTCAATAGATGCAGAAAAAGCTTTTGACAAAATTCAACACCCATTTATGATAAAAACCCTCCAGAAAGTAGGCGTAAAAGGAACTTACCTCAACATAATAAAGGCCATATATGACAAACCTACAGCCAACATCATTCTTAATGGTGAAAAACTGAAACCATTTCCTGTAAGATCAGGAACAAGACAAGGTTGTTCACTCTTACCACTATTATTCGACATAGTTTTGGAAGTTTTAGCCACAGCAATCAGAGAAGATAAAGAAATAAAAGGAATCAAAATCGGAAAAGAAGAAGTAAAGGTGTCACTGTTTGTAGATGACATGATACTATACATAGAGAATCCAAAAGATGCTACTAGAAAACTACTACAGCTAATCAATGAACGTGGTAAAGTAGTAGGATACTACATTAATGCACAGAAATCTCTTGCATTCCTATACAGTAATGTTGAAAAATGTGAAAGAGAATTAAGGAAACACTCCCATTTACCATTGCAGCAAAAAGAATAAAATACCTAGGAATAAACCTACCTAAGGAGACAAAAGACCTATATGCAGAAAACTATATATTTCTGTATGCAGAAAACTATATAAGACACTGATGAAAGAAATGAAAGATGATACAAACAGATGGAGAGATATATCATGTTCTTGGATTGGAAGAATCAACGTTGTGAAAATGACTACACTACCCAAAGCAATCTACAGATTCAATGCAATCCCTATCAAACTACCAATGGCATTTTTCACAGAGCTAGAACAAAATATTTCACAATGTGTATGGAAACACAAAAGACTCCAAATAGCCAAAGCAATCTTGAGAAAGAAAAACGGAGGTGGAGGAATCAGGTTCCCGGACTTCAGACTATACTACAAAGCTACAGTCATCAAAACAGTATGGTACTGGCAGAAAAACAGAAATATAGATCAATGGAACCAGATAGAAAGCCCAGAGATAAACCCACACACATATGGTCACCTTATCCTTGATAAAAGAGGCGAGAATATACAATGGAGGAAAGACAGACTCTTCAAGTAGTGGCGCTAGGAAAACTGCACAGCTACAAGTAAAAGAATGAAATTAGAACAGTTCCTAACACCACATACAAAAATAAACTCAAAATGGATTAAAGACCTAAATGTAAGGGCAGACACTATAAAACTCTTAGAGAAAAACATAGGCAGAACACTCTATGACATACATCACAGCAAGAACCTTTTTGACCCATGTCCTAGAGAAATGGAAATAAAAACAAAAATAAACAAATGGGACCTAATGAAACTTAAAAGCTTTTGCACAGCAAAGGAAACCATAAACAAGATGAAAAGACAACCCTCAGAATGGTAGAAAGTATTTGCAAATGAAGCAACTGACAAAGGATTAATCTCCAAAATTTACAAGCAGCTCATGCAGCTCAATATCAAGAAAACAAATAACCCAATCCAACAATGGGCAGAAGACCTAAATAGATAGTGCTCCAAAGAAGATATACAGATTGCCAACAAACATATGAAAGGATGCTCAAAGTCACCAATCATTAGAGAAATGCAAATCCAAACTATAATGAGGTATCACCTCACACCTGTCAGAATGGCCATCATCAAAAAATCTACAAACAATAAATGCTGGAGAGGGTGTGGAGAAAAGGGAACCCTCTTGCAGTGTTGCTGGGAATGTAGATTGATACAGCCACTAGGAGAACAGTATGGAGGTTCCTTAAAAAACTAAAAATAGAACTACCATATGACCCAGCAATCCCACTACTGGGCATATATCCTGAGAAAACCATAATTCAAAAAGAGTCATGTACCACAATGTTCATTGCAGCTCTGTTTACAATAGCCAGGACATGGAAGCAATCTAAGTGTCCATCCACAGACGAATGGATAAGGAAGATGTGGCACATATATATACAATGGAATATTACTCAGCCATAATAAGAAACGAAATTGAGTTATTCGTAGAGTGCTGGATGGACCTAGAGTCTGTTATACAGAGTGAAGTAAGTGAGAAAGACAAAAAAAAAATACTGTATGCTAACATATGAATGTAAAAAAAAAAAGTGGTTGTGAAGAACCTAGGGCCAGGACCGGAATAAAGACGCAGATGTACAGAATGGACTTGAGGACATGGGGAGGGGGAAGGGTAAGCTGTGACAAAGCGAGAGAGTGGCATGGACATATATACACTACCAAACGTAAACAGATAGCTAGTGGGAAGCAGCCACATATCACAGAGAGACAGCTGAGTCCTTTGTGACCACCTAGAGGGGTGGGATAGGGAGGGTGGGAGGGAGACGCAAGAGGGAGGAGATATGGGGATATGTGTGTTGGTATAGGTGATTCACTTTATTATAAAGCAGAAACTAACACACCATTGTCAAGCAATTATACTCCAATAAAGATGTTAAAAGAAAGAAAAAGAAATAAATCTTTTATTCATTGCCAAGAAAAAGAAAAAAAAAAGAAAAAGAAAAACCACAGGTAACATATATTAAGCACCTGATATACACGCCAGAAACATTTTTGTATAACTTCATTTAATTGATGTATCTTAATGCCCAGTTACAAGATGTCACCTTAAATTTGCAGTGTCATTGTAAATAGGGTAAAGGAAGAATTCTGAACAATAAAAATGCAGGCAACATGTGACTTGCCAAAATGCAACAGAATTCAGAACAACAAGGAACTTGAAAATAAGAGCTGAACAGACTGCGGGTGGTGGAGGGATGAAAGGGGTGAGGAATTGACTTGCAATGGAAGGGAAGCAGGCAGGACTTAAGAGTTAGCCCAGAGTTATCTATACTGAGTTGAATTCTGGGCCCAGGGAGTAGAATTAAGGTGGCTATGTAGATACAGTGACCCTTTTTTCTCTTGGATTATTTCTTCTTGGCAAAGCTAAAGTAAAGGATGAATACTGACATCATGAATCCCCCAAATTAAATGATTATGTAATGCTTTTTGTTCTGTAAGCAGGGAAGATTTTTGTGTCTTATTTTTAAGAGGCCTCCATCGCTCTGGATAATAAAACTTAACTGCAACAAGCTATTATTAACAATATAGTATATTTATTTTGGTGATGACTCAGAATGTATCTATTGCCAATAATTTAAAAAAAAATTTTTAAATCAATGTTTGTGTATTTTACTTTTTCTGTTTCCAGTTTTACTGAGAAATAATTGACATATATCACTGTATAATTTTAAGGCACACAGCATGATGGTTTGATTTACATATATTGTGAAATGATTACCATAATAGGTTAAGCTAACATCCATCTTCTCATGTAGATACAATACAAAGAAAAGAAAAAAAAAAGGAAAAAAAATTTCTGATGAGAACTCTTAGGATTTACTCTCTTAACTTTCCTATGTATCATACAGCTGTGTTCACTATAGTCATCATGCTGTACAGTATATCCCTAGTAACTATTTATCTCATAACTAAAATTTGTACCTAGTGCCTGGAACCTAGCAGATGCTCAAGAAATAAATGCTGATTGAATGAAATTAATTTTGTGACACTTAACATCTCACTTAACGTCTTCATGCTTCAACAATACGATGGATTTAATTTGGCAACACCATTCTGAAGACTGGAACTGCATGGGACTACCCCTTGAGTTCCTTTTCTACTCTAAGGCTTCTGCCTCTATTCATACAGGTCTCTTGCTAGAGCAGCAGGCTCAGGCACCCGAGATCTGGAAACAACATTTCCAATGATACCCTGGACCACTTATATGGCAGATGCCCCATTTTTATGCACGAGAATGGAATTTAGTGAGTAGTATCTAGTAACTAAGACTAAGCATTTTACATACTGACCTTTCAGTTTCCCATTAGTCCTCTGGGATCAGCACAGATCTCATGCTCAGGAGATAAGGCACAGAGAGGTTAAGAAACTTAACACAAGTTCACCCAGTGAATAGGTGGCAGAGCAGGAACTGTAATCAGGTCTCTTTCACTGTGCCATGCTAAGGCACAGCCACAGCACCGAACCCCTAGAGCACTCTACAACTCATAAAAAGAAGACGGTCTCAGTGCATGGTAGGGGCAGTCACTTGGAGGCTTGCAAAATTTCCTTAATGAGGGGGTAGATAAAGAGTGTCTTGATTTAAATACATCACTAAAGATGAGAGCTCATGTAAAGTCCTGTTAACTATAACACTTGCAAGTAAGTAAACATCTGTGGTTTGAATGTCCATCAGCCCCACTAGCAAAAATTCTATTTAAGGAACCACCACTTTCCCCACTCTCAGTTTCTGTGCTTCAGGTGTGGCCATAGCCAATCAGAGCAATCCTGACACAGTGCTTGTTTCAGTGATGGATACATGCCCATTTCAGAACCAACGGCATGTCATGAGCCTTCAGATAGGCATACCGGAGTAAAGACTCTCAAACTTTTCCACTGGATTTGTACCTAGAAGTATGTGGCCCTGAATCTACTGAATCTGTTGAGATGCTTCAACTGTAAGAGGAGATCCTAACTTGAAAAGGAGCAAACATAAGGAGACATGGAGAATCCATGACCTGATGACACTGCGTCTGTATCTGGACATGCCTGACTTGCTGATGCTAAGCAAGATAATACATGTCTCTCTCTTCGAGTCTCAACTGAGACACAATTCATCCTGTTTATGGGTCTCAACAACCCTATTACATAGGCAGGGCAGGAAAGACATCAGAGACAGTTTCCACCTATAATAAGAATTTTTCACAACTCCAACTGAAATTAAGGAACTCTGCTAGAGTAATACAATCTTCAGTATGCAGAACAGTGCTGGTTTCAATCCTTCTGGCTGGGACCAAAAGCATCTAGCAGCTGCTGGGTTTGGTGGCTAGCTGGTTAACTAGCTGCATTTTCCTTTTTCCCCCTTGTCTTTTTACTGCTCTCTTCCCTTCAAAGGATGTGAATGAACTGTGTTGGGAGCAAAGATCAAGGGTAAAAGCTTTGTATATGTGTTTCAACAGGCTCTTTTATATGTACCTCAAGCGGTAAAAGGGGAGAGCCTTTTAAATTTATTATGTTGAGCTTGTAATAGTAAATTATCTGTAGAGTTTATTTACTTTTAATCACCTTTATTGTTTAAATAAAATAAAAATAAATAAAAATAACTTTTATGCATGTGAAATTGAACAACTATTATCTTTCCTTCTTTCCCCTTTGAAATGTTTGTTTTTGGAAGGTGGTTGCTGATGTGAGGGTTTTTTTTTGAAGGACGTACCTACTGCACCACTGCAGAATACGCTGTATTTCCATTTTACAGGTCAGGAAACCGAAGTTCAGAAAAATGAAGTGAGTTAATTAAGAGTAATAAAACAGTGTAATAGCTCCTGTCTGTTGATGATTATTTCAATGCAATAAGATTCCATGCTGCCTTCAGCATCTCCTAAAATTAGCCAAGGAAGCCTGACTCAGGTAGTGGTTTGGTGGGGGGAGAGTCTATTTCAGTGGCTCCCAAACTTTAATGTGCACCAGAGTTCCCTGGGAAGCCTTGTTAAGACACAGATCTCTGGGCCCCCTCCCAGAATTCCTCAGTTAGTAAGTCTGGGAGGCTCAGTAATCTGCATTTCTAAAAAGTTCCCAGGTGATGCTGGGCTAGGGTTCATATTTGGAAAACTACTGGTCTGTTGTACAGTAGGAGAAGGACATGACTAAATAAAGCAGCAGCAGAGGCCTTGAGGAACAATGAAAAAGCTGAAGTTCTGACCACTGTCCACACCATCAAGGTGAAAAGCAGTTTTCATAGAGAGAGAACACATGTAACTTCCATTTATCATTTACTAGAGACAGGCATTGTGTTAAAGTCTTTACACAACTGTAATATTTAATCTTTTTAAAGAATTTTTTAATTTTAATTTTTTCTACAATTTTGAAAGGTTACTTGCCATTTATAGTTATTCCAAAATATTAGCTATATTCCCTGTGTTGATACATCCTCGTATTCCCTGTGTTGATACATCCTCGTATTCCCTGTGTTGTATACATCCTTGAGCCTATCTTATACCCAGTACTTCGTACCTTCCACTTCCCCATCCCTATGTTGCCCCTCCTCCCCCTCCCCTCTGGTAATCACTAGTTTGTTCTCTGTATCTGTGAGTCTGCTTCTTTTTTTGGTATATTCACCAGTTTGTTGTATTTTTAATATTCCACATATAAGTGATAACATACAGTATTTGTCTTTCTCTGTCTGACTTATTTCACTTAGCATAATACCCTCCAAGTCCATCCATGTTGCTGCAAATGGCAAAATTTCATTCTTTTTTATGGCTGAGTAGTATTCCATTGTCTGTATATACCACATCTTCTTTATCCATTCATTTGTTGATGGACACTTAGGTTGTTTCCATATCTTGGCTATTGTAAATAATGCTGTTATGAACACTGGGGTGGCATTTATCTTTTCAAATTAGAGTTTTTTGGGGTTTTTTTTGGAGATATATATATATATCTCCAGGAGTGGAATTGCTAGGTTGTAATGTTTAATCTTGACAATAACATATGAGGAAGTTATTATTATTAATAGTCTCATTTTAAAAATAAGGAGATTGAGAATTAAGGATAGTTAGTGATCTGCCCAGAGCTGCAGTTAATAAGTAGTACAGCTGGCATTTAATCTGTTTGTTCCATGGTTCCTGCTCCTAAGGATGAAATGATACAATTGCATATCTTGACACTTTCTTCAATTATAAGTTCTTTCTTGGAATGCCTTCTCAGTATCAGGCTGTACTTAGGTGATGAAATTTCAGAAAATGGAAGGAATAGCAACTGTCACATGAATTTAGCTAATCTGTTTTAAAAATGAGTCTCTATCCCACCCTTTCCAGACTTGCCCAAGTGGCCTTCCTAATTGCCTTTCTCTTCACTTGTCTTGTAGAGACACAGGAGAAACCACTAAACTGTCCCTTTTTTTGGTAAGAACATTAACAAGAGATGGTTCCTCTTTAACTTATCAGAAAGAGCATGGAGCAATCTCTAGTGCCCTGGAAAACATAACAAAATACTGATCAATATTTTTTGTCTTGTAATTTTCACCTATTTAAACACCCATGAGATTATTGTTGACAGTAATTAAAATGAGAGAGAAGGAAACCAAAAATACATGAAGGGAAACAGATGAAAGGGAGAGACTAATGAATAAATTGTCATTCTCTGTAGATAAATTGCCTTTGCAAGAAGCTTGCTGCAGGCCTTGCTTTTGTCTAAGGGTCTACACTACTTACTGGCTTTCTACAGTTGACTTTTAACTCACAAGTGTCCATTCCCGACAAGGGTTTTTGGAGAGGCCCTACTAAGCAAGCCAATGCCAATAAAAGAAAGTCCTCTGTTCCCCGTTCAACAATCTGCTGTTGAAATTATGCTTTACCTGGAATTACTGTGCTTATCAATCAAGAATGAAATGCTGAAATTTGGGGAAACAGACTGATTTATTTGCACCAGCATTCTGAACCTTCCACAAATGATCCTCTGCGAAGGAGGGCAGTTTTCACATAGATTGTTCAGCTGTTCTGTTAGGTAGTGGGATGGATTCCTTTTCCAGACTGACCCATGCACTGATGGTTCTAACAGTGGCAACTTCATGCTAAACATTTGGATTAAGAGGTTTTCTTTTCCTTCTTCCCATTCCCATCCCAACATCTTTCTCCAAAAAGAAAAGAAACACATTTGGTTAACCGAGTTCCACTTTGCTTAAAAGATACTGCATTAAACAATGAAGCGTGGACCTTATTTTTATATAATAAATAGCTAATTCCAGGACTGATTTCAGGTGTGCTGCTTCTTTTCATGAAACTTTTTCAGTGATAGGTATATGTTCTGGAGAGATGTCCTTGTCCTATTGTCTTATATGGAGAAACAAATCGCATCCGTCAGTGACCCAGCAGCATCACACGCTTATCTTGGGAAGGGACAACAGGGCTATTTTAAATCCCAGTTCACCACTCATATCATCCAGAGAAGAGTGAGAAATTGCAAAAAAAATCCAAGAAATTCTCACTCTGCAATTTTCAATTACTGTGACTAGTGTGTGGGTAGGAGACCTTGTTTTATTGCCCATGAAATGACATTGTGCCCTGAGTAACTTTAAATGTTAAGGCAATGAACTGTTAACCGTCTGGGAATATCCAAAACACTCTTTCCAAGAGAAAAACACTCTGAAACTACCTAGCGTGCACTCAGCGTTCTAAGAGGTGAAAGCAAATTTTACCCAACTAGAATATGAAATGGAGATCCAAGAGAAGGCCAACATCTTTGACTTTTCGAATCCCTCTACCGAAGTAAATGGAGAAATAGTAAGCAGATATGGAGTTTAGAACTGGAATATAAATAATAGGAGAATATTGCTGAGATACCAGGTAGTTGCAGAAGGATGGCCATTTTTAATAAAAGCTAGTAGAAAAATAAAAGGGCTGAGGTTATTTTCACCCTGCTTCTATGAGGCTATTGTAAACTTCTATGAGGCTATTGTAAATGTTTGAAATCTCACAACCATATTGTGAGAAGTTAGTATTATCAGCATTTTGTAAATAACCCTTCCCACCAAAATCCCAAAGCTCTTGGGTAGTTAAGTGGTAAAACAATAATTTAAATTTATGTTTGCAGATTCAAACCTTGTACTTTTTCTACTAAGTATTTTCACTATGGGGTAAAATACTTATGAAGTGGACACTGGTGGCATTAAGATATGAGCGACTTAATTGTTTTGATTTTCAATTTTTAAATTCTCATGGGTAGATCATGTGAATACGTATCTTGAGGTTATCTTAGTGGACTGATTCCTTGTTAAGGAACCACATTAATGTATTATTTATGGATCAGTCACTTGTGTGGCTCTAACGTTGTCATAAGGTGGAAAGATTCTGCTTCAGTCATGCACCAAAATAATCCATCTGGACACGTGGATAAACCAAGTGAGCTTGGTGAGGTTTTAAGTTCTTGTTTCAAGTGACAGTGAAGCTTTTAGATGAAGTAAGAGGTAGACCTCAGGAGCAGAGAGAGTAAGGCTCTTCTCTCCAAAGGACCCCAGAAGAGAAGGCTTTTATAAAAGTTATGACTAATACAGGGTCAGTTGTAAAAAAGGCACTCAACAAGCCTGGCCTGTCCAGTGGACTGAGGCTCCTCATGTGGGTCTGAAAGGTAAAGGCTGAGAGGTAAAGGCTTTTTGGTCCCCTCAAATGGGTCTCTGCCCCTTCCAACACTCACAGCAGAGTGGAAAGAACACCAACTCTAGAGATGAGAGCCAGTTCTAATCCTGGCGGATTCTGGGCGCCGGTGTTCTTCTTCTAGAAAGTCTATGTGAATTTAGGGAAGTCTTTGCTAACTCCTTTTACCAGGGTCAGTCTTCTTGATACTGAATCTCGTTGAATCCTTGTTTCCCTCATGATGGCAAACATGTATCCTGTTGCTTATGTGTCCCTAATGCTGACCACTACCGTTGATACAAAATAAGTCCTCAGAATAAAACTTGCTAAATTGAGTTACTGAGAGGGTTAGACTAAGTCCAGGATCACACATTCAAATCCGACTAAGGGGGGCTTCACTGGTGGCACAGGGGTTAAGAATCCGCCTGCCAATGCAGGGGACATGGATGGGTTCGAGCCCTGGCCTGGGAGAATCCCACATGCCGCAGAGCAACTAAGCCCATGAGCCACAACTACTGAGCCTGCGCTCTAGAGCCCGTGAGCCACAACTACTGAAGCCTGCGTGCCTAGAGCCCGTGCTCCACAATAAGAGAAGCCACTGCAATGAGAAGCCCACGCACCAGAACGAAGAGTAGCCCCCGCTCGTTGCAACTAGAGAAAGCCCACATAGCAGCAACGAAGACCCAACGCAGCCAAAAATAAATAAATTAATTTTAAAAAAGGAAAAAAATATCTGGCGAAGGATATCATATAAAAGCATGAAGTAGGTGTAATGAAGAATACGAAGAGATTGTAGTTAACCAGACTATAAAAATACAGGCCTGCCTGGAGGGCATTTAAATTCAAATTTTTAGAGATCATTGCAATGGTCAAAATCACAACTAAGGGTTCAGACCACTGGCGGCTGCATCAAATTCCTTTCAGATTTAATTTATTAAAAGTTTGCCTTTCAGTTCCATTTAATCTATAATTACCAACTGCTTTAACTGCTTTTCAAAAAACTACATGGCATAAAATAGGAATAATGAATAAGGAAAATTTTCCCAGCAAAAAGCCTCAGGCTTGCATTTCCCTTGCAAACTGTGATCTTGATAGAGGGCTAGTGTGCTTTCCTAACAGTGTGAGGCCTCGCTATGGCAAATTCTGCAGTACTTCTTTGGGCTGGAACTTAAGTAGTGTTCCTCATTTTTGTGGCTTAATCTCTTCCATTGCTTTTATTCTCACAAAAGCAAATTCATTTCTCTTGAAAGATTATTACTCTCTAGTTATGTGTTAATTTGTGTGGAATTCATTGGGAATGACACATAAATCGCACATTACTGATTTTCCACATAACAGTTGGATGGAAATAGAAGGATAAATGCTACATTTGGGGGAAAGGCGAGTACATCTGTTTTTCTTCTTTTTTTAAAGCATCTGCTGGGGAGGCCACTTTATTATTATTTTTGGCTGTGCCACGTGGCTTGCGGGATCTTAGTTCCCTGACCAGGGATTGAACCCAGGCCCACGCAGTGAAAGCCCCGTCTTAACTACTGGACCACCAGGGAATTCCCGAGAACATCTGAAATGTTACATTTAATAATAATAAAGCACAATTAATAAAATATATGATGAAATGAATACTTTTAGAAGGTTGGTAGAATTCCTTTTGGGCTCCACTTCTCAATTTAACCAAGTACAAGCTACTACTTTCAAATAAAGTTGAAAGCCAGGAGTCACTGTAATTGCATGGAAAAAAAAAGATTGAGATCATACTGAAATCCCCGGAAGGAAGAAAAAGTGAAGGCAACTATATTAACAATCTATAATTTTAATGGATATTTCTTTCTTCCAAAGGAGGGACTCACTGGAAACTATTACAGATCCTCAGGAAGTGTGGAACGGAACCAGGTTTTACAATGAACTCACCTAGGCCCAAAGTCCTCTTCTGACACTTTTCAGAAATAGATGTGAGAATCTGTATACTCAATTCTGATAACTCAAAGAAGTTTTAACACCCGGGAGTTTGTATCCTGACAGGTAAAGGCTTGTTCTAGTTCAATTTTCATCTGAATTATTGACTTAAGTCCCAAGTTGGAGAGAGACGATTGAGCTAATCTTTTCATTAGCCGGTTCATACAACTCAAAGCATTATGTGTGATGACTTGCTAGAGATTTTTATACATACCCTGTAACTAATAATTCCTCATTTCCCAATCCATTTTTAAATAATACCACAGAGGACATTTGTTTTGGTTTCTTTCCTCAAGGCTGGAAACATTCCAGTCAAGTGTTTCCAGCGCACAGGGGTAGAGGGAGGGGAATTATGGGTAAACACTAGCAGAAGCAGAGCTACGTATTCCTGGGGCTTCCGCGTATTGTCAAGGGTGATGACAATGCACATCACTAAGAGGGAAAAGGGGTGCCTTTCCAGTCACACACCCCTCCTCTTCGTAATCTTCTAAAACCCAGGACAGTGAGTAATAAATGTGGTAGTTGATCAGGTCAAATTTCATGACTTAATGGCAGGTCATGACTGACTTAAAAGTTGTGATTCAAGTCATCCCAGGTCATTGGGAGACTCATGGTTTCCTCTTAGCCCTGGGTTTTGAAACTGACCCCAGCCTTGCCCCATGAGCTAATGAGGATGGGTTTGAACATACAAAACCTCCCACTGCTTCCGTTCCGGGCCAGAGGGAAATTACAATCTGCTTCTAGCTTTCAGCTAGGAAGCAAAGAAGTCAAGGTTTGGTTTCTGTCCTCCTTAGACAAGGTGCTAATGTTTTAATGCATCTAGGAGTCTTGATAGTTCCTTCCCCCAGAAGATATTGACTCAAAAAGAGAATTATCCTACAGACTTCAAAAAACCCCATCTAGGGTATAATCAGTTCCACTCACATGTATCAGAGATACCCCCTTCCACAGAATCTTACCCACTGTCTCTTATTGTTTTTTATTTAATTTGGCTAAGAACAGAAAGCTGACCTAATGCAGACCATATGGGCAGGATTCCCAGGAACAGGTAACAAAAGGGTAACAGAAAGAAGCAGCACATTCAACATTACAGAGATGCAGGAACACAGCCAGTGACCTTTGCTTTGGCGGATTTACAATTTTGTTGGGCTCTTGAATGGCAGGGGGCATGCGGGTGGTGCTGAGACGGATCTCTTGAACAGAGATAGGCTGATGGGGAGGGTGCATGGATTCATGCTGATTACTGAATCCTGTGAGTGGAAGTTTAGACACATGTTTACTCCTAACCAGCACTGGATTTAATAGCTATGTTTAAAAAAATGCACTGGTGAAAAGGGACTCAGCAGTAATTTAAAAAATTGATATAATTATGATAACTTAAAGCGTGTACTTGTAAGCATGTACCCAGTGTACACAACAAAGGCAAAATAAATGATGCTAAGAGCTGTCTGATTATAGAACAAATGCCTTTACAACGAATAGGAACAGCAAATATCTACTTACAACAAAAGTATAGGCACCAGGGCTTCCCTGGTGGCGCAGTGGTTGAGAGTCCACCTGCCGATGCAGGGGACACGGGTTCGTGCCCCGGTCCGGGAGGATCCCACATGCCGCGGAGTGGCTGGGCCCGTGAGCCATGGCCACTGAGCCTGCGCGTCCGGAGCCTGTGCTCCGCAATGGGAGACGCCACAGCAGTGAGAGGCCCGCGTACCACAAAAAAAAAAAAAAAAAAAAGTATAGGCACCAGACAATTTCCTAATAGAACGTTACTGATACTAAATAATATGCAGATGTTTAAATAGGACCAAGGAATTTCGAACATTTGCTTTCGAACAGATAATTGGGAATATCCATCAGATAATTGGAATTCCTTGCTCTTATGCACCTTGCAGACCTCAGTTCAAATGTCCCTTCCATGGAGGAGTCTTCCTTGATCATACCTCCGTCTCTCAAGTCCTCTGACATATGCTCTCAGAGCAATGTAGACACTTCCCTGACTGCCCTTATTTACATTTGTAATTATACATTATTTCCATAGGTGGTTGTTTAAAGTGCATCTTCTATTTAAGATGTGGTCTCTGTCAGGGCAAGGAGCATGTCTGGTAGGGACTCAAGAAGTATCTGTTGAATTAGTAGATAATCTCATTAGGCAGTATTTAGTGGGCCTATATATTACCGTCCAGGCACAGTTATGAGCACCCTACCTGGATCAGTGCATCTTTTCTTCACCACAATCTTTTGAGGTGGGTGCTCTGATTAACTCTCACTTCTCAGATGTGCAGGCTCAGGTTACTTTCAGTCACTTGCTGAAAGTATCACAATTTGTAAATAAGGGACTGAGACTTGAACCTGGACAGTCTTATTTCAGAGTCATCACACTTAAGATTGATGGTACATTAGGACCCATTATATGTCCCCTTGAAAGAGTGAAATCCCCTCTTGTTTTGAGGAGAAGACGTTTAGGGAATACGTACATGCACCATGGAAGTGAAGGAGCAGTGACAAGAACAAGGGCAGGGGCAGGGGCAGGTCAGAGATCGTGGCCTGAGCAAAGAGAGGAGAAGGATGAAAGAGGCAGCCCTGGGCCTTCGTAATGGTGGGGTCGGAGGGGACCCCCGCCTCTCATCCCCGAAGAAAGGCAGTGGGAAAGTAGAGAGGAGGCCCCTAGGTCTATACAGCATTCTATTCAGTAGGTACCAAGATAAACAACTTGAGGGATCTTACCTTTTCCCTCTGAACTGTTCTTTCTAACTCTGGTGTGACTGCATTTTAGGAAGAGCCATTTTGTGAAATGAGAGGTTAGATTTTAAAGTCAACTACCACAAATATCCGAACTCTCTACTTCTCAGCTGTAGGAACTCTCAGGGTAAACCTGTAAGCATTCACCTTTATTTGGGCTGAGGTAATAGGGGGCTCTGAAGCCAGGCTCCTTGGGTTAAAAACAGACCAAGTTAAAGGCGAGGTCACAAAGCTTTGTAATCTTGGACAAGATACTTAACCTTTCTGAGCCTCAGTTTTCTCCACTGTAAAAAAGGTAAAACAGTATCTGTCTTATTGGGTTGTTGTGAGGATTAAATGAGATAATTCATATAAAGCATCTAAAACAATGCCTATTTGAAAAATTCAAGGAATAGTAACTTTAATTATTACGAAAGTAAGCCGGGGAAGGAACTGAACTTGTGCGAGATCATGATCAGGAGAAGCTGGGGATGGTAAACCAGTTCCCAACTTAAACAGCCTTGGAAGTGCTGACAGAGGTGACACACAGCAGTTGCTCCACCACTCTTTACAAGACACGTGAGTGCATCGACACAGTTGTGCTTCTCTTTGCTACAGCCTGTTGGCAGGGAGCTTCCTGTGTGAATCTTCTAGTTTCAGTCTCCCAGGAAAGTATCTAAAAGCTGAGACCTCACTATTCACAGACTGAGAAAAACTTTGAATAATATTTCCTCCTAACGCTTAATCTGGAGACCTTGTTTGGTTCTTTACTCTTATAGTAGGAAGAGGCAAGGGGTAACTCAAATGTTCCATTTTTTAATTTGCCAATAGGATCAGTCAAAGTTGGGGAAGGGAGAGCTTTGCACCCATCAGCACAACTAAGTTTTCAGATTTATTTTCTGCTTCATGTATTTATGGGAAATAAATCTCTTTTTCTCTCAATTAAATGCATCTACAAAGACAGTTTCATTATGATGATAATGATAATATGAAATTACATTTTGGAGATCATCTTTGTACACTGTGTTTTAAATTCCAGTGTAGATAAGAATATCTATATTAATTAATTAAGTCCTAAAGACATGAGTATTGGAATCAACTTCGAATTCCAGCTTCTCTATAGATGCCCTAGGGCAAGTTCTGTAGCTTAGCTGAGCCTCAGTTCCCCTCACCTTTAAAATGAAGTTACATCACCTCATCTTTAAAATGAAGCTACATCATATGAAGATTTGTTTAAAGATCGCAGTAAGATATTTAAGGAGCTGACCATCATGTCTGGCACACAATCAGGTGTGTAACCAAAGATAACCACTGCTATGATACTTACAACTTTAAACTTCCACAAGTGGGAGAGGAGGTATAAATTCATGGAATTACATAGGCAGGTAAAGCTAATTCTTTCTATTTTTCCATCAGCCCCTTGCCATGGATGTAACGGTTGAATCTATCCTACCCCTTGTAACAAGAGTAGAGACTGTTCTCTTCCAGGTGTGGGCCTGACTGCTCTAAGCCACTCTTGGTATTTCCCCTCCCATTGCCAGGGATTGGTCCAGGAATGGGAGGCCTAAGTCAACTGAGCTAATGAAAAAAAAAGGAAAGGTTTGTTGGAGGCTTTGGATTAAAAAAGAAAATCCCCATCTCCCCTTCTGGATATGAATGAGGAAACAAGGAGCCTTGCTGTTCCTGGCAGCCTAGGACGAGAAGATATCTTAGACAAGATTTTGGCTGGATGGCTTGATACCTCTCTCTCTCTCCCCTTCTCCCCCCCTTCTTCCTTCCTTCCCTCCCTCCTCCATGCCTCTATGCATCCTTTGCACAAGCTGGATACATTAAAGTGGGTAGAAAATCAAAAAGGCCTCATTAATAAAATTCAAAATAGTAATTTTTAATCATTCCGAATAAAATACAACCTAGGACAAAGGTAAGTGCATGTATTATACATATATGTACATATATATATATATATTTTTTTCTACTTTTCCAAAATCGGCAACCTATAGAAAAGTTTATTGTTATCCTATAGCAATTTTAATAAAAATGTCTTCTATTTATTTAAGTCACTTATGTTTTGTCAAATGACTTTCATATCTTTTATCTCACTGCCTTCCACAGCATCAGAATAAACCTGAAAGATGAAGCAAGGACTTCCTCGTATCCTGGATAACAAAACTAAGGCCCAGAGAAATTCTTTTCCCAAAGTTGCAAAACTTTTCAGAAGTTAAGCCAGGCTGAGTGTCCTGGCTTCTTGAATCCAAATTGGACTCTGTGGCTGATTCTGCCAATGATAGAACTGAGGAACGACATTTTAAAACAGCTTCACATGCAATCTGCAATGAAAATGTGCAGCTCAGAGAGAGAAACCTAGGTTTACATTCCAGCTTAAGTTAGTCCCAGCTCTACCACTAACTGCTAATATTACCCTGAGCAAGTCACTGACATTTCTGGGTTTCAGCTTCTGCATATAAAAATGAGACTTCACAAAAAAAAAAATGTAGCTGTGTAGGGTGATGGATATTAACTGCACTTATGGTGGTGATCATTTTTCAGTATATGCAAGCATTGAATCATTGCACTGTACACCTGAAACTAATATAACGTTATGCCAAGTATATCTCAATAAAAACAAAAGACAAACAAACAAAAACTCAGGAATTCAAAACTGTTGTAAAAATGCAACTGCAAGTAAAAGGAAGTGCCAATAAAAAAACGAAAGAAATTTTTGAAGTGAGGTTTCCTACTCTTAAGCCTGTGATAGGCTCGGAGAATTGACCTGCTGGTCCCAGAGCCAACTGCAGAATCCTTAGTCTAGTTCTCAAGAATTACCCTGGTGAGAATCTGCCAGATGCACCATCCATCCTCACAACCCAACTCTTGTTAGGAGAACCGCTGTTAATATGACGCCACCTTGTCAAACATCTCTCTATTCCATTTTAACACCACATGACCCTCGGCTCTGAGATCTGCAGATGATGGTGAACAACGAAAGTGACTGAACATCACAAAACATAGGCTGCAGGCTGAGTTGACAAATGAAGAAAATTACGAGTTTGAGAAAATAGGGAAGAACATCAAGCCCAGCTGCCACTCTGGACGTTTCACTAAAAACTAAAGTCTTAGCTGGACTCCAAGTCAACTATTGAAAACTCTCAAAAAAAAAAAAAAAAAGAGAGAGACGTGGGTTCAAATCCCAGATTTGCTACTTATGAGCTGTGTGGCTGAATATGTTACTTCTCTCTGGGCCTCAGCTTTTGTCTTCAGTAAAATTTTAGAGGATTATAAGAGTACCTAGTATACAGAAAGCTTCAAACTTTCATGAGCATCAGAATCATCTGGGGAGCTGGCTACAACTTAAATTCTTAGGCCACCAGAATTTCTGATTTAGTAAATCTAGGGATGGGGATCTGTATTAGTGATTCCAATGTTGTGGTCTGTGGATGACCCCCTACGACATGCTGCTATGGGACAGTGTATGGTAAGGGATAATTCAAGTAGAGCACTTGTTAACTCTTGATAAATGTCAGCTTTGAAAAGACATTATTAGTAGTTCAGATTCATGAGTGCCTTGCTGCACGTTACACAGTGGGTAGGAGCAGGAAAAAAACGTTTTCCAATGGACCAGAATGGTTTCCTGTTTACTAACATTTCTCAGAATGCTTTGTTGGAACAATTAGTGAGATCGAAGAAGGGTGCTGGTCAAACTATCATGCATTGTCAAATCAAGGAATGAAAGGCACTGCTGCACAATGGGCAGGTTATTCTCAAGAACTGGGGTCTTTGTTATTAAATTGCTGTGTGTCCTTGGATTAGTCACTCCCCCTCTCTGGGTATCAGTTTCATCATTCATAAAATGAGAAAATCCTTTAATATTCTTTCAAGGGTTCAATTATTCTTGTTCTACCATAGCTGTGTACAACCTGCCTGGGAGAAACAACTCCTTACTCCCTTTTTTGAGATGGAATGCACCTTTCACTCTGTGAAGCTTTTCCTGAATGTGCATCTGAAGGTGACATCTCCCTCCTCTGAAACTTAGTAGCATGTATCATCTGTGCCATATTCTATTCATTCTGAAGAATATTACAGGGGCAGTGGACTCTTCCAGCAGACTAACAGAGAACAGGGCTTCTGAATTTAGATACAATCTTAAGAACCTGGAAATGTCAGAGTTATGTGCTTGTGATCCCTTTCATGGTCGACATCAACATCAGAGTTACCGCTCATTTAACACTTCCTACTGGCCAAGTACTTTACACATACTTCCTCCTGCAATCCTTAAAACCATCTTTTGAGGGTAGAACTGCAAGCCCCATTTTACAAATGAGGAAACTGAGGCTCAGAGAGCTTTCCCATGCTCCCATAGCTAATAAGTGACAGTCCTGGGGCTTGAACTCAGAACTGTCTCAAATCCAAAATCAAACATAAGTGATTAAGCTAGGTGTGCCTGTGCCCTTAACCATTAGGCTACTCTCCATGAGCAATACTTTGCTGAATGATCAGCACATTTGTGATGATCCTTCCAAATCTGTGTTCCTTGTGAGAAACTGAATGTTATCTTGCAGCTGCCTACAATGAGGGGAGCAAAGTATAGCTGAAAGCCATGGCTTTGACTTCAAGGGGGCCAACATCTGAAACTGCTAAACTAAAAAAATCCCCTGGTCCTGGGCCGAGGAAATTTGCAATGCTCTAAAGCAGTATTCACTGTTGAGGACTTGTTGCTGCAGTGCATTTTCATGGGTTAGCAGGCTTGCCCTGCACAACTCAGAGGTGCTTCCCTCCCTGTAAGCAGGCACTGCAAGTATCCTGTGACACTTTCTCAGTGGAGAAAGCCAGCTATGGTGCCCTTGAAGCCAGTGCAGCTTCCAGAGACTTTCTGCAGCAGAAGCTAGCAGAAGTGTCGAGAGGCAAAGAGACAGCTGGTTTATTGCTGGGGGAGTTTTCAAAATTATGTCAGCGTCCATTTTGGTTATGTTTGCTAGGTGCCCTTTGCCAAAATTAAACAGGCATCAAGCAATCCTGCAAACCTCTTCTCAGCAGAGGCCATAAAAAATTCCTAACTTCTTTAGGAACAGAGGGTTGATGGAGGTACTGTACTTGTTTTTCGTTTTTAACAAAATAATTTAATATTAATAGAGAGATGGTTATTAAAAATGTAATGCCAGTCCTTGATTCCCCAAGCTGCCCAAGGAACATTTGTTTTTTTTTCTTTCTTTACATTTCTCAACAATTCATAATCTTTCTAAAGTTTTTTCAGTAATAATTGTGTTCATGATACTAGGATTGTCACTTTATTTCCTAGAATCTGAGATTTTTATCAACTGCAAAATACACCACCATTTATTGACAGGGATTTATTAAGGAGAAAATAAATTAAGTGCTTATAGTATATTTAAATATCATACTAACTTCATGTGCTTTAATAAGTGAATATTTGCCCTAAAAATTGAAAACTAGGTGGAAGCGCAGGCTCAGCTTCCTGAGGCACCCCTTTCCCCTTCACGAGTAGAAAGTGGGTACAGAATGTCACCAACCTTTGCCTGATTTCATCAAACAAGCCTTCTGACAGGTCTCCCATCCTCTAGCTTTCTCCTGGCTTCAGGCCCTCTTCTCCAGGATGACCCAGGGTCTTGGTGCTCCGGCCAGGTGTCAGGCCTGAGCCTCTGAGGTGAGAGAGCCAAGTTCAGGACATTGGTCCACCAGAGACCTCCCGGCCCCTCATAATATCAATCAGTGAGAGCTCTCCCAGAGATCTCCATCCAACGCTAAGACACAGCTCTACTCTACGACCAGCAAGCTCCAGTGCTGGACAACCCATGCCAAACAAACAACTAGCAAGACAGGAACATAACCCCACCCATTAGTAGAGAGGCTGCCTAAAATCATAATAAGGTCACAGACACCCCAAAACACACCACCAGAGGCAGTCCTGCTCACCAGAAAGACAAGATCCAGCCTCATCCATCAGAACACAGGCACCAGTCCCCTACACGAGGAAGCCTACACAATCCACTGAACCAAATTTATCCATTGGGGGCAGACACCAAAGACAACGGGAACTAACAACTTGCAGCCTGCGATAAGGAAACCCCAAACACAGTAAGTTAAGCAGAATAACTGAGGCAGAAGAATGGATAAGTGACCGGGAAGATAAAATAGTGGAAATAACTATGGCAGAGGAGAATACAGAAAAAAGAATGAAAAGAATTCTGGACAGTCTCAGAGACTTCTGGGACAACATTAAACACACCAACATTTGAATTGTAGGGGTCCCAGAAAAAGAAAAGAAAAAGAAAGGAAGGAGAAAATATTTGAAGAGATTGTAGTTGAAAACTTACCTAACATGGGAAAGGAAACAGTCAATAGAGCCCAGGAAGCACAGAGAGTCCCATACAGGATAAATCCAAGGAGAAACACGCCAAGACACATATTATCAAACAATCAAAAATTAAATACAAAGAAAAATATTAAAAGCAGCAAAGGAAAATCAACAAATAACATACAAGGGAATCCCCATAAGGTTAACAGCTGATCTTTCAGCAGAAACTCTGCAAGCCAGAAGGCAGTGGCAGGACATATTTAAAGTGATGAAAGGGAAAAACCTACAACCAAGATTACTCTACCCGGCAAGGATCTCATTCAGATTTGACAGATCAATTAAAACCTTTACAGACAAGCAAGAGCTAAGAGAACTCAGCACCACCAAACCAGCTTTATAACAAATGCTAAAGGAACTTCTCTAGGCAGGAAACACAGGAGAGGGAAAAGGCCAAAATAACAAACCAAAAACAATTAAGAAAATGGTAATAGGAACATACATATCAATAAATACCTTAAATGTAAACGGAATAAATGCTCCAACCAAAAGACACAGACTTGCTGAATGGATACAAAATCAAGACTTGTATATATGCTGCCTACAAAAGACCCACTTCAGACCTAGGGACACGTACAGACTGAAAGTGAGGGGATGGAAAAAGATATTCCATGCAAATGGAAATCAAAACAAAGCTGGAGTAGCAATGCTCGTATCAGACAAAACAGACTTCAAAATAAAGACTATTACAGAAGACAAAGAAGTACACTACATAATGATCAAGGGATCAAACCAAGAAGAGGATATAACATTTATATTTATGCATCAAACATAGGAGCACCTCAATACATAAGGAAAATGTAAACAGCCATAAAAGGGGAAATCGACAGTAACACAATCATAGTGGGGGACTTTAACACCCAACTTTCACCAATGGACAGATAATGCAAAATGAAAGTAAATAGAGAAACACAAGCTTTAAATGACACTTTAAACAAGATGGACTTAATTGACATTTATAGGACATTCCATTCAAAAACAACAGAATACACTTTCTTCTCAAGTGCTCATGGAACATTCTCCAGGATAGACCATATCATGGGTCACAAATCAAGCCTTGGTAAATTTAAGAAAATTGAAATCACATAAAGTATCTTTTCTGACCACAGCACTATTAGATTAGATATCAACTACAGGAAAAAAACTGTAAAAAATACAAACACATGGAGGTTAAACAATAGACTACTAAGTAACCAAGAGATCACTGAAGAAATAAAAGAGAAAATCAAAAAATACCTAGAAACAAATGACAATGAAAACACCATGACCCAAAACCTATGGGATGCAGCAAAAGCAGTTCTAAGAGGGAAGTTTACAGCAATACAATCCAACCTCAAGAAACAAGAAACATCTCAAAAACACAACCTAACCTGACACTTAAAGCAATTAGAGAAAGAAGAACAAAAAAAAACCCCCAAAGTTAGAAGGAAAGAAATCATAAAGATCAGATCAAAAATAAATGAAAATGGGGCTTCCCTGGTGGCGCAGTGGTTGAGAATCTGCCTGCTAGTGCAGGGGACACGGGTTCGAGCCCTGGTCTGGGAAGATCCCACATGCCGCGGAGCAACTGGGCCCGTGAGCCACAACTACTGAGCCTGCACGTCTGGAGCCTGTGCTCCACAGGAGAGGCCGCGATGAAGAGTGGCCCCCGCTTGCCGCAACTAGAGAAAGCCCTCGCACAGAAATGAAGACCCAACACAGCCGAAAATAAATAAATAAAAAGAAAAAAAAATGAAAATGAATGAAGGAAATGACAGCAAAGATCAATAAAACTAAAAGCTGGTTCTTTGAGAAAATAAACAAAACTGATAAACCATTAGCCAGATTCATCAAGAAAAAAAGGGAAAAGACTCAAATCAATAGAGTAAGAAATGAAAAAGAAGAAGTAACAACTGACACTGCAGAAATAAAAAGAATCCTAAGAGACTACTACAAGCAACTCTATGCCAATAAAATGGAAAACCTGGAAGAAATGGACAAATTCTTAGAAAAGCACAACCTTCTGAGACTGAACCAGGAATAAACAGAAAATATAAAAAGACCAATCACAAGCACTGAAATTGAAACTGTGATTAAAAATCTTCCAACAAACAAACGCCCAGGACTAGAAGCCTTCACAGGCAAATTCTATCATACATTAAGAGAAGAGTTAACACCCATCGTTCTCAAAATCTTCCAAAATACTGCAGAGGGAGGAACACTCCCAAACTCATTCTATGAGGCCACCATCACCATGATACCAAAACTAGATAAAGATGACACATAAAAGAAAACTTCAGGCTAATATCACGGATGAACACAGATGAAAAAATCCTCAAGAAAATACAAGGAAACAGAATCCACCAGCACATTAAAAGGATCATACATCGGGCTTCCCTGGTGGCGCAGTGGTTGAGAGTCCGCCTGCCGATGCAGGGGATATGGGTTCATGCCCCAGTCCGGGAAGATCCCACGTGCCACAGAGTGGCTAGGCCCGTGAGCCATGGCCGTTGAGCCTGTGTGTCCGGAGCCTGTGCTCCGCAATGGGAAAGGCCACAACAGTGAGAGGCCTGAGTACCACAAAAAAAAAAAAAAAAGGATCATACATCATGTTCATGTGGGGGTTATCCCAGGAATGCAAGGATTCTTCAATATACACAAATCAATCCATGAAATAAACCATATTAACAAACTGAAGAATAAAAAATATATGATAATCTCAACAGATGCAGAAAAAGTTTTGACAAAATTCAACACCAATTTACGATAAAAACCCTCCAGAAAGTAGGCATAGAGGGAACTTATGTCAACATAATAAAGGCCATATATGACAAACCCACAGCAAACATCATTCTCAATGGTGAAAAACTGAAACCATTTCCACTAAGATCAGGAGCAAGACAAGGTTGCCCACTCTCACCACTATTATTCAACATAGTTTTGGAAGTTTTAGCCACAGCAATCAGAGAAGAAAAAGAAATAAAAGGAATACAAATTGGAAAAGAAGTAAAGCTGTCACTGTTTGCAGATGACATGATCCTATACATAGAGAATCCCAAAGATGCTACCAGAAAACTACTAGAGCTAATCAATGACTTTGGTAAAGTTGCAGGATACAAAATTAATGCACAGAAATCTCTGGCATTCCTATACACTAATGATGAAAAATCTGAAAGTGAAATCAAGAAAACACTCCCATTTACCACTGCAACAAAAAGAATAAAATATCTAGGAATAAACCTACCTAAGGAGACAAAAGACCTGTATGCAGAAAATTATAAGACACTGATGAAAGAAATTAAAGATGATACAAATAGATGAAGAGATATACCATGCTCTTGGATTGGAAGAATCAACATTGTGAAAATGACTATACTACCCAAAGCAAACTAGAGACTTAAAGCAATCCCTATGAAACTACCACTGACATTTTTCACAGAACTAGAACAAAAAATTTCACAATTTGTATGGAAACACAGAAGGCCCTGAAGAGCCAAAGCAATCTTAAGACAGAAAAACTGAGCTGGAAGAATCAGGCTCCCTGCCTTCAGACTATAGTACAAAGCTACAGTAATCAAGACAGTATGGTACTACCACAAAAAAACAAAATATATATCAATGGAACAGGATAGAAAGCCCACAGACAAACCCATGCACATATGGTCACCTTATCTTTGATAAAGGAGGCAAGAATATACAATGGAGAAAAGACAGCCTCTTCAATAAGTGGTGCTGGGAAAACTGAACATCTACATGTAAAAGAATGAAATTTAGAACATTTTTTAACACCATACACAAAAATAAACTCAAAATGGATTAAACACCTAAATGTAAGGCAAGACTCTATAAAACTCTTAGAAGAAAACATAGGCAGAACACTCTATGACATACATCACACCAAGATCCTTCTTGACCCACGTCCTAGAGAAATGGAAATAAAAACAAAAATAAACAAATGGGACCTAATGAAACTTAAAAGCTTTTGCACAGCAAAGGAAACCATAAACAAGACCAAAAGACAACCCTCAGAATGGGAGAAAATATTTGCAAATGAAGCAAGCGACAAAGGATTAATCTCCAAAATATACAAGCAGCTCATGGAGCTCAATATCAAAAAAAGAAACAACCCAATCCAAAAATGGGCAGAAGACATAAATAGATATTCTTCCAAAGATGACACACAGATTGCCAACAAACAGATGAAAAGCTGCTCATCATCACTAATCATTAGAGAAATGCAAATCAAAACTACAATGAGGTATCACCTCACACTGGTCAGGAGGGATATTATCAAAAAGTGTACAAACAATAAATGCTGGAGACGGTGTGGAGAAAAGGGAACCCTCTTGCACTGTTGGTGGGAATGTCAATTGATACAGCCACTACGGAGAACAGTATGGAGGTTCCTTAAAAAACTAAAAACAGAACTACCATATGACCCAGCAATCCCACTACTGGGCATATACCCTGAGAAAACCATAATTCAAAAAGAGTCATGTACCACAATGTTCATTGCATCTCTGTTTACAATAGCCAGGACATGTAAGCAACCTAAGTGTCCATCGACAGATGAATGGATAAAGAAGATGTGGCACATATATACAATGGAATATTACTCAGCCATAAAAAAAACGAAATTGAGTTATTTGTAGTGAGGTGGATGGACCTAGAGTCTGTCATACAGAGTGAAGTAAGTCAGAAAGAGAAAAAGAAATACCGTATGCTAACACATATATATGGAATCTACAAAAAAAAAAAAAGGTTCTGAAGAACTTAGGGGCAGGACAGGAATAAAGATTCAGACGTTTAGAACAGACTTGAAGACACAGGAAGGGGGAAGGGTAAACTGGGATGAATGAAAGAGTGGCATGGACACATATACACTACCAAATGTAAAATAGCTTATGGGAAGCAGCTGCATAGCACAGGGAGATCAGCTCGGTGCTTTGGTCCACCTAGAGGGGTGCGATAGGGAGGGTGGGAGGGAGATGCAAGAAAGGGGGCATATGGGGATATATTTAAATGTATAGCTGATTCCCTTTGTGGTACAGCAGAAAGTAACACACAATTGTAAAGCAATTATACTCCAATAAAGCTGTTAATAAAAAAAACTGAAAACTAGTGCATGTTGCTTCTGAAGGGCTATTAATAATTCACTGCACAGTGGGTTTGATTTCCAGTCCTGATATAACAACATGGTAATATATGTTAGGGGTGCCCTATTTCAAATTCTAGAGTGAGACTGAGCACCCAAAGAGAGAAAGTATTACTGTAAAATCTCTGAAAAACTGAAGTATTACATATGAACTTGAATTTTTTTGAATTGTTGAATTGTTTTTTTTTTTTTTTGCGGTACGCGGGCCTCTCACTGTTGTGGCCTCTCCCGCTGCGGAGCACAGGCTCCGGACGCGCAGGCTCACGGGCTTAGCCACTCTGCGGCATGTGGGATCTTCCCAGACCAGGGCACGAACCCGTGTCCCCTGCATGGGCAGGCGGGCTCTCAACCACTGTGCCACCAGGGAAGCCCTGTTTGAATATTTGAATCTTATTTATTTTTTTATACAGCAGTTCTTGTTATTCATTTTATACATATAAGTGTATATATGTCAATCCCAATCTCCCAATTCATCACACCACCACCACCACCACCCCTGTGCTGCTCTCCCCGCTTGTTGTCCATACGTTTGTTCTTTCCATCTGTGTCTCATTTTCTGCCCTGCAAACTGGTTCATCCATACCATTTTTCTAGGTTCCAAATATATGCGTTAATACATGATATTTGTTTTTCTCTTTCTGAGTTACTTCACTCTGTACAACAGTCTCTAGATTCATCCACTTCTCTACAAATGACACAATTTCATTCCTTTTTATGTCTGATTAATATTCCATTGTATATATGTACCACATCTTCTTGATCCATTTGTCTGTCGATGGGCATTTAGGTTGCTTCCATGACCTGGCTATTGTAAATAGTGCTTCAGTGCACATTGGGGTGCATGTGTCTTTTTGAATTATGGTTTTCGCTGGGTATATGCACAGTAGTGGGATTGCTGGGTCATATGGTAATTCTATTTGTAGTTTCGTAAGGAACCTCTATACTGTTCTCCATAGTGGCTGTATCAATTTCCATTCACAGCAACAGTGGAAGAGGGTTCCCTTTTCTTCACACCCTCTCCAGCATTTGTTGTTTGTAGATTTTTGATGATGCCCATTCTAACTGGTGTGAGGTGATACCTCATTGTAGTTTTGATTTGCATTTCTCTAATAATTTTTGATGTTGAGCAGCTTTTCATGTGCTTCTTGGCCATGTGTATATCTTCTTTGGAGCAATGTGTATTTAGGTCTTCTGCCCATTTTTGGATTGGGTTGTTTGTTTTTTTAATATTGAGATGCATGAGTTATTTATATATTTTGGAGATTAATCCTTTGTCTGTTGATTCATTTGCAAATATTTTTTCCCATTCTGAGGGTTGTCTTTTCGTCTTATGTTTTCCTTTGCTGTGCGAAAGCTTTTAACTTTCATTAGGTTCCATTTGTTTATTTTTATTTCCATTACTCAAGGAGGCGTATCAAAAAAGATCTTGCTGTAATTTATGTCAAAGGGTATTCTTCCTATGTTTTCCTCTACGAGTTTTAAAGTGTCTGGTTGTATATCTAGGTCTCTAATCCATTTTGAGTTTATTTTTGTGTATGGTGTTAGGGAGTGTTCTAATTTCATTGTTTTACATGTAGCTGTCCAGTTTTCCCAGCACAACTTATTGAAGAGATTGTCCTTTCTCCATTGTATACCCTTGCCCCCTTTGTCATAGTTTAATTGACCATAGGTGCATGGGTTTATCTCTGGGCTTTCTATCCTGTGCCATTGACCTATATTTCTGTTTTTCTGCCAGTACCATATTGTCTTGATTACTATACCTCTGTAGTATAGTCTGAAGTCAGGGAGTCTGATTACTCCAGCTCCATTATTCCCCCTCAAGACTGCTTTGGCTATTTGAGTTCTTTTGTATTTCCATACAAATTTTAAGATTTTTTTTCTAGTTCTGTGAAAAATGCCAGTGGTAGTGTGATAGGGATTGCATTGAATCCATAGATTGCTTTCGTTAGTATAGTCCTTTTCACAATATTCATTCTTCCAATCCAAGAACATGGTATATGTCTCCAACTGATGGTATCATCTTTAAGTTATTTCATCAGTGTCTTATGCTTTTCTGCATAGAGGTCTTTTGTCTCCCTAGGTAGTTTTATTCCTAGGTATTATATTCTTTTTGTTGCAGTGGTAAATGGGAGTGTTTCCTTAATTTCTCTTTCACATTTTTCAACATTACTGTATAGGAAGGCAAGAGATTCTGTGCATTAATTTTGTATCCAGCAACTTTACCAAATTCATTGATTAGCTCTAGTAGTTTTCTGGTGGCATCTTTAGGATTCTCTGTATAGTATCATGTCATCTGCAAACAGTGACAGTTTTACTTCTTCTTTTCCAATTTGTATTCCTTTTATTTCTTTTTCTTCTCTGATTTCTGTGGCTAAAATGTGCAAAACTAAGTTGAATAATAGTGGTGAGAGTGGACATCCTTGTCTTGTTCCTGATCTTAGAGGAAATGCTTTCAGTTTTTCACCATTGAGAATGATGTTTGCTGTGGGTTTGTCATACATGGCCTTTAATATGTTGAAGTAGGTTCCCTCTTTTCCCACTTTCTGCAGAGTTTTTATCATAAATGAGTGCTGAATTTTGTCAAAAGCTTTTTCTGCATCTATTGAGATGATCATATGGTTTTGTTCCTTCAATTTGTTAATATGGTGTATCACATTGATTTGCATATATTGAAGAATCCTTGCATCTCTGGGATAAATCCCACTTGATCATGGTGTAGAATCCTTTTAATGTGCTGTTGGAATCTGTTTGCTAGTATTTTGTTAAGGATTTTTGCATCTATATTCATCAGTGATATTGGTTTGTAATTTTCTTTTTTTGTAGTGTCTTTGTCTGGTTTTTGTATTAGGGTGGTAGTGGCCTCATAGAATGAGTGTGGGAGTGTTCCTTCCTCTGAAATTTTTTGGAAGAGTTTGAGAAGGATGGGTGTTAGCTCTTCACTAAATGTTTGATAGAATTCACCTGTGAAGCCATTTGGTCCTGGGCTTTTGTTTGTTGGAAGATTTTTAATCACAATTTAAATTTCATTACTTGTGATTGGTCTGTTCATATTTTCTGTTTCTTCCTGGTTGAGTCTTAGAAGGTTATACCTTTCTAAGAATTTGTCCATTTCTTCCAGGTTGTCCATTTTATTGGCATAGAGTTGCTTGTAGTAGCCTCTTAGGATGCTTTGTATTTTTGTGGTGTCTGTTGTAACTTCTCCTTTTTCATTTCTGATTTTGTTTTGAGTCCTCTCTCTCCTTTCTGTGATGAGTTTGGCTAATGGTCCTCAAAGAACCAGCTTTTAGTTTTATTGATCTTTGCTATTGTTTTCTTTGTTTCTATTTCATTTATTTCTGCTCTGATCTTTATGATTTCTTTCCTTCTGCTAACTTTGGCTTTTGCTTGTTCTTCCTTCTCTTGTTCCTTTAGGCGTAAGGTTAGATTGTTTATTGGGGATTTTTCTTGTTTCTTGAAGTAGGCTTGTATAGCTATAAACTTCCCTCTTAGAACTGCTTTTGCGGCATCCCATAGGTTTTGGATCGTCGTGTTTTCATTGTCATTTTTCTCTAAGTGTTTTTTGATTTCCTCTTTGATTTCTTCAGTTATCTCTTGGTCATTTAGTAAGGTATTGTTTAGCCTCCATGTGTTTGTGTTTTTTACGTTTTTTTCCCTCTAATTGATTTCTAATCTCATAGCGTTGTGGTTAGAAAAGATGCTTGATATGATTTCAATTTTCTTAAAATTGCTGAGGCTATTTGTGAGCCAAGATGTGAGCAATCCTGGAGAAAATTCTGTGCACACTTGAGGAGAAAGTGTAATCTGCTGTTTTTGGATGGAATGTACTATAAATATCACTTAAATCTATCTAGTCTATTGTGTCATTTAAAGCTTGTGTTTTGTTATTAATTTCCTGTTTGTATGATCTTCCATTGGTGTAAGTGAGTGGTTAATGTCCCCCACTATTATTGTGTTACTGTTGATTTCCTCTTTTACAGCTGTTAGCAGTTGCCTTATGTGTTGAGGTGTTCCTATGTTGGGTGCATATATATTTAAAATTGTTATATCTTCTCTGGTTGATTCCTTGATCATTATGTAGTGTCCTTCCTTGTCTTTTATAACCTTCTTTATTTTAAAGTGTATTTTGTCTGATATGAGGATTGCTACTCCAGCTTTCTTTTGATTTCCATTTGCATGGAATATCTTTCTCCATTCCCTTACTTTCAGTCTGTATGTGTCCCTAGGTCTGAAGTGGGTCTCTTGTAGACAGCATATATATGGGTCTTGTTTTTGTATCCATTCAGCAAGCCTGTGTTTTTTGGTTGGAGCATTTAATCCATTCACATTTAAGGTAATTATTGATATGTATGTTCCTATTACCATTTTCTTAATTGTTTTGGGTTTGGTTTTGTAGGTCCTTTTCTTCTCTTGTGTTTCCCACTGAGAGAAGTTCCTTTAGCATTTGTTGTAGAGCTGGTTTGGTAGTGCTGAATTCTCTTAGCTTTTGCTTGTCTGTTAAGCTTTTGATTTCTCCAGTGAATCGGAATGGGATCCTTACCAGGTAGAGTAATCTTGGTTGTAGATTATTCCTTTCATCACATTAAGTATATCATGCCACTCCCTTCTGGCTTGTAGAGTTTCTGCTGAGAAATCAGCTGTTAACCTTATGGGAGTTCCCTTGTATGTTATTTGTTGTTTTTCCCTTGCTGCTTTCAATAATTTTTCTTTGTCTTTAACTTCTGCCAGTTTGATTACTATGTGTCTCAGCGTGTTTCTCTTTGGGTTTATACTGTATGGGACTCTCTGCACTTCCTGGACTTGAGTGGCTATTACCTTTCCCATCTTAGAGAAGTTGTCGACTATAATCTCTTCAAATATTTTCTCAGGTCCTTTCTCTCTCTTCTCCTTGTGGGACCCCTATAATGAGAATGTTGTTAGGTTTAATGTTGTCCCAGAGGTCTCTTAGGCTGTCTTCATTTCTTTTCATTCTTTTTTCTTTATTCTGTTCCATGGCAATGAATTCCACCATTCTGTCTTCCAGGACACTTATCCGTTCTTCTGCCTCAGTTATTCTGCTACTGATTCCTTCTAGTGTATTTTTCATTTCAGTTATTGTATTGTTCATCTCTGTTTGTTTTTTAATTCTTCTAGGCCTTTGTTAAACATTTCTTGCATCTTCTTGATCTTTGCCTCCATTCTTTTTCCGAGGTCCTGGATCATCTTCACTATCAATATTCTGAATTCTTTTTCTGGACGGTTGCCTATCTCCACTTTATTTAGTTGTTTTCCTGGGGTTTTATCTTGTTCCTTCATCTGGTACATAGCCCTCTGCCTTTTCATCTTATCTATCTTTCTGTGAATAATGAACTTTTTATGCTGTTTATTAGTTTTGTTTAGTGGTGACTTGGGCACTCTGAGAGAATAAATTGTATTTCCAAAATTTATTTTTTTGTGTGTCATTCCCACCCTAGGAAAATGCCTAATTGAAGGGAAATAAGTCATAGTAAGTTTTTGCCTCCTTGCAGGACAGGAGATGTCCAGGTTCTCTGAATGAGAAGGAACTCACAGAGAAACTGATCATGCAGCAGCAAAGAACATGGCAGGAACACTTAAGGGGCTTTGGTCCTGGGAATTTTTTCACTGATGATGACTCACCAGGTGTCTGTTACATTTTCTCATCTATAAAATGGGGATTATATCTACCCTCTATGTTTCTGGTGATTTTTGAGATAATTAAATAAGGTATCACAGGAAGCACATTGAAAAAGTACAAATACTATACTGAGGAACAATATTATTATCATCTAATGGACCTGCCTGGTTGGTTATGTACTACTTACTTTAGATCTTACTAACTATTTAATTTATAATCCAATTTATTCAATATAAGAAGTATATCTTCTTAGATGAGTTATTTGTAGGATAGTAGTTGGATCTAAAGTACTTTTAGTTTTGCCTAATCCAGGAAATTGTTTTATCATATTTCTCTTTATCAATATTTTTCATTGTTTTTTAAAGGGAACTTGTTAAAGGAAATGGTTTTTAACCACAAAGTATGATATGTATTGCAAGTGTGTGTAAATTTTAAGTTAGCAAGCAATTGCTTGTAATGGAAATAAATGGTAGTAGGTTTAGTTGAAAGTAGGCTATGAGACTAATGACTTTTAGGCCAGAATGTTTGGTAAACATTCTAGAACAATATGATTTTAAGGTTGTTAAGATCTTAGAGATCATATCCTTATTTTACAAGACAGCTTTACATCTCTGATATTACAAATATGGCTTCAGTGTCAGAGTTGAAACTTGAATCCTGAGTCTCCTGAGGTTCAGTATACTGCACTATTGGAAAATTAATGGTTTTTGATGGGCAGCTGTATCTGTAGGAAGCTGTGAGTACTGTTGCTACAGGTACATGAAAGCTTGGAAAAAATATTCGAGGTCTCTGTCTAACTGAGTCAGTGGAATCTTGACTCTCTGGTGACAACACTGAGAAGAAAGCTGGACAGCATGGGCTTGGCTGGTCCCAGATCAGAGCAGTTACTGTGTAGTCCAGACCATTCTCTCCCTTTCTTTCTTTATTCCCCGCCTTTTCCTTTTTGCCAGCAATTATTATTGGACTATAATATAAGCAGTAGTAATTAGAAATGAGGATGTGCTATTTATATGTAATTACCTTGGGTTATTCTGATTAAGAAATACATGAAGCATTGGGAAAAGTAGGGATTGTGTGTGGTGTGTATGTGTATGGGTGTGGAAGGCATGGTAAGAGTATGTGTGTGTCTGAGAAAGAGAGAATGTAATAAAGGATCATAGGATTGTACTTGCAAATCAGATGGGAATATGTATACATACACACACATACACTTTCTTAAAATTTAAAAGTAATATATACTCATTGTAACAGTTTAAACACTATAGAAATATATAAAGTGAAAAACAGAAGTATTCCTACTATCCCATCCTCCAAATGTAGCCACTAGGGAAACAAATTTTAAAAATAAAATAATGCAATAATCTTGTGTTATCGGTTTTGTGACTGGAAAAATATAAAGTTGACCATTATCCTGTACTACTAATAACATAGTACTCAGGATGGATCAAATGTAAAACATGAAACAATGAATTAAGTATAAAAAGAAAAAAATTCAGAAAAATTTAGAAGACCACATGTCTAACCTAGAGTTTCAATAGGAATTTTTATCTATTCCAGAAGACCCAGAAATTATAAAAGTACACATAATTAGACAATACAAAAATTAAAAACAGTATGGCATGAATGAGAGCTGGGGAAAAATATCTGCAATGTAACATACTAATAAATGGTTAATTATTTATTATGCTTAGAACTCTAGAAACTGAAAACAAAGAAAATGGATAAGAATAATCATAGGCAATTCATAGGGAAGCCAATTCAAAGAGCACATAAATATATGAAAAGTTACTCAGTTGTTTAACAAATGTAAGAAATACAAGTTAAAATAAGACAGACCCATAATAAATTGTAAAGAGCAATCAATAATCAATATTGCTGAAGGGAAAGTGAGAAAGAGGATATGTTCATATAGAAGCACAAAGAGACATAAGAGATTTATAAAAGTTATTACAAAATATTGTTGTTTTGTTCCCCCAGGGAACAAAGTGAGATTCAGATGGGTTTTTACTTTCTGTTTTTAAGTATTATGCAAATGAATAATCATGTGCTTTAAAAATGTAATCAGAAAGAAGATTAAAAAAATTTTCCGGGGCTTCCCTGGTGGCGCAGTGGTTGAGAGTCCGCCTGCCGATGCAGGGGACGTGGGTTCGTGCCCTGGTCTGGGAAGATCCCACATGCCGCTGAGCGGCTGGGCCCGTGAGACATGGACGCTGAGCCTGCGTGTCCGGAGCCTGTGCTCCACACGGGAGAGGCCACAACAGTGAGAGGCCCGCATACCACAAAAAAAAAAAAAAAAAAATTTTCCTTGTGGAAAGAGGTTAACCTGATAGGAATGGTAAGAGAGAAAGAAAAGTATAAACATTAAACATTTTTACAAGGTCAAATATTAATTCTTTTCTGGAGTCTGGATTTTCTGCCTTGCTTTACCTTATATATGTTTATTAAAATGTTTATGTGTGATTTTCTGCCTTTTCCTCTTTAAAAAGAAAATTAGATCTTTGATGTATATAGAATTTAATCCAGAGGAAGGGGTGTGTTAGTTATATGGTACTATATTTAAATATACCCAAATGGTCATCCAGTTGTCATTGCTATTTATGAGATAATTCACATGTTCCCAAGATATGAAATGATACTTTTATTAAGAACTTAATTTTATTATATTTCCAAGTCAGCTTCTACTCGCTTTATTTAGAGAGTGCTGATGTAGTCCTATACTACATTAATCACTGTGGTTTTATAATTTATTTAAACTTCTTGTAGAGTTATTCATTTCTTTCTACTTTTCATTTTCCTGATTTTTCCTATAATTTTTGCCTTTCAAAGAAACTTTAGAATTACTGTTTCAAATTTCTAAAACAAACCACTAAAAAAAGAAACTCCAAAATGAGGCCCATTGAGATTACACTAAACTCATAGAATAGTTTAGAAATAACCAATTTCTTTAAAATGTTATCTTTTTTTAAAAATAAGGTTTTTTTTAAACAAAGATGGCTTTCATTAAAAACATTATTGGTAAAAGGGCTCTATTCCTCCTTTTCATTATAGTTTTCATTATTGTTTATATACTCCTTACATAGAAAAGCTACAAAAACTTCCCATACTTCTGATATGATTTTTAAAGCTTGCTTCCTCCCAGTTAATTCTCTTTGATTTTGCTTGAATAAAGTAATTCTTTTTGCTAAGGGTACAATTATTATTTCCTCCTTTTCTAATATTTCTTTTTTTCTCTCATATAATTTCACTGGCTAACAATTTTGAAAAAGTTAAATAATAGTGGTGATGGTGAGCATCCATTTCTTGTTCCTGTCTTTACTGTCCCAGCTTTAGACAAAAGGTAACAGATAAAGCCTCTGGTTACATAGATAAATAGAGAAACCACAGCAGGGAAATACCCATTGCTTCCCAATTTCCTAAGGGATTTTAAATTTATAACTAAAAATGAATACTGAATTCAATAGATACCTTTGAAAACCTTTTGGTATCTATTAAAAGGATGAAAAACTTTTCACCTTTTCAACTTATTAATATGGTAAATAATACTATATTTTTATTTTGAAATGATACTATGTGGTTATGTTGTAGTTTGCTTTGAGTATTCTGTGGATTCAAAGTGATAAGTTAATTTAAAGATTATTTTTTCCCCCACTGATATTCATTAGTGAAGTGGATCCATAGCGTCCTTTACGTACCTTTGTGTTTTTTTAGATATGGTTTTGGCACCTTATTTATGTTATATTACTTTCTAAATCATTTGGAAGTTCCTCTTTCTTTCCGCTACGATCTGCTAGAGTTTAAATACCAATGGAGGTATTTGCTTTTTTTAAAAAAATAAATTTATTCATTTTATTTTTTTTTTTTGGCTGCATTGGGTCTTCGTTGCTGTGCACAGGCTTTCTCTAGTTGCAGCGAGTGGGGGCTACTCTTCGTTGCAGTGCGTGGGCTTCTCATTGCAGTGGCTTATCTTGTGGTGGAGTACAGGCTCTAGGTGTGAAAGCTTCAGTAGTTGTGGCATGAGAGCTCAGTAGTTGTGGCTCACGGGCTTAATTGCTCCACGGCATGTGGGATCTTCCCAGACCAGGGATCGAACCTGTGTCCCTTGCATTGGCAGGTGGATTCTTAAACACTGAGCCACCAGGGAAGTCCCAGTACTTGCTTTTTAAAATTTGACAGGACTTATTGCTGAAACTTTCTAGGCCAGCTGACCCTTTGCAGTGGGAGTTAAATTTTTCTGTCAATTATCTTAGTTTTATCTTTGGTAATTAATCTGTTTTTGTTTTCTCTTTCTCCCAGGGTCAGTTTTGCTAATTTAGAATTTCTAAGGATATCATGTATTTTACCACATTTTCTAACATATCTGCATAATTTTCTTTTATTTGCACCTTTCTATGTAATTGTCATGTTTTAAAATTTTCTATTGTGGTTTACCACATTGGCTCCCTCTTTGCTTCTTTAATAAGCTTTTCCTTGGTCAATTATTTGCCTATTGTACTTAAATTTTTAAAAAATAACTGACTTACTTGTAAATTATTTTGTTTTAATTTTCTAATTTGTTAATTTACAATTTGTCTTAATTACTTCCTTCTACTTTTAGGTGTTTGGTTTGCTCTTTTTTTTAACTTCTTGAATTGAATATTATATTCACCTTTTAAAAGTACTTGCTAGAGATGTATTTGAAACTACAACTTTCTGACTGTTAACTATTTTAACCACATCCCTTAGGATTAATTATGTAGTATTTTAAGCTGCCATTATTTTCTAAATGTTCTTCAAATTAATTTTTATTGTACCTTTGATACATGGTTGTATAAAAATGAGTTTATACAACTAATAAACTTTATTAAATATACTGCTTAATGTTTCTTTCATTTTCTCTCTTTATTTCCAATCATTTAAGTTCATTTAGATGCTATTTCAATTTTAGTTTTATAAATTATGTATGAATTATTAACCAATCATTATATATTTGTTTTACATTATAATTATATCTCAGTCTTAATAAATTTTAACTTCAATTCATCCTTATAGAGTAATAATATTCAATCTTCTATTTTCTTTGGATTTGTATTTACCTCATTTGTTTTTGTCTGTGACTTTACTTAGAATATTTTCCCCATACTTTTACTTTAGAAGTATTTCTAATAAATAGCATTTTATTGGGTTTAGTTCTTGATTTAATTTGAGAATCTTATTCGTTTGATATGTGAGTTGATATATGTTCTAGTTAAAGCAGTTAAGATAACCGTGGTCTTAAGTCTATTATCTTAATTCCTGTTCTACATTTGCTTTTAAGTTGTCCTTATCCTTATTCTGATGTCTAACTTTACCTACATTATCTGCATCTTTTTTTTTACTGAAATATAGTTGACATATAATATTTTGTTAGCTTCAGGTACACTACATAATGATTTGACATTTGTATGCATTATGAAATAATCACCACATTAAGTCAAGTAACCATCTGTCCTCCTACAAGTTTATTACAATATCATTGACCATATCCCTTATGTTGTCTATATCCCCATAACTATTTATTATGTAACTGAAAGTTTGTACCTCTTAATACTCTTCATCTGTACTGCCCATGGGGTATGGGCACCCCTCTCCCTTTGACAAACAGCTGTTTATTCTCTGTATCTATGGGTCTGTTTTCATATTGTTTTGTTTAGTTTTGTGGATTCCACAAGTGAGATCATACAGTATTTGTCTTTCTCTGACTTATTTTACTTAGCATAATGCATTCTAGGTCCATCCGTATTGTCACAAATGGCAATATTTCATTTTTTATGGAGGAGTAACATTCCACTGTATATATACACTACATCTTTTTATCTATTTGCCTATTGATGGGCACTTAGGTTGATTTCGTATCTTGGCTATTGTAAATAATGCTGCTCTGCATCTCTCTTTAGTTTATTTCCACCTTCTTCTCTGAGGTTTTTATAAGATGAATTGTCAGTTCTTGATTCTTCTTCTACCATAACGACTCAGATTTTCATGCTTTAGTGTAATACCATAAAGATCTGAGAAAGCTGATCTCTTCCACTAAAGATTTTGATTTACATCTCAGGTGGAATCTACTTTTTAAGCAAGCATCCCAAATGACCTTAAGGAAGTCTATAGTAGAAACACTGTTGTATAGAAGTTATCTATGTTAATTTTAAACATATCCTTAATCTTCAAATTCTTGATTCATAAACTCAAGAATAAAAGGTAATTATTGAGTCCTTGCTGTGAATTAGAAAACAAATACTTCTCCCTCATCAACAATACCATCCTGATTTATTTTTATATATCTTCAGTATCTAATATTTAAAAATATTTCAGTTATCTTTTATTCTACAACTTTAATTTCTGGAGTTGTATAGTTTTAGTTCTACCTGTTATCTTTAGCTCTACATGCTAGCATACACTGACGTTTTCTGTTCTAAAGTTCTTACTTTGACTCTCTTTTGTTGGGGGCTAGATTTTTCTTTATACTAAGCTATAATATTTTTCTTTGAATAAGGACGCATGGATGCTATGTTCCCTTAGACTTTCCATATTGAGGATAGATTGTCTTTCTTTTGCATTAAAATAATATCAATAATATTCTTAGGTTAGGTTATATTTTCCCCCCTCAGAACCCTGTAATATTTTTCCATTGTCTTATAAAATTTAATATTGCCGTGGAGTAGTTTGAGATTTTTTTTTTCCTTACCTGTTGGTCACTTTTTCTGACTGGAAGTTTAATAATTTTAGAAGAGTATAATAAGGTGGCAATGGTATTATATAATTTTAATCTTAGAACCCAGTATATCCTTTTGGCTTACTGATTAATTTCATTACAGGTATGTATAAACACACAATGTACAGCAGAGTAGTCCTCTAGTCATATTTTCTGTTCAACCATTTTTTTAGCTGTTCAACCTTAAGAAAATTAATTACACGTTCTGGGTCTCTGTTCATCATTTATAAAATTATAACTGCTATAACACAGGGTAATAATGGCTAATGTTATGAGATAATATATATAGAGTGTTTAAGCATATACATGGCATTCAAGAAGTATTTATCATTATTATAATTAGCTATTGATGTCAGATTTAAATATTTTTTTCTATTTGCTTTTTGTTCCATTCTATATTTCATCAACATTATGGCTCTGCATGTTTGCTCTGCTGTACCTATCCTGTATATTATGTTTTCTCTAAGTGGTTTTTAACTGTACATCTCTTTTTTTCTGTATTTGGCATGATTTTCTATAGCCTGAACTTTGTGTTACTGCCTTGATTTTTTTGCCATATTGATTTTCTTTCTTAACTATTTTAGATGCAGTTATTAGTGTCTATGAAAATTGTTCATCCTTTATCTTTTGTTTCATATTCTCTTTCAATTTTTGCAAGAAAAACACTTTTTTAATGAAAGTTTTTAATATATCCTGAAATATTTTTTCCATTAACGGGTCATTATCTGTCTTTTGCGTGCTGAGTTCCTCTCTCTCTCCCTACGAACGAGTGAGAGAGAGAGAGAGAGAAAGAGAGCAGGGAGAGACAATGTCATTTGGTAGTTTTCCTGCACAGTTGCCATGCTGATTCTTTGTTTAGATGCTTCATTTATAGGCAGACCTTTCTATAGAGTTTTCCTATTTGCTCAAATATAGCTTGGGTAGATTCTTCTGGATTTTGCTTGCACTAACATTGGCCCTCCTTATGCATTTCTGTCTCTCTGCAGAGCTTCAGTTTTAGTTGGGTGTTGTTTTTGTTTTGCTTTTCCATTGCCATTTTATCCTTTACGGCTTTTGCACAGAGAAGAGAAAAACTGCACCTGGGTTTTTGGATTCTTATATCTCCATTTCTCTAACACTTTTCACAACAGAAAGCAGTTAGACATCAGTTTTCTGTTTCTTCATCATTTTAAGGGCTGGGTGATATGTATGTGTGTGTGTGTATGTGTGTGTGTGTACTGCCACACTCTCATAGTAGGTATGTAAACTATAGTAGAACTTTTCTAGGGAACAATTTGGCAAAATGTATCACCATTTTAAAGCATATACTTTTTGACTCAGAAATTTCACTTTAAGAAATATATTAGGAATCAATGGTGTGTAAACATGTCAGCAATGGGGTACTTATTTTAGTTGTTTATAATCAAAAACCACTTAGAGGGGCTTCCCTGGTGGCGCAGTGGTTGAGAGTCCACCTGCCGATGCAGGGGACACGGGTTCGTGCCCCGGTCCGGGAAGATCCCACATGCTGCGGAGCGGCTGGGCCCGTGAGCCATGGCCACTGAGCCTGCGTGTCTGGAGCCTGTGCTCCGCAACAGGAGAGGCCACAACAGTGAGAGGCCCGCGTACCGCAAAAAACCCAAAACAAAACAAAAAAACACTTAAAACAATGTAAATGTCTAACAATAGGTGTTTTTTATATAGATTATGGTATATACATTCAATAAAATATTTTGTAGTTATTAGAAATGATGTATACTTATACTGATGTTTAAAGGCACAAAAAAGGTAAGTAGAAAATAGCATACACACAATAGTAGAGCATAATTATTTGTATAAAAGTATGTCATTAAGTGTGAAAAAAGGACAATGCTAACAATGATTATATCTGGGTGTGGAGTACAGGTGGTTTTCATTGCCTTTGCACATTTTTTTTAAAAGACTGACCATAAATTAGTTTAACAATCATGAAACAGTAATAGAGATAAAAAAAGAAAAATTGAGAAAGATACACACTGCTACCATCTCCAGAATAATAGCAACAATTTATGGAGTGCTCTATGTCTGGTACTGTATAAGGCCCTTAACAAGTTATCTCATTTAATCCTCTCAGTAGCTCCATGAAGCAAAATTTTATTGTTTCAGTTTTCAGCTGAGGAACTTGAAGGATGGAAAAGTTAAACATGTGTAATGTTACACAGCTCATAGAAGACCATGCCTGAAGGTGAACCCAGTTCAGTCTGATTCTAACAGCTACCATCACCCCAGTGCACTCTATTGCCTCTGAGGATTGTCAAATATGTTTCAATGCTTTTGAAGGTTACAGGTTTAACAGCTCATCATTCAAACTTTTGAATATTGGCCCTTATTTCATACTCTAAATACGAACTTAAAAGAGAATTAAAAAGACAGAGTAAAGACACACCCAACAAAGAAAAGTATAAAGGCAGATGACATTAAGATTCATATTTCAATGTAAATCATTCTCTTTAACATAATGTTTTATGAAAGAGAAAGAGTTCTTGACAAATGAGGGTCCAAATCATGGCATCGGAGAGTATCATTAACTTTCAATCCATCGGCTGACAAGAACAACAGAGGCAAATTTTCTTTCAAATATTCTCATAATCTGAGGATTTTCCTGAATTTTCATGTAACTTTTACCCAGTCATAGACCAATCATGCAGTATACTCTGATTTTGATTTTGGAAAATACATTATTTTTCAACCATTTTCATCATAAACCCGAACTCCAACTGTCAGACATATTTTCTTCTAAATGATTAGCATTCTACCCAGAATACTGCCCAATCAAATCAGTCTACTTCCATTTCAACAATAGTGGCTTCAGTTAAAAACAAGAACCGCAGCAACATCACAAATGAGATAGCCTGAGAGAACAGACATAGTAGGGGATTGGGACTAAAATAGTGAGTAACAAAATTTCAAACACCTCTTCTCCTGGAATCTACCTAATATCATTTATCAGACTCATGCTACGTATAACACAACAAGTAATGAAGTTAAAAGAACAACTTAAAATAGTAAAACAAACTAGCAGTTTAAGAGGTTAACCATAACTGTTTCCCACCCCAAAGGTAATAACAATGAGGAATTAAGGAATTTGGGGTCAGAGCCACAAAACTAAGGTAGAACATGACACTTCAAGGTATAATAATGACAGCTTCTCTGGCATCAAGTCCTCATAGGAAAGATTCACAGCGTTCAATATCATTCACTGCCTCACCAAGAAACAGAACGAAAACAAATGAGAGGTAGGCAGTAGATGATAATGTGGAATGGTGACGATCACCATCTTCCTCCTCCAGTTTGGCGGGTAATGTGAATGACAATTTGCCAATTAAGAAATGTAAACACATGAGGATTCAGAAACTGAACTCTAAGTTTTAGCCCCAATGGGCTTTCTTCGGAGTTCATTTAAGTCAAGAGCATTGTCAAGAAACAATCTCAATTATTGCCTCTTATCTATCATTATAACAAACTGGGCCTGCTGAGATAATACTTATTTCTAAAATATAAATAACAATAAAGGAACAAGGACTTGATGCAAACATAACATTCTCACACACAAGTGAATGATCTAGGGCAGAAAATATAGGTTCCTGAATTCTAAGCCAACCTACGGAAGGACTGTATAATTCTCCACCTATTCCACCAACCCAAAGAAACACAACAAGAAAACTAAGAAATGCCAGAGTATATAATGATACTCTATACTCTCAATACAAATGACAAGAAGTCTCAAAATACGATCCGCTTGTTTTCTTTCTTTAGCACAACAATAATGTATGAGTGGAACACTGAAGCTTAGGTTCATCATAACTACATTTAAAAAAAACAAACCCAGGAAAACCCCATTATGGTCTCATGAAAACATTTAACGTATCCCCACGTCTCAGGATACAAGTCCATAGGTTATCCGCAAAAACGCCATACATTAATTTAAAGGGAACAGCTAAACATATTGGCTCCAACAGAAATACAAATAAATGGATTAAAAACTGGCTATCTAACCGTATACAGAGAGAAATCGTAATTGGTAGTCCGTCTAGTTGGGGAGAGGTTTCCAGTTGGGTCCCACAAGGATCGATATTGGGTCCCATTTTGTTTAATATCTTTATAAAAAATCTGGAAGACAAAGTAGAGAATGTGCTAATTAAGTCGACTGATGCCACTAGATTAGAATTGGTGGTTAAAGTAAATTGGCTATAGATAAATGCTACTGGTCTCTAGAAAGACCGATGCTAACAGAGACTAGAACTTCTAAATAGTTCTTTTTAAGGTATCACTTACAAAATCTAGTTTCAAGCACTAGAAATAAAAAAATTTAAAAGATCTTAGTGCTCTGCTTAACCAAAAATTTAGGTGTAATGGATAAAGACAACACAGAGACTCCAACACCCATGAATGCAGAATAAAGGATGCCACCCCCCCAGTAGATCTTTTCGGTGCAGCTTTATTGGGAAAACTGGTGGTTGTGGGTCTCTCGATACAGTAAGGATATTGGAGGCATTTCAGATATGCAAGAATCAGGGTGGTGAAAAGACAGAAGTAACTAAAGTCTCAAATATATATACACCTAGTTATTGGCAGAAAAATAAACAAGAAAACAACATAAAGCTTAAAAGAAAAAAAAGGGAGAGCTGAAAACTTGAAGGCATGAACAAGTGGGAAAATTGATCAAGAGAAAATCCTATAAGGAAACACACACACACACACACACACACAATAGAAGAATGCAAGGTATAACAGGAGAGCTTTCCTAACATTAGAAAAAGAGACTGTAGTTTTTTAGCTACTCCTGAAAACACTGAAGAAAAATATTCAGAACTCTTACTGTTTTGAGGTTTATTTTTAAAAATCTTAGTAGTTAACAACTTAATTTGTCGCATGGAGACAACTGTGAAAGTAACAAGGCTTGTCAGCTACGGACTCCTGTAGACAGACGGGTTTTTTTAGGTGATGTGAACTGAATATATAGACTAATCTGGAATCAGCTTTTAAATTTTATATTATTTTTTCACTTGCTTGCACAGAGGAATGTACACTGGATAACGACTAGAAAACCTAGATCATCTCAGAAATCTTGTTAACTTTGCTATGCAACCTTGGGTAGTTAACTTTCTTTCAGAGCCTTAGTTTTTCCATCAGTTAAACACCAGACTAAGAATTGTTTTAAGAGCTGCAGATAACTCTTGTTAAAATAAGAATCTACAGGAAACTTCATACAGGGAAGAGATTAGAAAAATGTGGAAGCATGCCTCTGAGTGACAGTGGGCTCCCACCTGGCTAGGCTTCCCATTTTCATCCCTCCTGCCCTCAGGACAGAGAAGAGTTTAAAAATCACTTTAGACCATATGACATGCTGCTTCTGTCTCTAGGAAACCATCAATGGAACCAGAAAAAGTCAATCCCTCTCCTAGTGACTGATTGCTCCGGAGCATCCAACAATACTTAGTTGATTATATGTGCCTGATCTTTAAAAAAAAAAAAAACTGTAAAATTACAGTTAAAAAGAAGGAACATTCTTGATAAGAAATAGAGTGACATTATTCATGATGCCGACACAAAAGAAAGCATTGTGCAATCAGAGCCCTCTGTGGGTCTCCTCTAACCCTTCATGCTGTGTTAAAAAAAAAAAAAAAAAGGGAGCCTGGAATGTTAGATGGCTACCTTTAAAAAATCTAATCAACATGGCTCTAAGTATTCTGACCTAAGAAATAATTGATAAAGTTTATAGTTGGCTTGCTATCGATTTTACAGCGAATACCTGTTGAAAAATGATTTCGTTGCTTTGACTTTAAAACTTCCAAAGTGAAACATTCCTCTGTAGGTAATACTTTTTTAGGGATAGGACTGCATCCTACATACCAGAGCATGCAGAACGCACAAGCAAGTATCGCCAATAGGTCTGGAGACTGTAAATTTTATTTTGAAAAGTAATAATGTTTATCATTTATAATATTTTGTTAATATTTATCACTTACCTAGTGCTTATCATATACTGGGGACTATGCTATTTTCTACATTTTATCATAACTTCATAACTTATGAGAGGAATTAACTCCATTTTACAGATGAGGAAACTAAAGGGTCAGAGAGACTTTTTTCCCCCCTATTATCACACAACTACTAAATAGAGGGTAAATATCAAACCTGACTGACTCTAAAATATCTGTTCAGAATTACTGTGCTGAATGATAACTCCTGATACCATGATGTTATTGCACACTGATCAAAGAAAGAAGAGACTCCACTTGTGCTCAAGAGTTTTAAGAATAGGACACGTATCTTACATTTTTCTCAAGTTTGAAGCCGGAGGATTGGACTAGCATAGAGTTTTTTAACCTCAGCAGTACTGACGTTTTGGGCTGGATAATTGTTATGGGGAGGCCGTCCAATGCACTGTAGAATGTTTAGCAGCACGGCTGGCCTCTACCCACTAGATACCAGTGGCAATCCCCTCCTCCTGGTTTTGATAATCCAAAACATCTACAGACATTGTCAATGATCCTCTGACGGGGGCGGGGGGGCGTGGTGGCAAAATGGCCTGAGATTTGAGAACCACTGTACTAGAAGAATTCTGGTATCTTTTTTATTCTCTCATTCTATGCTCTGAATTGTGGATCCAACTTCAGCCAAGAGGATGGATGGGTTTTGCATCACTATGGGGTACCTGCCCAGTGAACCATTCCCTACCTCCATCTCAGTACATGGAGTTTAAAACTACCTGAAGCTCTCCAGGTTCAGTCTGCTACAAAACTGCCACTCTCTGGTACTTAAATTTATTATGTAAATGCAAATTGGTATGAAAAAATAGGGTAGGTGAAAGTGAAGAGAGATCAGATGTTAAGCCAGCTTTGCTTTAGGCAATTTATTGAGACTCATTTCAAACTGCTGTCCTAGGAGATTGTTTTATTTGTTCATTTTCTTTACTAAAGGTACTCTATCAGGAAAATTGTAAAATGGGTTTAAAAAGCATTCTCTATTTGACAGCCCGAGAGAGTCATAATGCTACCTTGGAATCGATTAACAGATTCCAATAAATGAAACCCGGAGCACTGAAAAGAGATTGACAACTTCCTAGACCCTGTGGTTCACTGGCTTATAAGGGCCATACTTAAAATTTGCATCATTATGAATATCATCTCCTGGGAAGGAGTGCTTTTGATCAGAGAATAGTCCAAAATCGAATATCAGACCTATGGATATATGGAAAATATCAGTGAGTCAGAAGCTTTCATTGGGTTTGCGCCAAATAAAACTCAATGGCAGGGATTATTTATGGTGTGCCACCCTTGGAATTAAATTGAAGTTAGAAATATTAAAATGTAAATGCAATAATTATTGGATGGTTAACAATCCCAGATAGCTTAAAAGTATTACTATTTTCTTAGTTCCATCACTATGAACTATTTACCAAATCCAACATCATGCACTACTTTATAAACGCTATTTATGGCAGATATTAAAATAAGTCCTTGTGTTTTTTGTCTATTTTGAAGCGCCTAAATTTGCACTATGGGAAAATGCATATGTAAATATTCCGTTCAGTGCCGAAAGTTATATAACAGGAAGCCAGGTGAAGTCACATTTTGGGAGTAAAGATGGCTAGATCTATTGGAACTATTGTCGAAAGCCTCAAAATTGAGATTCTAAATCTTGAATGCAAATAAGAATAATATTTGGAGAATTAAAAAAAATTATGATGCCCAGGCATACCCCAGGAACAATCAAATCAGAATTTCTGGGGATGAAACCCAGGCTTCAGTATTTTTTAATGCTTTCCTAGTCATTTAATTGAGCACCCAAAGTTGAGAACCATTGCTTTCAAGAATAAATTAGATTTACAACTGTGTAGGAATTTTTCTTTGGCTATGCCTGACTTAAGCAACATGGTAGCCTCCTGTACTCAAATGCTTCAAGGATTTTAAGTAGTACATGTGCAAGGCATTAAGTAATTATCTGTCACTTAAAAAGTAAGTTATTCTTTTTTTCCCTTCCACTTCTTTTTCTATCCATCTGATGACTTCAAGAACACAGTCTCAGTTTGTTGCTGGTGGGTCTTTAGCACATGTCTGTACATGCTTATTTCCTTTTTAAATCAATGAGAATGCAGAGCTCAGGCCTAGAGCCTTTATCTAGTATAACCTAGAATTTAATAACACAGTTCCATTTTTATTTATACTTAAGATTATCTTCCAGCAAGTAATACTGATTTAAGTGATATGAAATTTCCTTTTTTAAAATAAATTTAAATAAAGTGAGTAAATTTAAATAAACATAAAGTAAATAATAGTACATATTATACTCATATATGGAATAAGTCACAAAGGTGGTTCTCAGATGACTATGGTTTGGGCCACCCTAGTGTTAAGGTAAAGGGCATGTAAATGTTGTACCATAAATTTGGGCCCTAATTGTGCCTCCATCACTAATTATCTCTTCCCTGGGCTTTGGTTTTCTCATTTGTTAACAAGGCCATGAACCTATATTGCAGGCATTCTTCTATGAGTTTAAGAAGCAAGGAGGGCTTTGCCCTTTGAACTTACCTTGTTGACATCCAGACGCATCTTCTCATTGTTGGCACTGGCAGCCTTTTCAGCTGCTTTCTTTTGGCGTTGAGGTCCCCTCCCAAAAAAGATGTAGTTGACCAAAGCATATTCCAGAAGGGCCATGAAAACAAAGACAAAGCACCCCATCAGGTACATGTCAATGGCCTTCACATAAGGGATTTTAGGGAGAGTTTCCCGGAGGTGGGTATTGATAGTGGTCATTGTTAGCACAGTTGTAATTCCTGTAAAAAATGAGAGAGTTAGAGTAATAGTGTTTGTATTTCCTTTCTGCTTTCATCATAGCTGGAAAGTTTAACTGTATTTTTTTACTTGTTTATAGATACTGCAAAATATATACCAGGCACTTATTATATAGCAGCCCTGTGATAGGCCCTGGCAATATGTATAAATCATTAATTTATAGCAAACATTAATCATTTGGGGGGCATTTCCTTTAATTACATTTTTATATTTATAGTTATGTATCTAGTGGGGGGCTAGAGATGTGAATTAAATGCTATGATAGACATCTGTGTAAGGTGAAAGTTGAGAATATGGAGAAGATCCTAGTTTAGCCCATGATGTGGCAGGGAAGAGATCAGGAAATATAGACTTCGGAGCTGAGTCTTGAAGAATGAGTCAGAGTTACCCAGGCAAACAAAACCTGGAGGTCAAAAGTGGTAGTAGACCTAAGGGCATTGGTGGTGGAGAGAGTTTATTTATTTATTTATTTTTAAAATAAATTTATTTATTTATTATTTTTTGCTGTGTTCAGTCTTTGTTGCTATGCACGGGCTTTCTCTAATTGTGGCGAGCAGGTGCTCCTCTGTTGCCATGTGCGGGCTCCTCATTGTGGTGGCTTCTCTTGTTGCGGAGCACGGGCTCTAGGCGCACGGGCTTCAGTAGTTATGCCTCGCGGGCTCTAGAGCACAGGATCAGTAATTGTGGTGCACGGGCTTGTGGGATCTTCCTGGACCAGGGCTCGAACCCGTGTCCCCTTCATTGGCAGGCAGATTCTTAACCACTGTGCCACCAGGGAAGCCCGAGAGAGTTTTTTAAAGGGGTGCTTTGTGGGGGTCAAAGTACACAGCCCATCAAAAGAATCTCAAGAAACTCAATGTGGGTACATTATAGGATATGATGGGAAGAATGATGAGCAAAGTAGAGATTAAGGGCTGCATAATGGAAAGTTACATACACAGTGCCTAATGCAGAACTTGAACTTAAAATTGAAGGCAATGTGAGGCTACTGACCAGCTTCCAGTAGGGAGGTATCAGGGACAAACTGTGTTTAGGACCATCATGAGGGTAAGCATGCAAGACAGGAAGCAGAATACCAGCTGAGAGTTTTTCAGAATAAGTAAGTGATGAAGGGAAAATAAATTAAAATCACTGTAAAAGTACTGAACTCAATGAATGCATTAAACAGATGATATGAACAATTATTGCAAAAAATATGGAAACTAGAGGTGGAGAGTAACAGAGAAGCAGCTGTCTAGCCTTCGTGTTTCTGGGTTGGGAATGTAGGCACATAATGCACAGATAAATAATATAGAAGTATTACAAGACTCTATGGGAAATGCCACACTATGTCAGGTTATTACCACTAGTCCAGCTGAGGGAACATCTCCAACAGTGGGGAGTAGTTTTCCCAAAGCTGTAATTGGAGGGATAGACAGAGATATGCTGGGTAAAAGCAGTGGGAGTCCAGAGCCCTGAGTTTCCTACAAAGGTCCAGCTTTGTAGGAAAAGAGTGATGTGAAAACAGAGCTCCTAGGTCAAGATCACACAGATGGGAAGTTGCAGAGTCAAAATTTGAACTGGGGTGTCTCTGACTCAGAAACCTGTGCCCTTAAACACTACCTGATAACACAGACCAAAAGTTAATTTTCAATTCTATTTTTTAAGAACATATGTTTTCTGATTTAATTTTTTCTCTCTAATAAGATAATTTTTGCCTTGCTTTTCTATATGCTCATGAAACAGATACAGAAAAAATAAATTTGAGCATCCAATTCTGAGCATGGCCAAAAAAATATGGTTATACTTTAGATCTAGGTATTTTATAGTTCTCACATCTTTTCTATGTTAGACATTTTGATACATTTTCCAATTTTACTTTTCATTATTTCATCTAGAGCTTATCTTGGATGACATGAATATTACATGTATATTATAAAACAGACAACACTAATTTTACTATTTATCTAAATCTCATGTTAAGGTGTTTCTGACCTAGTAATAAACTGCTCACATAAAAGACATTTGACAATTTTCTTTCAAAAAGTAAATAACTTATGTATTATTCCTGTAATAGGCATCAAATTGATAACAGATTTTCATTTTGGAATAACAGGATATTTACAAATTCCAGTCATTACTTTATTCAGCAGGTATTTACTGGACACCATTCGCTGTGTGAGACACTACAAATATAACGGAAGCAAAATTAGATATGGACCTTCCTCCAAGGTATCTTCAGTACCATGAGGAAAATGAACATCACAAACCAAATAAATATAAATTATAACTGTGGCTGGTCTCCAAGGTTGGTCTACAGTATTTTAAGAGAATATATCACAAGGGACTTGACTCAGTCCAGGAGGTAATTAATTCTCCTTCCATCCCTGAACCACCACAATCTAATCTCAACACAGCAGCCAAAGTTATCCCTTTGTATCTGAAATCATGTCAGTTCTTTGCTCAGTGTTGCTCTAATTTCACTCAGAATAAAAGCAAAACTTTTATTATGGCCCCTGGACCATTTCATCATCTTTTAGTCCCCTCTCCCTGACATTATCTCTACTCCTGAACTCACTCTGCATCTGCCTTACAGGCCGCCTTGCTCACTTGCTTGGCATGTTTCTACTTGAGGGCCTCTTCATCAAGCTGGAATATTCTCATCCAGACATTTATGTGACTTGATCTTCTTCAAGTCTTTATCCATTGGCAATCAATGAAGTCTACGCTGATTGTTCTAAACTGTACCCCTAGTATACCCACCCCCTTACCTTGCTTATTTCCACTCTACAGGTTTACCATATTATATAATTTGCATGTTAAATGCAAAATAAATTTACTTTTTTACCTTTTATTCCTAGAACATAACTTCCAGAAGGACACTGGCTTTATCTCCAGTGCCCAGTATGTTTGACACATAGTAGGTGCTCAAAAAATTTTTGTTGTATGAATAATGACTTTGCTAAGGAATTAATGATTTAATTGAGATATACTGGTGAAGCACTTAACTCAAAATTTAAAGGGATTAGTCAGAACTCAGAATAATAAAGATTGCATAAAAGGTCATAAATTTACTATATCTGGAGTTAGCAACATAAAAATGTTCACGAAATACAATTTATTCTCTTCCTCTGGTGTCATGATGGAAAAACGTCATGCATAAGATAAGTGATGCCATGGATGATTTCCCAATATTCTTACTTTGTTGTCTCCTGCCCTCTGCCATGCTATCCCAAAATCTTAGTTAAGACTTCAGAATTTTCTGCTCATTGATTAGTTGCACATTTCATTTCTTTGTTTCTTGTTCAGAATAATAATTAAAAAAAAGATGGAAGAGAGCTCTTCCCAGGTAAGGAAACACAGATAAAAACAACAATTATCTAGCAATATTACATGAACTATGCTTCAATAAAAATATCAAGCTGATGGGACTAATTTCATTACCGACAGCTACATAGTTAACTAATTTTGACATGAAAGAGTTTTAATTTGTGTTTAACTGATTTAACGCTGAATCAGATCACCCAACGTCTCATAGCCAAATTCTTATAATGTGCGCAGTCCGGTCTCGTCACGCATCGCAAATTCGAGGGTAAGGAAAGTGCACGTGCACTCACGCGCACACACAGGCACACTCCACAAGCAGTCAGATTGATGCCTACCTAATGCCACTCTTGCAGCTGAAGCATCGTAATTAATCCAGAAGGAGACCCAGGAGAGGATAGTGATCAAGATAGATGGCATGTATGTTTGCAGGATAAAGTAACCAATGTTTCTCTTAAGCTTAAAGCTGAGGGACAACCTGGGATAGGAACCTAGAAAGACAATTTTAAAACATCATCGTTATCAATCAATATTTATAGGATACTTTTCTTTAAAGGCCCACAAACAGTTTGTATATCTTTCCTAAACTCAATTTTAGCTCCTGGTGAAGGGCATTTTCTTCTGCAAAAGTGGTCTGAGAAAACAGGGCTTTTAATTAGCAGGACTTACTCAGTGTTAAATATATTCCACACTCATCAGTAATTGAAAGAATTCCAGCTCTTCCCTCCTCAGCCTCCTACACTGAATCAAACGTTCTCATTCTCTGCAACTGTGATGACAAGACAATTTGAGACAGTCCCTTGGTTCCCCCTTTAACTGTTTCTCAGCAAGTCCATCCTGTACATTTATGTATATAAGAATAAGGCTGCACACTCTGATTATAGGGAAAGAAATCTCTTCACAAGCCCCAGGATGCATTTTAAGGCGAGGATCAGTGGCAAGGCTGCAGTTAGTGCAGCAAATCCCTGAAATTTTGTGAAGGTTTTCATGTGTACGCAGTAATTTTTCTAATTTCATTGCTTCCATCAAAGTTTTAAAAGGATTCCTGACCCACCAAAAGGTGGAGAGTCACTTTTCCTGAGCAATGTTTGTGGGAGATATAACTAAGGATCAGATTCTTGAAGCTGGGTCTTTTGATGGTGTGGACCTGGGGAATTACATTTTAAATGAGATATGTAACAGAATACAGTCTTATAACCTAAAAGAGTCACATTGACAAATGGTGTGTGTGTGTGTGTGTGAGGGGGGGGGATATTCTTACTAACTGAAAGCCTTGTCTAGCCCTCTTGGACTGAAGCAAGTATATTAATATTAAAGTAAAAATATTTTAAGTAGAAACTCATTTCTATAGTGTCTCGGGGGTTCAAAGAACCTCAAACCTAAGAAAAGTTTCTGTTGTTTCTTTTGCAAAGCTGGAGGCTATTTTGTATTCTTGCTTGAAGTAGTTTTCAGGGACAGGAAGTGCCTGAGTCCTTAGCAGACAATTCAAAATCTACAGTTACTGTATTAGCTATTTCTGTGCTTGGGGAATTCATTTCAATAAGAAAAATATAAAGAGGGATATTCCTGTGGACTTATTTTTCTTTTAATGAGTATGGAGCAAATTACTGCATTCCTGGGCTTTTTTGTTAAAAATCTGTGCTGATGAAAACAAGTCTGACCTCAATACTGGAAGAATAAGAATGGTAAATGTATCAGGATAATCTCAACATCTGGAAAAGATTTTAGCTCCAAAACAGTAGGTAAGGCTACGTAAAGAAAGTCCTACCCTTTGAGAAAAATGTGAAGTCCTCCCACCCTACTGTGTTTAGAGAATTTCACTGTGGTCAGACTTGAGTGAACTATGACCTGGCTGTCCTCAGTATGTTTCAAGGAATTATGATAGTACATGAGAGACATTTGCTTTGCTGGGGGTGCCTTCTTGAAAGTAAATGGATGGGTTCCAAATGGGCTTGCTGGGGAACTGAGCATTTTCAGCAGATCTAAGTCTTCCAGAGTCCCCATCCTTCCCTGGGACCTGATCCTGATATAAGTGAACCCTTTTGGCAAAATATAATAAAGCCCCTTTTCTCTTAACTATTTGCCCTGATACAAACCTGTGGAAAAAACAACCTTCTTGGTGATAAGTTTATAATCTACAATAGAGAACTGTGGAAGTTCAATCTTGGTTACTCCTGTTACTGCATTATCATCCCCACGCCAGTAAAACTCAATGTCATCAGTTGTATATCCATCTGTAAAAGGAAACACACAAACACATATACAGATACACACAAAAAAGACAAACAAAATAGAAAAAAATAACTGTTTAGGAAATGAACTGTATAAACAATAATAGCTACAGCTAAAGGTTATTATGTGTTAGGTATCACGCCAAGCACCTTAAGTATATTACTACCTTTAATCCTCACAATAATCCCATTGGGGAAGTATAATTAGGCTCACATGAGGCAACAAAGGCTGAGAGAAATTATCAGCTTATATTAAGTCTTGTAACTAGGAAGTGGTATCGTTGGGACTTGAACCTAGGTTTATCTGATTATGAACCTCATTCTCTCAAACAGCATCACATTATCACATAACCCTGGGTTGTACTCTAAGAGAAGACAAAAGAAGAGAAAAATCATTTAAGTTATCAGTACAGTATTAAATGGTACCAAACCCTTCCCCGCCAATACAAAATATCTGAATTACAAAATATTTGGATTTTAAGTCGGAAGAGAAGTGATTATGAAGAAGTGAGTCATTAATTTTTTAACATTCATAGACATGATCTCCAAATTTGATTTTGCAGCATATCTAAACCCCCCAAAAAATGCCCTAAAAATTCAAAACAACATATAATTTCCAGCAGTTTTAAGCAGTAAGTACAAATGCAGAGTGTACACCGCAAATGCACAGTGCATTTAGGGGGTCTGGCTCCATTCATCCAACAATTACTTATTGAGCACCTACTATGCTTGTCAGTGCAGTTGCTGGGGATAGGACTCTGCACAATAAAAACATGACCTCTTTTATAATGATCCTTTCAATCCATGGGGTAGAGTGGGACAAACACACGTATTCTAATTAGTAAGCACACATATAACTGCAGTGAATAAACACATATTATATTGCAAACAATGCTGTACAGGGAAGCATGCAATGAAATCCAGTGAATACCAATATTTTACAAACTCACGCATCCCCCACAAGTCCCCCCAAAAGCATTCGTTATATTTGTATATCACATTTATCTCTTCAAAGAACATTTGCACCCAGATAGCTGAATCTTTACGAGTCTAGGAGGCAGGCAGCACAGAGAATCTCCTCCAATTTCAAAAGTAATAAAACCAATGAGAAAACTGCTTAAGTTTCTGTCTTTTGACATGTAACTAGTTAGTGTAACACTGAGGATGTGAACATCAATTCTTTGATTCTTAGCTCTTATGATTTCCAAAAAACCACATTTCTTCCAAAGAGAGAAAGTCAGATCTCCAAAAAAGTGGAAGCAAATTATTTTTCAAAGAACTACAATACCCTCAATTTGAGAATCTATATCAACCATAGCATAGCTCAGGCGTTGTCTTAACTTTTCTAGAAATCTGAAGTCTTCTTTATTCAAAAGAGTAGCCATCTTTATCTGATAATAGATATAGAGATTTTTTGGAAGAGTTTTTGAAAACTTGAACTTGCAGTTCCCTAACAATAGGCTTTTGGATAATAGCTAATGATTTTCAAAAGGGTTATTTACTTGCAAACATCATAAATTGTAATAAAGATGGTGGAGTTTAAATAGATTATAGACCACCAACATTTTTATTAGCATGATCTCACTTACAGCCTTTGTTTTGTTAGAGAATGTCTTTCTTCATAGAAAACTAGATTTAAAAGTAAATTACTCTTGGCTTTAAAGGAAACCCCAGGTATTAAGTGAATGACACAGCAAGCTGATTCTCAGATAAGAGCTCTCACTCCTTATTAATCTACTCCATTAATATTCGCTATCTAAACCTAAGAACTCAGGTGTCTGTCCCAAAGTATAACTGCTCTTTTCCTAAGATGGCAACTTTCTTAATGTGGCCATGGGAACTCTCAGAGTCCAGAACTTCAACTCAAATTAAGTTGCATTTGTCATTGGTTATCTGTACACATCTCTCAGTTATGAAATTGTTTAGAGTCAATGACAACCGCACCATTCATAAAACAGTTTAAAATAAAAAAGAGGGTCAACTTACTCCTAGAATCAAGCTAGATATTTAGAAATGTATTGTAAAATTGAATCTGTGTATAAACAAAAAAAGGTATTTATGAAACAAGGAGGCAATAGTTTTCTAGAATGCAGCCATCTTCGAAAGAAGAGAACAAGGGAAAAGTCAACTCACTACTGCCAATAGAGGACTAAGTATAAACTAGTGAAGGGTGTGTTTCTGGTCCTCCAGCTTCCTTTCCTCAGTATTTAGCTTCTTTTATTCATCACTACAAATCTTGTAACAGAAGCTCTCTGTAGGCAGAGGCATGGGAATATCAATGGCATTTCAATACAGCTGTAGAGGAGATGCCTAATGGGTATTTAATAGGTAGAAACATTATAATAAAATACAGACTTCTGTCAAAAAGCCAGATATTTGACACAGTGCTTGCTAGACAACACCTGGCAGAGAATAGGTACTTGGGATAAATTATTGAATTAATACAACAATTATTTAATATACATGTGGATTTGGACAATGGTTGTTTATCCAGATGCTTGGCAATGTGAAGGTATTCATCATGTTAATATCTCTGTCTCTTGCTCCTAGCACAGTACCTGGCACATAGTCGGCATTAAATAAGTATCTTCTGAGTGAATTCAAAAAAATTCACCCAATGATAACATAACCCTTGAGAATAATCCAAAAATCCTTCATTATATATTTTTCCTTATGTATTAGTTGGGCAAGCTACCTAGCCTCTCTGTCCTCCATTTTCTCATCTGAAAATTAGGGTAATAATAGTAATAGCTACTTCACAGAGCAGTTATGCCAGAAAAATAAGTTGTTCCCTGTAAAATACTTTAAAAAAGTAACTGGTAGATAGTGCTCAAAAAGGTTAGCTAACACCTTCTCTTTAAATAAGAATTATTTACCATTGCAACAAAAAGAATAAAACACCTAGGAATAAACCTACCTAAGGAGACAAAAGACCTGTATGCAGAAAACTATAAAACACTGAGGAAAGAAATTAAAGATGATACAAATAGATGGAGAGATATACTATGTTCTTGGATTGGAAGAATCAACATTGTGAAAATGACTCTACTACCCAAAGCAATCTACAGATTCAATGCAATCCCTATCAAATTACCAATGGCATTTTTTTTTTTTACAGAACTAGAACAAAAAATCTTAAAATTTGTATGGAGACACAAAAGACCCTGAATAGCCAAAGCCGTCTTGAGAAAGAAAAATGGAGCTGGAGGAATCAGGCTCCCAGACTTCAGGCTATACTACAAAGCTACAGTAATCAAGACAGTATGGTACTGGCACAAAAAGAGAAATATAGATCAATGGAACAGGGAAGAAAGCCCAGAGATAAGCGCACACACATATGGTCACCTTATCTTTGACAAAGGAGGCAAGAATATACAATGGAGAAAGGACAGTCTCTTCAATAAGTGGTGCTGGGAAAACTGGACAGCTACATGTAAAAGAATGAAATTAGAACACTCCCAAACACCATATGCAAAAATAAACTCAAAATGGATTAAAGACCTAAATGTAAGGCCAGACACTATAAAACTCTTAGAGGAAAACATAGGCAGAACACTCTATGACATAAATAACAGCAAGATCCTTTTTGACCCACCTCCTAGAGAAATGGAAATAAAAACAAAAATAAACAAATGAGACCTAATGAAGCTTAAAAGCTTTTGCACAGCAAAGGAAACCATAAACAAGACGAAAATACAACCCTCAGAATGGGAGAAAATATTTGCAAATAAAGCAACTGACAAAGGATTAATTTCCAAAATTTATAAGCAGCTTATGCAGCTCAATAACAAAAAAACAAACAACCCAATCCAAAAATGGGCAGAAGACCTAAACAGACATTTCTCCAAAGAATATAAACAGATTGCCAACAAACACATGAAAGAATGCTCAACATCATTAATCATTAGAGAAATGCAGATCAAAACTGCAATGAGATATCATCTTACACCAGTCAGAACGGCCATCATCAAAAACTCTACAAACAATAAATGCTAGAGAGGGTGTGGAGAAAAGGGAACCCTCTTGAACTGTTGGTGGGAATGTCAATTGATACAGCCACTATGGAGAATAGTATGGAGGTTCCTTAAAAAACTAAAAATAGAACTAGCATACGACCCAGCAATCCCACTACTGGGCCTATACCCTGAGAAAACCATAATTCAAAAAGAGTCATGTACCACAATGTTCATTGCAGCTCTACTTACAATAGCCAGGACATGGAAGCAACCTAAGCATCCATTGACAGATGAATGGATAAAGAAGATGTGGCACATATATACAATGGAATATTACTCAGCCATAAAAAGAAACGAAATTGAGTTATTTGTAGTGAGGTGGATGGACCATAGCATCTCTCATACAGAGTGAAGTAAGTAAGAAAGAGAAAAACAAATACCATATGCTAACACATATATACGGAATCTAAAAAAAAAAAAAAAAAAGGTCATGAAGAACCTAGGGGCAGGAGGGGAATAAAGATGCAGAACTACTAGAGAATGGAGTTGACCACACGGGGAGGGGGAGGGGTAAGCTGGGACAAAGTGAGAGACTGGGATGGACATATATGGACTACCAAGTGTAAAACCGATAGCTAGTGGAAAGCAGCTGCATAGCACAGGGAGATCAGCTCGGTGCTTTGTGACCACCTAGAGGGGTGGGATAGGGAGGGTGGGAGGGAGGGAGACGCAAGAGGGAAGAGATATGGGGATATATGTATATGTATAGCTGATTTACTTTGTTTTAAAGCAGAAACTAACACACCATTGTAAAGCAATTATATTCCAATAAAAATGTTAAAAAAATCCTATGATAAACTGTAATGGAAAAGAATATATAAAAAAAGAAGGTATATATATGTGTGTGTGTGTGTGTGTGTGTGTGTGTGTGTGTGTGTGTGTGTGTGTGTGTAACTGAATCACTTTGCTGTACAGCAGAAACTAACATTGTAAATAAACTGTACTTCAATAAAAAAATTAAGAAAACAAACAAAACAAAACAAAAAGAATCTGCCTGCTGATGCTAGGCACATGGGTTTGATTCCTGGTCTGGGAAGATCCCACATGCCATGGAGCAAATAAGCTCATGTGTCACAACTACGGAGCCTGTCCTCTAGAGCCCGTGAGCCACAACTACTGAAGCCGACGCATCTAGAGTCTGTGCTCTGCAACAAGAGAAGCCACTGCAATGAGAAGCCTGTGCACCCCAACAAAGAGTAGCTGAGTAGCCCCCACTTGCCACTACTAGAGAAAGCCGCACACAGCAATGAAGAACCAACACAGCTAAAAATAAATAAATAAATTTAAAAAATAAATAAAATAAAAAATAGAGAAATGCAAGTCAAAACTACAATGAGGTATCACCTCACACTGGTCAGAATGGTCATCATCAGAAAATCTGCAAACAATAAATGGTGGAGAGGGTGTGGAGAAAAGGAAACCCTCTTGCACTGTTGGTGTGCATGGAAATTGATACAGCCACTATGGAGAACAGTATGGAGGTTCCTTAAAAAACTAAAAATAGAACTACCATACGACCCAGCAATCCCACTACTGGGCATATACCCTGAGAAACCATAATTCAAAAAGACACATGTATACCAATGTTCATTGCAGCACTATTCACAATAGCCAGGACATGGAAACAACCTAAATGTCCATCAACAGATGAATGGATAAAGAAGATGTGGTACGTATATATAATGGAATATTACTCAGCCATAAAAAAATGAAATGGGGTCATTTGTTGAGATGTAGATGGACCCAGAGTCTGTCATACAGAGTGAAGTAAGTCAGAAAGGGAAAACAGATATAGTATGTTAATGTATATATGTGGAATCTAGAAAAATGGTACAGATGAACCTTGTTTGCAGGGCAGGAATAGAAAGGCAGACGTAGAGAACGGACGTGTGGACACAGAGGGGCAGAAGGGGAGGGTGGGATGAATTGGGAGATTAGGTTTGACATAAATACACTACCGTGTGTTAAATAGATAGCTAGTGGGGACCTGCTGTACAGGGAGGTCAGCTGGGTGCTCTGTGATGGCCTAGTTGGGTGGGATGGGGGTGAGGGAGGGAGTTCCAAGAGGGAGGGGATATGTGTATGCATATGGCTCATTCAGTTCGCTGTGCAGCAGAAACTAACACAACACTGTAAAGCAATTATACTCCAATTAAAAAAAAAACACATTAGAAGGTTATTTTGATGCCTATGATTGTGGAATCTGACACAATGGAGCAGGATATCGTATATGCTCCTTGGCTACTGCTGGTTTTAAAAACCTCAGTCTTCTTGACTTCATTTTGGGTTAACCAAGGATAGAATGTTGCAAATGGAAAGCAAGTATATGCTCTTGCATCATCAATTTCTGTAGATGAAAGACCAACAATCCATAACAGTGCCAGGGTGGTCAAGTTCAAAAGCCAGCTCAATATACTGTGTAGGATTAGCTGAAAGCAGACCTAGTTTTCTTCTTTTCTTTGAATTTTCTCTCAAGGAATATTTAGTGGTCTCTCAATGTAATTAAAAAATAAAACATATGCAAATACATATGACCTGACTTTACATCTGTCATAATAATAATGAGTAAAAAATAATTAGATACCTTTTAAAAGGTATCAGAAGGAGGAGATGCACTGAAGCTCCTCATTAATGTCTTGCAAAATAAATTCATCTTTTATATTTTATTCATGGGATTCCAGAAACTGAGTGATTAAATTATATTGTATTGTTATCATTAAAAACATAATCCACATCAATTCAATTGGCCTATGAATAAACCAAAACACAAATTTATTGGAATTTACCTGGAGGAATTAAAACTGCATGAAATGTTACAAAACCCTGATCAGAAAGGATAAATATGTAAATTTATAAATCTGTATAAGACACAAATGATAGATATTGGTAAATACCTGTACTATATGAGATTTAAGGAGCAAAAATGCCATTTTAAAATCATTTACATAATAACTGAATAGATTCTCACAACTCTTATGTACCTTATTACATAACATGGCATTTAAACAAGTTTTTTTCTCACTTTACTGATAGTTTACGTTTGTTTTGTTATCTACTAAGTAAACGTTACATTTTAGAAGGATACTACTATGCAAAAAATATGAACCTGTAACAAGATATTAAACAGGCGAGGCTGATGAGAACATTTAGAAGAATTAACTGAATTATCAATGCTACCATATTTTTTCCTAGTGGAAAATTAAAGTGACTTATTATTCTCCTGTTACTTATTTACACTTTGCTCCTCAATTGGACTGTTAAATGTTCTCTGGTAGTTATCCATTTTCTGTCTCCCATCGTATCAACATAGCAATAGTAACATAGTATAACTGACCTTTAAACAACATGGTTTGAACTGCATGGGCCCACTTATACAAGGATTTTTTTCAATAGGAAATACTACAGTACTACACGATCCACGGTTGGTTGAATCCTTGGATGTGGAACTGTGGATGCAGAAAAACGTGGGTACGGAGAGCTGACTATAAATTAGAAGGGGATTTTCGACTGTGTTGATGGTTGGGCCCCTAACAGCTGCATTGTTCAATGGTCAACTGTACTGCCATTTACAAGAACAAGAATGCAAACATTTTTTTCAGGACTAACTCAGTGACCACGATTAGAAGCCTCCACAATCAGAATGGACTCCACTCCATGAAGAGGCCTGTATGTAAGTGCAAAGGTGCAAGACTGAGTACAGTCAATGCCAATTAAAGTTACAGGGATTTTTCAAGAGGGAGAGAGAGAAACTCACTTGTCAGCCACGACTCTTTAAATTCAGCAATGAAAGTGTTCCAAAGACACTCTGAGTGATTGCTCTGACTCCTGGATTGTCTTATTCTTCACTCTGCTCTTTAAGATGGACTGCTAGACACAAATGTTCTGCTGTCAAATCATTTCTAGGCCTCAAGCAGCCCCAAACAATTGGCCTAGGATGGGTCAGACTTGATTACCTAGTGGCATCTTAGTGAGGACACCATCAAGTCATGGCCCAGAATTCGTCCCACATCAAAGATAATCTATCTTTTTGTGCTATTACTGTTTTCAAATTCAAATTGTATGATGTAAGAGAACAGGAAATTGATCATAATCAAGCCAATGTTAGATATTGTACCTTAAAGATCATTTCTTTATTTGGATTTCAATGCAAACTTAGTATTTATTGTCTCTGTATGGGAGCAGGGTGAACTGGTAGCCCTTTCTGCCAGTTTAGCTCTGTGAAGTGTTTCTTATGATTTCTTGTGATTGGAGAGGTTGAAGCAATTAAAATAATGGTCCAGGTAAGAGAAACCAACTGAAAAAAAATAATAATAGGCAAAAAGAGCCACCATAACAGTAGCTATGTTTTACAAAGCCCTTCTGTGTCAGGCACTGCCTTAAACTCTATATGTTTTTGTCTTGAAAGGAGAACTAGACTGGGTTATGGCTACCAGGATTCCTCTCCTCCACCCAACCCTGCTTTTTCCATATGCATGAGCCCTAAATCCTGAAGTAATATAGAAAAGTAGGAGAACTTTTAGCTGAAAAAAAAAAAAAAATAGGCTGGTGCTTCTCAAATTTAATATGCATAGAAATCACCCGGAAACCTTGTTAAAATGCAAACACTGATTAAGTAGGTAGAGACTGAGATTCTGTATTTTTAATAACCTCCCAGGTAGGAATGATGCTGTGTGTCCATGTACCATCCTCTGGATAGCAAGTGATCAGGAGATTTTATAGAGCAAAAGTCATTTGCCTTGCCATGGGAGTCAGGAAAGGCATGTATGGTATCTATCCTGACCCAGAGAAGAAGAATGTTTCTTCTGAATAAAGGTTTTATACCTCCAAAATTAAAATATCTTCTCCCAGTTCCACCTCTCTAATAAGGAACAACAGGAGATGTTTCTGATGCTGCCAGTATCCAGGGGTCTGGTTTTCTTTAATAATCTATGACCTATGCTCACCAATAAAGCAATAATAGAAGAGAAAAGGGAGATGGGGCTACCTCTAAAAGTTTCCTGCAAATTTGTATTCATTCAAGTTTTATTTGAATATTTAATGATATTCGGACTAAGAAGATTCCACTCTAGCATCAGATGTCTGCATCTTTTATTTACTTTCCTCAATAGACTAGTCAACAACCTTTTTGGTTCCCCCCTTCCTCTAATCTACACTAAACATGCTGCTATTATTACTTTGTTTACAAACAGGTTGCTAATGCTACTTCCATGCCTTAAAAAAAAAAAAAATATGGAGAACTTTTTGATGGCCTTCCCAGTAGACTGAGAATTAAATGCAAATTCTTTGGTCAGGCATTCAAAACTATCTTGCAGCCTCATCTTCTGTTATACTTCTTCCTCTTTTAAAGCTTCTATCTTCTGCCCACAGTCTTTAGTAACCCTTTGACCTCCAGGCCTTGGTTCAAATTATTTAAGTTACTTGAAATAGTTTTACCTCTCACATCACATTTCTGTACACTTTCAGGCCTCATCTCAGCTTTCACCTTTCCCAAGACACGTCTCATCTTCCTTCAGTGGGGATCCTTTTCTTTCCTACCCTGAGGTTTCCACAGCACTGTGCTGGAATCCCTGCTCATCGACTAGTTTTGCAATAGAGGATTTGTGAATGTGTTGGTCTCAGCCACTAGAATACGCTGGAGGCTGAAGAACCATGTCTGATAACTTCTCTGTAGCCCCCCTCCTCCTTAATATAGGTAAGACCTTAATACAGGTCTTACCAAGGGTGGCACTTGTACAAGCTTGCTGAACTGAACTGTCAAAATGCTACCCATTAGCTGTGGTTCATCAGATCCCTGCTCCCTTTGAGTGCAGTGAACAGATGCCATTTGCTGAATTGCAAGGTGGAAGAATTGCAAACCTGAACATTATTTATGTCTTGGGATGTGTTATTTCCATGCACCAGGCTCCAAATCATTAAAAAGGCAGTGCTACTGGTACCACTCCATAAAAGGGAGCTACCAAATTAAAGCAAAGGCCCTGTGTTGAAAAAAAACTTCCCGACATTGCTGATTTTTTTGTTTAACATCTTTATTGGAGTATAAGTGCATTACAATGGTGTGTTAGTTTCTGCTGTATAACAAAATGAATCAGCTATACATATACAAATATCCCCATATCCCCTCCCTCTTCTGTATACCTCCTACCCACCATATCCCACCCCTCTAGGTGGCAACAAAGCACCGAGCTGATCTCCCTATGCTATGCAGCTGTTTCCAGCTAGCTATCTAATTTACATTTGGTAGTATATATATGCCCATGCCACTCTCACTTCGTCCCAGCTTACCCTTCTCCATCCCCGTGTCCTCAAGTCCATTCTCTATGTCTGCGTCCTTATTCCTGTCCTATTCCTTTTTAGATTCCATATATCTATCTATATCTATCTATCTATCTATCTATATATATATATCTATATATATATATATAGATAGATATATATATGCGTGTGTGTGTGTGTGTGTGTTAGCATACGGTATTTGTTTTCCTCCTTCTGACTTACTTCACTCTGTATAACAGACTCTAGGTCCATCCACCTCACTTCAAATAACTCAATTTTGTTTCTTTTTATGGCTGAGTAATATTCCATTGTATATATGTGCCACATCTTCTTTATCCATTCATCTGTTGATGGACACTTCAGTTGCTTCCATGTCTTGGCTACTGTAAATAGAGTGGCAATGAACATTGTGGTACATGACTCTTTTTGAAGTATGGTTTTCTCAGGGTATATGCCCAGTAGTGGGATTGCTGGGTCATATGGTAATTCTATCTTTAGTGTTTTAAGGAACTTCCAACTGTTCTCCATAGTGGCTGTATCAATTGACATTCCCACCAACAGTGCAAGAGGGTTCCCTTTTCTCCACACCCTCTCCAGCATTTATTGTTCATAGATTTTTTGATGATGGCCATTCTGACTGCTGTGAGGTGATACCCCACTGTAGTTTTGATCTGCATTTCTCTGATGATTAGTGATGTTGAGCATCCTTTGATGTATTTGTTGGCAATCTGTATATCTTCTTTGGAGAAATGTCTATTTAGGTCTTCTGCCCATTTTTAGATTGGGTTGTTTGTTTTCTTGATATTGAACTGCATGAACTACTTGTAAATTTTGGAGATTAATCCTTTGTCAGTTGCTTCGTTTGCAAATATTTTCTCCCATTCAGAAGGCTGTCTTTTTCTATTGTTTATGCTTTCCTTTGTTGTGCAAAAGCTTTTAAGTTTCTTTAGGTCTGATTTGTTTATTTTCGTTTTTATTTCCCTTTCTCTAGGAGGTGAGTCAAAAAGGATCTTGCTGTGATTTATGTCATAGAGTGTTCTGCCTATGTTTTCCTCTAAGAGTTTGATAGTGTCTGCTATTAGATTTAGGCCTTTAATCCATTTTGAGTTTATTTTTGTGCATGGTGTTAGGGAGTGTTCTAATTTCATTCTTTTACATGTAACTGTCCAGTTTTCCCAGGACCACTTATTGAAGAGGCTCTCTTTTCTCCATTGTATATTCTTGCCTCCTTTATCAAAGATAAGGTGACCATATGTGTGTGGGTTTACCTCTGGGTTTTCTATCTGGTTCCATTGATCTATATTTCTGTTTTTGTCCTAGAACCATACTGTCTTGATGACTGTAGCTTTGTAGTATAGTCTGAAGTGAGGGAGCCTGATTCCTCCAGCTCCATTTTTCTTTCTCAAGATTGCTTTGGCTATTTGGGGTCTTTTGTGTTTCCATACAAATTGTGAAATTTTTTGTTCTAGCTCTGTGAAAAATGCCACTGGTGGTTTCATAGGGATTGTGTTGAATATGTAGATTGTTTTGGGTAGTACAGTCATTTTTACAATATTGATTCTTCCAATCCAAGAAGATGTTATATCTCTCCATCTGTTTGTATCATCTTTAATTTCTTTCATCAGTGTCTTATAGTTTCCTGCATATAGGTCTTTTGTCTCCTTAGGTAGGTTTATCTCTAGGTATTTTATTCTTTTTGTTGCAATGGAGAATGGGTATGTTTCCTAAATTTTTCTTTCTGATTGTTCGTTGTAAGTGTATAGGAATGCAAGACATTTCTGTGCATTAATTTTGTATCCTGCTACTTTACCATATTCATTGATTAGCTCTAGTAGTTTTCTGGTAGCATCCTAGGGTTCCCTATGTATAGTATCATGTCATCTGCAAACAGTGACAGATTTTCTTCTTCTTTTCCAATTTGTATTCCTTTTATTTCTTTTTCTTCTCTGAGTGCTGTAGCTAAAACTTCCAAAACTATGTTGAATAAGAGTGGTGAGTGTGGGCAACCTTGTCTTGTTCCTGATCTTAGTGGAAATGGTTTCAGTTTTTCACCATTGAGAACGATGTTGGCTGTGGATTTGTCATATATGGCCTTTATTATGTTGAGGTAAGTTCCCTCTATGCCTACTTTCTGGAGGGTTTTTATCGTAAATGGGTCAACATTCATTTTTTCAAAAGCTTTTTCTGCATTCATTAAGATTATCATATGGTTTTTACCCTTCAATTTGTTAATATGGTGTATCACACTGATTGATTTGCGTATATTGAAGAATCCTTGCATTCCTGGGATAAATCCCGCTTGATCATGGTGTATGCTCCTTTTAATGTGCTGTTGGATTCTGTTTGCTGGTATTTTGTTGAGGATTTTTGCATCTATGTTCATGAGTGATATTAGCCTGTAGTTTTTGTTTTTTGTGACATCTTTGTCTTTTTTTTGGTATCAGGGTGATGGTGGCCTTGTAGAATGAGTTTGGGAGTGTTCCTCCCTCTGCTATATTTTGGAAGACTTTGAGGATAGGTGTTAGCTCTTCTCTAAATGTTTGAGAGCATTCTCCTGTGAAGCATCTGCTCTTGAGCTTCTGTTTGTTGGAAGATTTTTAATCACAGTTTTAATTTCAGTACCTGTGATTGGTCCGTTTATATTTTCTATTTCTTCCTGCTTCAGTCTCGGAAGGTTGTGCTTTCCTAAGAATTTGTCCATTTTTTCCAGGCTGTCCATTTTATTGGCATACAGTTGCTTGTAGTAGTCTCTCATGATCCTTTGTATTTCTGCAGTGTCAGTTGTTACTTCTCCTTTTTCGTTCCTAATTTTATTGATTTGAGTCCTCACCCTCTTTCTCTTAATGAGTCTGGCTAATGGTTTATTAATTTTATTTACCTTCTCAAAGAACCAGCTTTTAGTTTTATTGATCTTTGCTATTGTTTTCTTTGTTTCTATTTCATTTATTTCTGCTCTGATCTTTATGATTTCTTTCCTTGTATGAACTTTGGGTTTTGTTTGTTCTTCTTTCTGTAGTTCCTTTAGGTGTAAGGTCCGGTTGTGTATTTGAGATGTTTCTTGTTTCTTTAGGTAGGCTAGCATTGCTATCCACCTCCCTCTTAGAACTGCTTTTGTTGCATCACATAGGTTGAGGGTCATTGTGTTTTCATTGTCATTTGCTTCTACGTATTTTCTGATTTCCTCTTTGACTTCTCCAGTGATCTTTTGGTTGTTTAGTAGTGTATTATTTAGCTTCCATGTGTTTGTATTTTTTACAGTTTTTTTCTGTAATTGATATCTAGTCTTATAGCATTGTGTTCGGAAAAGATATTTGCTAAAATTTCAATTTCTTTAACTTTACCAAGGCTTGATTTGTGACCCATGTTATGATCTATCCTAGAGAATGTTCCATGAGCACTTGAGAAGAAAATGTATTCTGTTGTTTTGGGATGGAATATCCTATAAATATCAAGTAAGTCCATCTTGTTTAATGTGTCATTTAAAGCTTGCTTTTCCTTACGTATTTTCATTTTGTATGATCTGTCCATTGGTGAGAGTGGAGTGTTAAAGTCCCCTACTATGATTGTGTTACTGTCAATTTCCCCTTTTATGGCTGTTAGCATTTGCCTTATGTATTGAAGTGCTCCTATGTTTGGTGCATAAATATTTATAATTGTTATTTTTTCTTCTTGGAATGATCCCTTGATCATTATGTAGTGTCCTTCTTTGTCTCTTGTAATAGTCTTGATTTTAAACTCTATTTTGTCTGATATGATAATTGCTACTCCCGCCTTCTTTTGATTTCCCTTTGCATGGAATATCTTTTTCCATCCCCTCACTTTCAGTCTGTATGTGTCCCTAGGTCTGAAGTGGGTCTCTTGTAGACAGCATATATACAGGTCTTGTGTTTGTATCCATTCAGCCAGTCTATGTCTTTTGGTTGGAGCATTTAATCCATTTACATTTAAGGTAGTTATTCTCATGTATGTTCCTATTACCATTTTCTTAATTGTTTTGGGTTTGTTATTGTAGGTCTTTTCCTCCTCTTGTGTTTTTGCCTAGAGAAGTTCTTTTAACATTTGTTGTAAAGCTGGATTGGCGGTGCTGAATTCTCTTAGCTCTTGCTTGTCTGTAAAGGTTGTCTGTTGAATCTGAATGAGATCCTTCTGGGTTGACTAAGCTTGGTTGTAGGTTTTTCCCTTTCATTACTTTAACTATGTCCTGCCACTCCCTTCTGGCTTGCAGAGCTTCTGCTGAAAGATCAGCTGTTAACCTTATGGGGATTCCCTTGTATATTACTGGTTGCTTTTCCCTTGCTGCATTTAATATTTTTTCTTTGTACTTAATTTTTGATAGTTTGGACAATATGTGTCTTGGCATGTTTCCTCTTGGATTTATCCTGTATGGGACTCTCTGCACTTCCTGGACTTGAATGACTATTTCCTTTCCCATATTAGGGAAGTTTTCAACTATAATCTCTTCAAATATTTTCTCAGTCCCTTTCTTTTTCTCTTCGTCTTCTGGGACCCCTATAATTCATATTATGGTGCACATTTAATGTTGTCCCAGAGGTCTCTGAGACTGTCCTCAATTTTTTTCATTCATTTTTCTTTATTCTGCCCTGCGGTAGTTATTTCCATTATTTTATCTTCCAGGTCACTTATCCGTTCTTCTGCCTCAGTTATTCTGGTATTGATTCCTTCTAGAGAATTTTTCATTTCATTTATTGTGTTGTTCATCATTGTTTGTTTGCTCTTTAGTTCTTCTAGGTCCTTGTTTAACATTTCTTGTATTTTCTTTATTCTAAGATTTGGATCATCTTTACTATCATTACTCTGAATTCTTTTTCAGGTAGACTACCTATTTCCTCTTCAATTGTTTGGTCTGGTGGGTCTTTACCTTGCTCCTTCATCTGCTGTGTATTTCTCTGTTTTCTCATTTTGCTTAACTTACTGTGTTTTGTGTCTCCTTTTCGCAGGCTGCAGGTTCGTAGTCCTGTTGTTTTTGATGTCTGCCCCCAGTGTGTAAGGTTGGTTCAGTGCGTTGTATTGGCTTCCTGGTGGAGGGGACTGTTCCTGTGTTCTGGTGGATATGGTAGGATTTGTCTTTCTGGTGGGCAGGACCACGTCTGGTGGTGTGTTTTGGGGTGTCTGTGAACTTATTATGATTTTAGCCTGCCTCTCTGCTAATGGGTGGGGTTGTGTTCTTGTCTTGCTAGTTGTTTGGCATGGCGTGTCCAGCTCTGGAGCTTGCTGGTCGTTGAGTGAAACTAGGTATTAACGTTGAGATGGAGATCTCTGGGAGAGCTCTCACTGATTGATATTACATGGGGCCGGGAGGTCTCTGGTGCACCAATGTCGTGAACTCGGCTCTCCCACCTCAGAGGCTCAGTCAGACCCGACACCCGGCCGGAGTACCAAAACCCTGTCAGCCACACGGCTCTATAACTCTACCAGTGCAGTTTTTGCTTTGATAATTCCTATCCACATGGAAAATGAGTTATGTCCGAAAGGATTCCACTGGAGGTGCCATATGCACAAGTCACAGGTCTCAAGGATGCACTTTGGCAGGAATATCATGCAAGCGATGCTGTGTTCTTCCTACTGCATCATATCAGGGGTGCACAATTTCAGTGTGTTGCATTCCTTGTGATGTTAACTTTGTTTACTTGATTCATTTGATGAAGTGGTCTCTGCCAGATATCTTAGCACTCAGAATCTAAGATCTGGTTGCTAAGTGGGCTCCTTGCTTTGGGATGTTGCCACCCCCAGTCCCTCTCAGTGGTTAAACCTCAGATGATGGTGCCTTGAATGAGGGTGGCAGAGGTGGTAAGAAGTGGGGGATTCTGGGGAATTCCCTGACGGTCCAGTGGTTAAGACTCTGAGCTTTCAGTCCTGAGAGTGCAGGTTTGATCCCTGGTCAGGGAACTGGAGGCTCTTGGGAAGAACCTGCTTCGAAACTCATTCAGGTTGTTGGCAAAATACAGTTTCCTGTGGCTACGGCTCTGAGGTCCTGTTTCCTGGCTGCTGGAAGCTGGGAGCTCCTCTCTGTTCCTACAGGCTGCCTGGACTCCTTTTTGTGTCTGCTGATTTTTAATATATACTGCCATTCTTCAGTGAAGAAAAATATCCTTGGATTGGCCATAGCCCTCTGGTAATGACTTTCTCTGGGCTGATAGATTTTGGAAACCAATGTGCCAAAACAGCCTCCAGAAGCAGCCAGTACCTATTGCTCAAATGGAATAATGTGCCCTGGTGAAAAGGGGGTATGGTCACATGGAAGAGTTTGTTAATTCAAGAGTGGTAATGGAAGATGTTTAAATTAACAAGGCCAATTGAATGGCCTAGCAGACATGCACAGCTGTGTAATAAAATGCCATCAACTGTTACACCAGCCCGTCTGCTTTCTAATAAGGGGTGGAAGAGGACGTGAAGGCCTAGTTTACTGAATTTGGAAGTGGTCAGAACCTCTCCACCTTAACCTATTCTTCCATGCATTGTCACTGTGATAGAAGGTCAGCTGAGGATTTGTACATTTAAGGATGTCAGGCAGGATGTGCCTGCAGAGGAATTTTTGGTCTAAAAGAGTGGCTGACCTGTGATATGAACTGTTAGTATGTATCCTGACTAATAAGAAAAAAGTTAATACTGCCCTGAAACTCCAGATATGGGACCCTTTCCTCGGTGCTTGCATAATCTCCTCTGTTAGTACTCAGTCTATTTAATTTAAATTATCTGTTAAGGAATCTATCTCCTATACTCAATTGCAGGTTCTTATTTAAACAGAGAGCATACATTTTTCAAACCTGTAACCATGGCTTGGAGTGGAAAGGTGGTAAATACCAGGTATTTAGTACATCTGTTGAGATGGAATAGAATTGTGTTCGGCGAGAGGGCTTAAGGGAACAGCAGGAAGGAGCCTTTGGGGCTGATGGCACACAAGCTCCTCGGGCAGACATATACCCATAAACATGGCATTGCTGTTTTGTTCACAGGGAGTCAGGAAGAATCCTCTGAGCTTATCTAATGTACAAGATTTTTAAAATCACTACTAGATGACATTTTAAAAGCATTTCCTGTGTGAAGCCAAGTGCTTCCCAAGCAGTATCTCATTTAATCCCTTTGAGGTAGAAACTATTATTATCCCCATTTTACAGATGAAGGAGCTACAATTTAAAGAGGGTAAGTGACTTGCTCAAATGTCAGAAATGAGATTTTAACTAAATTCTCTTTATACTGGAGTCCAATTCCTATTACTGTATTTACCACCTCACAATATTATTAATGTCATTATTTTTAGATTATTCTAAAATACAATGGAAATATGTCTGTAATTATTCCTCTCAGTGTATCCACACTCCTTTGCAACATAATGTTGCAGCTCCTTTCAAGAAGAGGTAAAATATCTCCCCATACCTTGAATCTGAGCTGCCCTTGCCACTTGTTTTAATCAAAGAAGCAATGTTGAGCCAGTTCTGAGCTTGGGCTACTGGAGGGTTGGACACTTCCCCTGGCTCTTTTGGAGTGCTGCCATCTCCATGGGAACAGGCCTTGGAGAACCCGTGGAGGATGACAGACATGTGACCCTCTCACCTCATCACAGCATTCAGCACGTGAGGATCACACATACAGGCCTGAGCCTGGCTCAGAGCATCAGAACCTCCCGGTTGACCCATAGCCTTCTGAGCAATAATAAACAGTTTTTGTTTTAGTAGATCAGGTTTCGGGGCAGACAGTTAAGTAGCAAAAGCTAATGGAGAACACTAGGTTACAGAGAAAACAGAAAAGCAAACATTTGTCTTTACAGAATGGAATCTATACCTGTATTTCCAGGTTAACATTCATACTCACAGTTGGGCACAGCTTCAGAGAATCTCCAACTGGTTTAATGACTATTATAGGCCTAGTTATATGGCACAACCCAAATCAGGAGATCTACCTATATTCCTGTTCCAGTGTTGCAACCTATGAGCTGTACAATTTGGGCAGATCATATACTCTTTAGAGCTCAGTTTCTACAGTTGAAAAATAAAGTTGTTTTTTTCTAAAACAGCCATCCTCAAATTTCAGATCTCAGAACTCCTTTATACTCTGAAAAATGATTGAGACCTCCCAAAAGCTTTTCTTTGTGTGGGTCATACCTGTTTATACTTACCATGTTACAAACTGAAACTGAGACATTTAAAAATAGTTATTCCAACCAAGAGATCACTGAGGAAATCAAAAGATACCTAGAAACAAATGACGATGAAAACACAACGACCCAAAACCTATGGGATGCAGCAAAAGCAGTTCTAGGAGGGAAGTTTACAGCAATACAAACCCACCACAAGAAACAAGAAAAATCTTAAATAAACGACCTAATCTTACATGTAAAGCAATTAGAGAAAGAAGAACAAACAAACAGAAAAAACCCCAAAGTTAGGAGAAGGAAAGAAATCATAAAGATCAGATCAGAAATAAATGAAAAAGAAATGAAGAAACCAATAGCAATGATCAATAAAACTAAAAGCTGGTTCTTTGAGAAGATAAACAAAATTGATAAACCATTAGTCAGACTCATCAGGAAAAAATGGGAGAAGACTCAAATCAACAGAAATAGAAATGAAAAAGGAGAAGTAACAACTGACACCACAGAAATACAAAGGATCATGAGAGACTACTACAAGCAACTCTATGCCAATAAAATGGAGAACCTGTAAGAAATGAACAAATTGTTAGAAAAGTACAACCTTCCAATCACAAGCACTGAAGTTGAAACTGTGATTAAAAATCTTGCAACAAACAAAAGCCCAGGGCCAGATGGCTTCACAGGTGAATTCTATCAAATATTTAGAGAAGAGCTAACACCTATCCTTCTCAAACTCTTCCAAAATATAGCAGAGTGAGGGAAACACCCAAACTCATTCTACGAGGCCACCATCACCCTGATACCAAAAACAGACAAAGATATCACACAAAAAAAGAAAATTACAGGCCAGTATCACTGATGAACATAGATGCAAAAAACATCAACAAAATACTAGCAAAGAGAATCCAACAGCACATTAAAAGGATCATACACCATTATCAAGTGGGGTTTATCCCAGGATTGTAGGGATTCTTCAGTGTACACAAATCAATCAATGTGATACACCATATTAACCACGTGAAGGACAAAAACCATATGATAATCTCAATAGATGCAGAAAAAGTGTTTGAAAAAATTCAACACTCATTTATGATAAAAACTCTCCAGAAAGTGGGCATAGAGGGAACCTACCTCAACATAATAAAGACAATATAATGAAAGACTCACAGCCAACATCATTCTCAATAATGAAAAACTGAAAGCATTTCCTCTAATATCAGGAACAAGACAAGGGTGCCCACTCCCACCACTATTATTCAACATAATTTTGGAGTTTTAGCCACAGCAATCAGAGAAGAAAAAGAAATAAAAGTAATCCAAAACAGTAGAGCAGTAAAACTGTCATTGTTTGCAGATGGCATGATACTATACATAGAAAATCCTAAAGATGCCACCAAGAAACAACTAGAGCTAATCAATGAATTTGGTAAAGTAGCAGGATACAAAATTAATGCACAGAAATCTCTTGCATTCTTATACAGTAACAATGAAAATTCAGAAAGAGAAATTAAGGAAAACTCCCATTTACCACTGCAACAAAAAGAATAAAATACCTAGAAATAAACCTACCTAAGAAGGCAAAAGACCTGTATGCAGAAAACTATAACATACTGATGAAAGATATCAAAGACAATACAAACAGATGGAGAGATATACCATGTTCTTAGATTGGAAGAATCAACATTGTGAAAATGACTACACTACCCAAAGCAATCTACAGATTCAGTGTAATCCCTATCAAACTATCAATGGCATTTTACACAGAACTAGAACAAAAAATTTAACAATTTGCATGGAAACACAAAAGACTCTGAATCGCCAAAGCAATCTTGAGAAAGAAAAACAGAGCTGGAGGAATCAGGCTCCCTGACTTCAGACTATACTACGAAGCTACAGAAATCAAGACAGTGTGGTACTACCACAAAAACGGAAATATAGTTCAATGGAACAGGATAGAAGGCCCAGAGATAAACCCATGCACATATGGTCACCTTATCTTTGATAAACGAGGCAAGAATGTAAAATGGAGAAAAGACAGCTTCTTCAATAAGTGGTGCTGGGAAACCTGGGCAGGTACATGTAAAAGAACAAAATTAGAACACTTCCTAACACCATACACAAAAATAAACTCAAAATGGATTAAAAACCTAAATGTAAGGCCAGACACTATAAAATTCTTAGAGGAAAACATAGGCAGAACACTCTATGACATAAATCACAGCAAGTTCGTTTTTGACCCATCCCCTAGAGTAATGGAAGTAAAAACAAAAACAAACAAATTGGACCTAATGAAACTTAAAAGCTTTTGCACAGCAAAGGAAACCATAAACAAGATGAAAATACAATCCTCAGAATGGGAGAAAATATTTGCAAATGAAGCAAATGACAAAGGATTAATCTCCAAAATATACAGCAGCTCATGCAACTCAATATTAAAAAAACACACAACCCAATCTAAAAAATGGGTGGAAGACCTAAACAGACATTTCTCCAAAGAAAACATACAGATTGCCAACAAACACATGAAAAGATGCTCAACATCACTAATTACAGGAGAAATGCAAATAAAAACTGAAATGAGGTATCAAATGACACTGGTCAGAATGGCCGTCATCAAAAAATCTACAAACGATAAATCCTGGAGAGGGTCTGGAGAAAAGGGAACCCTCTTGCACTGTTGGTGGGAATGTAGACTGATACTGCCACTATGGAGAACAGTATGGAGGTTCCTTAAAAAACTAAAAATAGAACTACCATATAACCCAGCAATCCCACTACTGGGCATATACACTGAGAAAACCATAATTCAAAAAGAGTCATGTACCACAATGTTCAATGCAGCTCTATTTACAATAGCCAGGACATGGAATCAACCTAAGTGTCCATCAACAGATGAATGGATAAGGAAGATGTGGCACATATATATACAATGGAATATTACTCAGCCATAAAAAAAACGAAATTGAGTTATTTGTAGAGAAGTGGATGGACCTAGAGTCTGTCATACGGAGTGAAGTAAGTCAGAAAGAGAAAAACAAATACCGTATGCTAACACATATATATGGAATCTAAAAAAACAGTACTGATGAACCTAGTGGCAGGGCAGGAATAAAGGCACAGACGTAGAGAATGGACTTGAAGACACAGTGGGGAAGGGGAAGATGGGACAGAGTCAGAGAGTACCATTGACATATATACACTACCAAATGTAAAATGGCTGGCTAGTGGGAAGCTGCTGCATAGCACAGGGAGATCAGCTTAATAGTTTGTGATGACCACAAACTATTATGTGATGAGGAGTAGGATACAGAGGGTGAGAGGGAGGCTCAAGAGGGAGGGGATATGGGGATATATGTATACATAAAGCTGATTCACTTTGTTGTACAGCAGAAACTAACACAACATTGTAAAGCAATTATACTCCAATAAAGAAGGAAAAAAAGAATCTTCCAACAAACAAAAGTCCAGGACCAGATGGCTCCACAGGCGAATTTGGTCAAAAATTCAGAGAACAGTGAACACCTACATATCTGAAACTCTTCCAAAAAATTGAAGAGGAAGGAACACTCCCAAGCTCATTCTATGAGGCCACCATCATCCTGATACCAAAACCAGACAAAGATATCAAAAAAAAGAAAATTACAGGTCAATATCACTGATGAATACAAACGCAAAAATCCTCAACAAAATAATAGCAAAGGGATTCCAACAACACATTAAAAGGATCATACACCATGATCAAGTGGGACTTCTCCCAGGGATGCAAGGATTTTTCAATATCTGCAAATCAATCAGTGTGAAACACCACATTAACAAATTGAAGAATAAAACCCATTATGTCAATAGATGCAGAGAAAGCTTCTGACAAAATTCAACACCCATTTATGATAAAAACTCTCCAGAAAGTGGGCACAGAGAGAACCTACCTCAACATAATAAAGGCAATATAAGATAGACCCACAGCAAACATCATTCTCAATGGTGAAAAGCTGAAAGCATTTCCTCTAAGATCAGTAAAAAGACAAAGATGTCCACTCTTGCCACTATTATTCCACATTGTTTTGGAAGTCTTAGCCATGGCAGTCAGAGAAGAAAATGAAATAAAAGCAATCCAAATTGTAAAAGAAGGAAAACTGTCACTGTTTGCAGATGACATGATACTATACATAGAAAATCATAAAAATACCACCAATAAACTACTAGAGCTTATCAATAAATTTGGTAACATTGCAGGAAACAAAATTAATGCCCAGAAATATCTTGCATTCCTATACACTAACTATGAAAGATCAGAAAGCGAAATCAAGGAAACAATCCCATTTACCATCGCATCAAAAAGAATAAGATACCTAGGAATAAACCTACCTAAGGAAACAAAAAAACTGCGCTCAGAAAACCATAAGATACTGATGAAAGAAATCAAAGATGACACAAACAGATGGAGAGATATACCATGTTCTTGGATTGGAAGAATAAACATTGTGAAAATTACTGTACTACCCAAAGTAATCTACAGATTCAATGCAATCCCTATCAAATTACCAATGACATTTTTTACAGAATTAGAACAGAAAATTTACAATTTGTATGGAAACACAGAAGACCACGAATAGCCAAAGCAATCTTGAGAAAGAAAAATGGAGTTGGAGGAATCAGGCTTCCTGACTTCAGACTATACTACAAAGCTATAATAATCAAAACAGTTTGGTACTGGCACAAAAACAGAAATATACATCGGTGGAACAGGATAGAAAGCCCTGAGATAAACCCACTCACCTATGGTCACCTAATCTATGAGAAAGGAGGCAAGAATATACAATGGAGAAAAGACAGTCTCTGCAATAAGTGGTGCTGGAAAAACTGGGCAGCTACATGTAAATGAATGAAATTAGAACACTCCCTAACACCATACACAAAAAAAATCCTCAAAATGGATTAAAGACCTAAATGTAAGGCTGGATACTATAAGACTCTTACAGGAAAATATACGCAGAACACACTTTGACATAAATTGCAGATCTTTTTCGATCCACAGCCTAGAGTAATGGAACTAAAAACAAAAATAAACAAATGGGACCTCATTAACTTAAAAGCTTTTGCACAGCAAAGCAAACCGCAAACAAACTGAACAAACAATCCTCAGAATGTAGAAAATATTTGCAAACAAAGCAACTAGGAAGGAATTAATCTCCAAAATATACAAACAGCTCAGGGAGCTCAATAGAAGAAAAAAAAGACAATCAAAAAATGGGGGGAAGGTCTAAATAGATATTTCTTCAAAGTAGACATTCAGATGGCTAAGAGGCAGATGAAAAGACATTCAACATCACTAATTATTAGAGAAATGCAAATCAGAACTGCAATGAGGTATCACCTCATACCATTCATAATGGCCATCATGAAAATATCTACAAACAATAAATGCTGGAGAAGGTGTAGAGAAAAGGGAACCCTCCTACACTGTTGGTGGGAATGTAAATTGGTACAGTCACTATAGGGAACAGTATGGAGGTTCCTCAAAAAACTAAAAATAGAGCTATGATATGATCCAGAAATCCCACTCCTGGGCATATATCCAGAGAAAACCATAATTTGAAAAGATATATGCACCCCAATGTTCATTGCAGCTCTATTTACAAAAGCCAGGACATGGAAACAACCTAAATGCCCATCAACAGAGGAATGGATAAAGAAGATGTGGTACATATATACAAGGGGATATTACTCAGCCATATAAAAGAACAAAATAATGCCATTTGCAGCAACATGGATGGACCTAGAGATTGTCATAGGAGTGAAGTAAGTCAGACACACAAAGACAAAGATCATATGATATCACTTATATGTGGAATCTACAAAGAGGGTACAAATGAATTTATCTACCAAGCAGAAATAGTGTTACAGATGTAGAAAACAAACTTATGTCTATCGTGGGGTAAGGAGGAGGGATAAATTGGGAGATTGGGATTGACATATACACGGTACTATATATAAAATAGATAACTAATAAGGACCTACTGTAGAGCACAGGGAACTCTACTTAATACTGTGTAATGGCCTATATGGGAAAAGAATCTAGAAAAGAGTGGATATATGTATATGTACAACTGATTATCTTTGCTCTACACCGGAAACAAACGTAACATCGTAAATCAACTATACTCCAATAAAAATTCTTTAAAATTAAAAAAAAATTTATTCCTCAATTTAATATAATAATAATGATCCTATTACATGCTAATATAAATATTATTATTATTAACTAATAATGATACTTTATAAAACAGAAAGTATTGAGAAGAGTGACACTGTTTTATATTTTTGTAAATCTCTTTAATGATTGGCTTAACAGAAGATAGCTGTATTCTCATATTTGCTTTTGCATTCAGTGGTTGTGATAACGTGTTTCATGTAGCCTCTGGAAAACATGACTGTACATTTTGAAAGAATGAAAGTGAAGAAGGCAAATAAAGTCTTGGTATTATTATGAAGGGATCTCTGACCTTAAGGACACTCCAAAGGGGTTTCAGTATGCCCACACTCTCGATCACACACTGTGAATCATTGTTTTAGAGGATCTCTAATCTGAAATTATGTTATTTAAGGAAAACTCCAAATAATTCATTTTAATGTAAGTTACTAAGAATTACCCCAAACTAGCAATTTTCTCTAGATTAGAAATAAAAATAATTTTCTTTTGAATAGCTAGGAATCTTGAAAGTTCATTTTTCTTCCTTAGACTAAGTTAAAAAAATATATATGTGAAATTCTTAAAATTAAATGTAAATCATTTGCTTCTTCTTTGGTGAAGTGGAACCTGTGTATTTAAAAAAAGGATACTAAAGCACTTGTATACAATGGAAGCTACTGTCCACCCAACCCGGTGGAAGGTATATATATGTGAATAAAGTGAACTTCTGACTCTCACTGGCCTCTAAATACCTATGCAAATTAATTCATATAAATAAGACCCTGAAAGTGACTTCATTAGTGCAGGCTAAGGAGTTAACATTTGGGGCTTCTAACATGGAATAAAACATTTCCATCTTAAAAAAAAGAGTTATATAGAAAAACAGCTCAAGTAATACCTAAAGCCTTGACCAATATTTATGCAAATCTGCTCTTTTCTAAACTATTGATTATATTCCTGGCTTGAGAAAAAAATTGTTCTCTAAATAGAATTTTTTTTTAATGTTGACACCAAAGATGAAATACATGACATGTGGAAGACACTGAAAACTAAATAATTATCAAGATATAACCCAAATTCAGCCAAGCTGAGTTCAGCATCCTTCAGTTTATATAGTTCTTTTTTCCAAGATGAATATAGAATTAGCATGCTGTGGTGATGTTAAAGTTATGTCCACTAATTCTTTGATATTCCTGCCCACAAATGGTGGAGCTTTTAATTCCCCTCTCATGGAGTGTGTGCTAGATTTAGTGATGCACTTCTAGGATACAGAACACAGCAGAGGTGACGGGATGCCACTTTTGAGATTAGGTTATAAAGAGACTGAGGCTTCTGTCTTAGATGTACTCTCTCTGTCTCTTCTCTGTCCCTCTCTCTCTTTCCTTTTCCTCTTCTTCAGATTCCTTGCTCCACCATGTCATGAACTGCCCTGTGAAGAGACCCACGTGGTGAGGAACTGAGGGAGGCCTCCAGCCAACAGTCAGAGGAACTGAGGCCCTCAGTCCAACAGGAACATTGGGAGGAACCTGCCACAACTCTGTGAGTGAGCTTACAAGCAGGTCCTTGCCCAGCTGGGCCCTCAGATGAGACCACAGTCTTGAACAACAACTTGACCACAACCTCATGAGAAACCCTGAGCCAGAATCACCTAGCTAAGCCACTTGTGATTCCTGACTCTCAGAAACTATGATATAATAAATGGTTTTAAACTGCTAAGCTTTAGGGTAATTTGTTACCCAGAAATAAATAAAATAAACCTGCTATCTTGCAACTGCACATGGCCCAGTAGAAGAAACAGATGAGTTTTCATTCAAATACTGTCTTCTTCCTACCATGTCTCTAAAGCTTAACTTCTCTAAAAAAGTGAATAATGTCACCTATATTTTCCAGGTTGTTCTGAGAACTAGAGAAAATGCTTGCAAAGCAATTAGCATACTGATTTAATGTTACTTAATCAGGATAATGTTATTATCCTGATTACTGATATCAATAGTTAAAGCCAAGATTTTACTCTAATTTGAAAAGATATGTGCTCCCTAATGTTTATAGCAGCATTATTTACAATAGCCAAGATATGGAAGCAACATAAGTGTCCATCAACAGATGAATGGATAAAGATGTAGCATGTATATATACAATGGAATATTACTCAGCCACAAGAAATAATGAAATTTTGCCTTTTGTAACAACATGGATGGACCTACAGGGTATTATGCTTAGTGAAGTAAGTAAGATAGAGAAAGACAAATACTGCATGTTATCACTTATATGTGGAATCTAAAAAAGAAGCAAACAAATGAGTATAGCAAAACAGACTCACAGATACAGAGAACAAACTGGTGGTTACCAGTGGGGAAAGGAGTGGGAGGATGGGCAAGATAAAGGAAAATAATTAAGAGGTACAAACTACTAGGTATAAAATAAATAAGATACAAGAATATTTTATACAGCACAGGGAATATAGCCAATATTTTATAATAACTTTAAATGGAGTATAATCTATAAAAATACCAAATTACTATGTTGTACACCTGAAACTAATGTAACACTGTAAGTCAACTATACTTCAATTAAAAAAATATTTTTATTTTTTAATTTTATATAATTTAAAAATTAAGTTTCCAAATGTAACTTTTAGGTTCAAATCAAGTTAGAAAACAGTTGTTCATTGACTATGCAAAAGCTACTAAATACTCACTCTGAGGGATGCAAGTGGGTAAGTGGGTAAATCAAGTACTGTTTATTTTAAGTAAATAATAGGTACAATCTTTAATACATGATAGAGCAATATTCCTTCTCTTGGAGGGTCTGAACAGAGTAGCAAAGGAAGGAACTGATTTAATGGTTATTTGTCTCATATTACCAGTACCTGAGTTAAAACATTTGGTAGTCAAACAAGGGCTAAGATTTTCAAATGCTTTAAGGGTCAAGCAAATTGGGTAATATTTAAGTCCTGAGGACAATGCTGAACTGGAGAGCATGCTCCCATATCTGAAACAATTCAAAGTCATGAACTATCACCAGAAACAGTGACACTGTACTGGCCAAAACAAAACACACACACAAAAATGTGTATTCTGGATAAATTTGTCACCTGAATCCAAGAGTTTCCATCTTAAAAATCACAGAAGCACATTTCCATACTTGTGGAGTAATCTGAGGGTCACGGGTGCCATTACATTGCTTTCCAAATTGGGTAAAGCCACTTTAGTTAGAAATGTGGAAATCCCTTCTTTCCACCATTTGTTATTAATAGACACAAGAGCTTTGTGCTTATCCTAACCTAATAACTGGGTCAGTGATTTCAAACCAATAAATACCAAAAGTAAACATAATTTTCAAGATGGTGGGGGTATTTAAGTGATTTGTGCAAGCTGTTGCCAGCCTCCTAAATTGCAGCTCTAGCATTTGCACTTTGAATATTTATAATCTAGCTTGTCCAAGACAAGTTGTTTGAATGTCTAAAAAATAGCTAAGGCAATACCTTTGATTTGGCAGCAGGGTCCAATGTACATGGTGGCTTACACTAACCCTACTAGTCCAAATCAACTTTTTAATTATAATTTTTCTACATAGAATTTGGTTATTCTTCAGTATCCAACATTGAAGCAAACTCTCTACAAAGATTTAATAAAGCAAAACAAACAAAAAAACCCCAAATTACTAAAACTTACTTAGTCCCCAAGGATGTGCAGTTGCAGATAACAGGGCAATTTTCTGACTGGAGAACTCAAATGATTTTCAAATTCAAGGGGCCATTTTCTCCAAACCATATAATATTTATAGAACTGTGGTTTTATAGTACAAGTGGTTTCTGTGATGAGAGGGAAAAATAAAGGACTAATATTACCAACACAGCAAATTGGTATTTAAAACAATAGCTCTAGGACTTACGAAGTACTTTTCTTCAGGAGTGCCCTCAAATTTTAGTAAGTCAACACATCATATCCAGCACTTGTTAAATATGCCTATTCCTGGGTCCTTCCGACAGAGAGGCTAACTGTGCAGGCACATTAATAAATGTACCAGCTGATTCTGACGCGTGGACCACACTTCCATGCATGGAGAGAACCTCTGCTCTAGAATTTGAAAAATCCCTTAAAAAATTCAAGAATGTCCTAGGACATATATATCTTTGTATGTTCTTAGATGTAGGGTATCCAGGGGACTATGGGACTCTATAATCCTGGCATCAATATCTGAGACAATGGACCGCTCCTCTGGCTTAAGGCATCTATACCTGCAAATTTGTCACTTCATTCCATGTCCAAAATAAAACTCTAGATGTTCTTTGGGCTCTACCTTCAAAATATATCCATCTAATTCCATTTCTCACTACTAATATATGCCGTGTCTACACCATTTCACACTTGCAAAAACTGTCCTAGCTGCCTAACTGGTTTCCCAGCTTCAATTTGTATTCCCTTGCAATCTACAGTAGGCAGTGAGCTTTAAAAAGAATAACTCTGACCATGTCACTCTGCTCAAAATCTTCCAATGGCTTCTCATTTTACTTTACAAATAAAACACACAAACCTCCTTACATGATGGACTCTGATCCTGCCTATCTCTTTGAAGTCATCTTTTACTCTTACTATGTTCTTTTAGCCAAACTATACTGGCCTTCTCCTTGCTCTTTGAGCACCAGAAGCTCATTCCTGTCTCCAAGTCTTAGCACTTGCCTCACACTACCTTCACGCAGATCTTCACACGGGTGTTCTTATTCCTCATTCAGGTTGCAGCCTCATTGACCTCCTCATAAGCCTGGCCTCCCTGTTTTATGCTGAGATGTCAACCTGATTCCCCACAACAGTAGCTCCCTACATTTTTTTTTAACATCTTTATTGGAGTATAAGTGCTTTACAATGGTGTGTTAGTTTCTGCTGTATAACAAAGTGAATCAGCTATTCGTATACATATATCCCCATATCCCCTCCCTCTTGCACCTCCCTCTCACCCTCCCTATCCCACCCCTCTACGTGATCACAAAGCACTGAGCTGATCTCCCTGTGCTATGCGGCTCCTTCCCACTAGCTATCTATTTTACATTTGGTAGTGTACATATGTCCATGCCACTCTCTCACTTCGTCCCAGCTTACCCTTCCCCCTCCCTGTGTCCTCAAGTCCATTCTCTACGTCTGTGTCTTTGCTTCTGTCCTGCCCCTAGGTTCTTCAGAATCTTTTTTTTTTTTTTTAGATTCCATATACATGAGTTAGCATACAGTATTTGTCTTTCTCTTTCTGACTTACTTCACTCTGTATGACAGACTCTAGGTCCATCCACCTCACTACAAATAACTCAGTTTTGCTTCTTTTTATGGCTGAGTAATATTCCATTGTATATATGTGCCACATCTTCTTTATCCATTCATCTGTGGATGGACACTTAGGTTGCTTCCATGTCCGGGCTATTGTAAATAGAGCTGCAATGAACACTGTGGTACATGTCTCTTTTTGAATTATGGTTTTCTCCTACATTTTTACCTTTAATTTCTTTATAAATGATCATTCACAAATGAGGTTCTCTATTTGTTTATTCCATTGTCTGTCTCTACATTATAATGTACATTCCTATAGGGCAGGAATGTGGGAATGTGTCTATTTTGTTCACTGAGGTATATGAAACACCTAGGATATTGCTTGGTACACGGTAGGTGTTAAATAAATGTTTTTGAATGAATAAGTAAACTCTGTTGATTAACATCTAAATAATTGATATCATTGGTCTCATCACCTGCATATGTTGAAAAATAAACCAAACCACCCACCTGGGCCAAAAACATCTTCACTAGGTATGAAGTTTAAAATCTATCAGATTAATAACTGACTTTTTAAAAGTACTGGAATCAAAACACATCAAACATACATAAATACACAGACAGGAAGACATCCTGATGGTTCTTTATGTAGATGTGAGCTTTGCTACTTTGTAATAGGTACAAGAGTGTGTGAAGGATTATTTAGCATTCATACTACAAGGAAGAGATCCTCTCAGTTCATGCTTTATACAATGGTAATACTTTCATAAAGAGTCTTATTTATGTCACAAAACTGTTTTACCTAAAAATAGACTTCTATTATTCATTTGTTGACATATTAGTTGAGTTCTCATTCCTTATTTTGTCGTCAGTCTCAAGTTTCTCCAACATAACAAGGCATCATGGTAGATACATGGTTTTAACAAATAAAAAAAGCAAGGATGAGGTAAATAAAATTTAAAACCAGAGTTTAGAGCCAAACATAAATAGGATCAGATGAAGGAAAAGGAAGATTGATGTTTTGCTACACTTTTAAATTTGCAAACCTACTCAAATTTAAGCAAGTAGATTACTGAATAGGCTAACTGGACACCATATTTTAAGATTTGTTGTAACAAAGAATCATCAGAATAATTTAATTTTTTTTAAGTAGCAATGTAATCTAGGAGACCCTGTATGATCTAAATCTGTCTTCTATATATTTTTACAATTTATGCTAGAGATACAGCATATTAAAGAGGATGACAATAGTGGATACATTTAGGGTTCTCTACCCACCCAAAGCCAACCTCAGTGGGAACTGCTTTCCTCCACAGCCCCTGCTGAACTTGGACTGTACCCCCTTCTCAACCACGGCTGATTATCCTTGGTTAGATGTTTTGGCTGGATCAATCATATTCCTTTGCTAAGAATCTGAAATCCAAATATTGAGAGACTAAGTCAGTATATTTATCAGTGGAATATGAAAAGGTCACGATTTAGAAAGGGAGTGGAGACCAGAAACAAAGAGACCGTAACTGGCTATAAGGAAATATAGGAAGTCAATATGTAGAGATAGAACAATGAATCATAGATATGATGGGAAAAGGTATATGAGACTCCAGAGAAAATCAGAGAGAGGCATGGACAGAGAGGTACTCTGGTTCCTAAAAGTCTAGTTTAGGTCTCCAGTTCCCAAAGAATCCTGGACATCCTTGGAATCCTGGATTTTTTGAAATAATTTTAGACAGCCTTTATGGGGATGTCTCTGAGATTGCTTATTGTGTTCTCATTCAATACATCTGTATTGAATGCTTACTATGTGCAGGAATAGTCCTCAGGATTTATGTCACATTGGTTAATAAAAAGATTAAAAAAACACCTGCCCTCACTGAGAATACATTCCGGGGTGGGGTGGGGAGGAAAGACAATAAATATAGGCATAACAAACAGGTGAATTATATACTATGATAGAAAGTAACATGATTTATATGTACCATAGACAAATAGAATGAGGTGAGATTTTTATGTGCTATAGGCAAATAAAGTAGAGTAAAGTGAGAAGTATGTGGAGTCTTGGAAGGGCACTTAGGTTGCAATTTTAAATAGGATGGTCAGTGAGGCTTCATTGGAAAGCTGACATATGAGCAAAGACTCAAAAGTGATGAAGGACTTAGCCATCAGCTTCCCTACGGAAGAGCATTTTCGGTAGAGAGCACAAACAGTGCAAAGGACAAAAGCTGCAAGATGTTTGATGTACTGGAAGAACAATGAGAAACCCAGTGTGGCTGGAACAAAATGAGCAAGGTGAATGAATAGGAGATGAGGTCAGAGAGGCACTGGGGAAGGGGGGCATATAATATGGAATCATGTAGGCTATTGTTTGGAATTTGGTTTCTACTCTGAGTGAGGGCTTTGAGTAGAGAAATGACAAGATCTTACATGTATATTAAGAGAATTATTCTAGTTTTATGTTGAGAATGATCTATATAGGAGTCAGTAAAGTTTAAAGAAGGGAAACCAATCAGAAGACTCTTGCAGTAGTCCAAGTAAGAGATAATGGTATCTTACAGTGCAGTGGATGCAAAAGAGGTGGTGAGAAATGAGGGAATTTAAGATATATTTTGAAGTCTCAGATAAAAGGATTTCATGTAGGATGTGAAAGAAAGAAAGTAGACAATTATGCCTCAAGTTTCTGCCCTGAGCAAATAGAAGGATGAAGTTGGCATTAAGTGAGTTGGGAAAGGCTGCATGCATTATGGATTTTGGAGAGAAGGAGTTCAGCTTTGGACATGCAATTGTATACATACAGTCTGATGTCTGGGAGAACAGTCTGGATTGGAGATAAATATTTGGGTGCAATCAGCATATTGGTGATATTTAAAGCCATGAAACTTTATGAGATAGCCTAGAAGTGAATGAAGATTGGGAAGAAATCCAAGAACAGACTCCTGGTGTGCTCCTGTATTAAGAATTCAGCTTGAAGAGAAAGAAACTGCAAAGGAGACTGAAAAAATTAGAAGTGAGATAAGAAAGAAACCTACAGAGAGTGTGGCCAATGAAATCAAAGGAGGAAAATGTACAGAGGAGAAGGGAATAATCAACAGTGTCAAGTGATCCTGCTGTAACAGGTCACACAAGATGAAAATCGAAGAGTGTCCATTTGAGTTAGCAATGTGAAGGTCATTGTCAAGCGTGACAAATGCAGTTTGGGTGGAATGGTGGAAGAGAAAGGCAGACTAGAATGGCTTTATGATAAACTGAGAGGATTAGTGAGTAAAGAAATTTTGCTACAAAAGGGACAAAAGAAGTGGCATGGTAGCTAGCAGGGTTCATTGGGTAGAAGAAAGATTTTTTTGGTCAGAAATAACAATGGCATGCTTCTAATATTGATGGGCATAATCAGCAGAGAACTAAAAATGGATGAGGTAGGAAAGAGAATACAAATTGCTGGAGTCATCCCCTTGAGTGGGCAAGATGAAGGAATTATATTTAGATAGAAGCACGACAACAGCAGGGGTAAAGTAGATGTGTGGGTGTGAATGTTGGGAGGTGGGTAGGTGTAGTGGGCGTATTCTACGTTCTCCTATGATGATTCAGTTCTCTTTGTGAGGTGGGAAGGAAGATCATTAGCTGAGAGTGGTAATGGGGGAGGAGGTGTTAGGAATGTAAGAAGAAGTGAAGAAGGCAAGAAGAAGAAAGGGTTACTGAATGGACCAGGCAGGTATAATATTATCCAGCAGCATTAACGGTTTACTTGAAGCTTGTGGTCACGAATTTAAATGTAGACCAGTCATTGTGTCTTTTACCTGAGCTAGTTTAAGTGAGCTGTTTCTTTGTATCCAAAAAGCCTTGACCAGAATATAAAATTACATGGAAAACAGTTTTGCCTCCTGGGAAATCTGTAGGTGGCAACTTTTTATTTTGATGTTTTAATAATGAGAATCTAGGACATCATTATATGTCACTGTCTTTTTTTACATTGGAAGGGGGAAAAAACCCTAACTCATCTTAGCCCATCTAAGCAGACTTAATCCAAATTGTTAAGGATTCACAAGTTAGATGTACAGGAAAAAAACTATATGCATTCAAAACTCAAGAAGACAATTTTTGAAATATTTGCTATTTTGCCTGACCTATGTCATTTCTCCAGTCCTTCACTATTATGCAGCACTGACAATATATAGTTTTAGGACCTCTGCATAACAACATTGATAAAGTTCTATAAACTTCAAATTTGTTTCTTTGTTTTAAATAGCATTGTAGCTAATTTTGAAATGAAATACCTTTCAAGAACACAAAATTGCATCTTGCTATAGACTGAATGTTTGTGCTGCCCCCCCCCATTCATATGTTGAAATTTAATCCCTAATGTGATGGTATTGGGAGACCAAGCCTTTGAGAGATGATTAGGTCATAAAGGTGAAGTCCTTATGAATGGATTAGTGGCCTTATAAGAAACCCCAGAGAGCTCCCTCACCCCTTCCACCATGTGAGGGCACAGCAAAAAGATGGCCGTCTATGAACAAGGAAGTGGGCTCTCACCAGACACTGAATCTGATGGCACCTTCAACTTGGACTTCCATTCCCCAGACCCACGAGAAATAAATGTCTGCTGTTTATAAGCCGCGCAGTCTGTGGTATTCTGCTATAGCAGCCCAAAGGATTAACACACATCCTACACACACACACACACACACACACACACACATGCACACACACACAGAGTTTCTGAAGACACATGATTTCTCTCAGGGCATAAAGGTGGTAGGAAGATAGATATGTTTTTACTAGAATATTGATGATGATAATAAATGATAATAATAGTCTATGGAAACTTTGCCATATGTCAAACATTATGAATGCTTTAAATTACTTCTTAATGTTCACAATAATCCTATGAATGGATTATTTCTATCCCCATTTTGGTTTATAAGCTATTAGAAACATTGACAATATGGATCTTCCTTATGGTAGAAAAGAGATACAGATGAAAGAACAATGAGGTAAGCAATTCTTTAAGAAATCATGCTGTGTTTTATCTTAAAAACATTTAAAAGAACATATATTTTTGGGGTCTGCCCACTGAAAAGGCCTCAGAAGTGACCCACCCTGTAGCAGTGAGCACCTTTGTTGCCTAGACTGCAGTCTCTAATTATCATTTCCCACTAAAAAGAACTAAGGTTACTTAAAAAATGGCTGATTCCCAGTCTGTAGCAGGAAATGTACAAGATGAGCCTATATTATATTAGAAAGTAAGGAAGGAATGGAAGAATACTAGGATATATCAAAAAAGCTTAGATGTCAACTAAAAGGTTCCTACTGGCAAAAATAATGGGATGATTTGAACATCAGCAAAGATGGTATCTGCAGTGGATTGAAACACCATGAGCTGTTTATACACACACACACACACACACACACACACACTCTCACACAGAGGCCATTTAGTGGTTAACACTGGAGGGAACCAAGGCATTATTTTGAAAACTGGTAAATAAAGAGGAAGAAGCAGACATTTATTCTGCTTTTTCTGTTCTCAAGGTAATCAAACAGTTGATATAAAGGGACTGCTTTTCTAAAGAAATATACCAGCTAATTAATTAAGATAGAACAATGGAATAAGAATATGACCACTGTGCAAGTTTTAGTGACATATCGAATCTAGGCTGCTGTCACAAAAAGAGAGTCAACCAAATGTTATACATTTCCTAATGCAAAGACAATTCTCACTATGAAGTATTTTGCCAAAACAAACAAACAAATAAAACCAATAAACTGAATGTGATTAAGTCTTTAGATATAATTTTAAAAACTATGGGAAACAGAAAAAAGATAAGAGATAAGAACATGTGAAAAGATATCACAATAATGAAATCAGAAATCTTCCAGACTGTGGAAAACTCTAAAGGAAAATGTGACTCAGGTTTTTTTTTTAACATAAAAATTATAAGAAAAAAATGAGGAGGCAATGAATTACAGATTAAAAATTAGTTAAGAGACTGAAATGAGTACAATTGTATGGACTTCATTTGGATCTAGATTTGAACCAATTTTTAACAAAAAGGATAATTAAGTATATTTGAATGCTGAATTTCTGAGGATACCAAAATTACTGTAAATTGTAATAATGGTATTTATTTACGTTTTAAAAATGGTCCTGGGCTTCCCTGGTGGCGCAGTGGTTGGGAGTCCGCCTGCCGATGCAGGGGACACGGGTTCGTGCCCCGGTCCGGAAGGATCCCGCATGCCGCGGAGCGGCTGGGCCCGTGAGCCATGGCCGCTGAGCCTGCGCGTCCGGAGCCTGTGCTCCGCAGCGGGAGAGGCCACAACAGTGAGAGGCCCGCGTACCGCAAAAAAAAAAAAAAAAAAAAAAAAAAAAAAAAAAAAATGGTCCTTATATTTTGGTGTTACAACTGAAACACTTATTGATACAATTATTCATTGTCTGTGAATTGATCCAGGGTGAGAGTATGATAACCATATAGGTTAAATAAAACTGTTGAAGCTATGTAGTAGGTACATGAGACTTCATTATACAATAATCTCTGTTTTTGTATATGGCTGAAATTTTCTATTATAAAAAAAGAGAGAGAGAAATAAAAGGCAAACAGAATTTGACTTTCTTTCCCCTGGGCATAACACTAGTAGACAACAGAGTAGGGATTTAAGCCCAGGTCCATGACTTGTTTGTTTACTTGTTCTTTTTTGTTTGACTTTAAGCTACATCTTGATAGTTCTGCAGCATATGAAGCATTTAGGTTATAAAACAATCTTTCTTTCTTTATATAGAAAAGCCATACAAATAAGACAGGATGGAATATTAGGAAGAGTCAGGTTCTTAGACACAGGGGCAGCTGCTGTGTTTTCTGAATCACCAGAGAGGCTAGTACTGCTATAGTCATAATGTAATTTTAACCAAAGAACATTCTAAAACAAGCAGAATTTAAAGATTAGTTTTGTTTATAAATTTAATAAGTTGAAGGAGAAACATTATAGTGTTTTAGTAAAATTCATTTTTTCTCTGCTTCACACTTTACTGAGATTACTCAAGTGATAAAAATAACATTAAATATATATATAATGAATTAAACATTTATTTTGTAAGTACACAATACTGGAATAACATTTATCTAGTTACATTATTTATTCTACAGCCCATACTATTTCAATTTTCATGTATGTATACTGAGTGGGAAATACACAAAGACATGATTCTTTTATGATTATATGCATATATATAAATCTACATAGGAAAATATGTGCATGTATATATATAATTGAATTAGTAATCATTTTATTTTAAATTCTAACATTTTCCTCAAAGTTTATGTGTTAAAGTAAAATAATCTGAACGTTGTGATAACTAAATAGGAGGACTATGTCACACAAACTTTCGGTTTATTTTCTTCTTTGGTTTGCTCACCATATTCTCTCAATTGCCTGGAACAATGCCTGACATGTAGTAGATACTTGATAAAAACAGCATGAATGGTACTGAATTCTTTACGCTAAAGTTCAAAATGATGACTTTCCAGATAGTGTACAAGTAGAATGATCATGTAAATATAACACTTTAGATATAAAGCAATCTTAAAATTTATCTACTCCATCTACCTGTTTCACATTTGTTTATACCTTACAATATACATATAGATATACTTGCAGAAAACCTTAAGGTGAGAAATAGAAAAACGATTCTTAATACAGCTTTGCCTCAAATATCTAAATTAGATACTGCTAGCTGACTGATAATAAGGCCACTATCTTCCTATCCTACAGAGAAAAAACCTAACAGTTTAGTTTTTAAGTGTTTCTTCTTTTAATACAATTCTCAAGTTTGAGAGTAAATATGTGACAAATCTACAAGAAGTACAATTCTAGTCACTATAATTATGATATTACACTAAGCCAGGCTTCTTGCAAATTCATTTAAAATTATTGAATAATTTTAATTTTATACTACAGGATAAAGTGACTTGCCCAGAAGATCCATTCAATAAACACTTTTTAAAATGCTTTAAGGAAGGCTTTCCGGGTTTTATTGAAAGATGCCACCACTACCACCATGTTTTAATAACCTAAAGGAATTTTTTGACAATCAAGCATTTTTACTGTACATCAAATAACCCTATTGGAAAAATAATATTATCATCACAGTTTTATAGAAGTACAGAGAGGTTAAGGTATCTGCTACTAATCAACTAGTTAGTAGCAGAGCCAGTATTCTATCCTTTGCCTATGTATCTCCAAGGTGTGTGTGTGTTTGTCTTTGTTATTCACTAGGATTTGGAGTTTCTCTTATAAATTGCTTTGTTCAAGTAGGATACACATGAGCCTCTGAGACAGGAGTGTAATGAAGATGTTGAGAATTAATGATGTTATTTCATTTTTATTCCTGTTGCAAAGCGGGATTTGTGAATGACTCTTCTTTCTGTCTCTGGAATCTGATACTAGGGACATTCCTTAGTGCTGTAGCTATGCTTAGGTGGGCTTTTTGCCTGTACCTAACAGGTATTAGGTACTTCAGGTGTCCACCGAGCTGGCATTAAAAGTTCTCAACTCATCTAGGATGAGTTATGTAAAGTCAGCTAAATTGGCACTTTTGTCAGGGAGCATTTTGTTCTGCCCAATTCCCCAGAGACTCAGTGTTATAAAAAAGTAACCTAAATTCTAAAGAATACAATAAACCATTTTGAAAGGAAATGACAGTCATAGAAGGGGAATCTCTTTCAAAACTGCATCTAACATGAAAAGTATGGCTGGCACAGCTAGCTCCAAGGCAGAATGCTGCTGATGAAGCAATGACCAAAGAACATCTATTATCTCTCCATCATCTAAGGGTTTCTGTGTTTCCATTGCTCTTAGCTATGAAATTGGCAAGTGATTGTTCTCCACATTTAGATGCTTGAATCTCATTCAAGTAAATGTGCACAAAGGACTATAAATTTAGAACAAATCATTTGACATTATCTGAACAAAATCAGCAGAGATCTAATTTAACCGAAGAAAAACTTCTACCCAAATGCCAGTAATTTGGGTACCTTGAGAACAGAATAAAATTCACCACTGTCCCACTTAGCTTATGTTAAGTGCTCAGTTAGTTCTGAACTGAAAGGATGTATGCATGCACGCACACATGGATGAATGAACAGTGCTCCATTTTTAATAGAAAAATCAGGGCACAGTTACCAGGATGAACTGGTCATTATCTACTCTGTTGTTGATAAAGACATCCAAAATATTGTTTAAAGAGAAATTACCCTTTTAGAAATTCAGATATTGCTCTAAGATTGTTCCAAGTTCTTGGTTAGGAATCCCTTGATATCAATATTCCATATTCAGTTCTCCATTCTTTGAATTCCTTTACCTCATGATTTAGCATTTTTATAAATTATTTCAAATTGTAACCATGAGAGAAATTTTCTGTATACAATTTAAAAAACACATTAAAATGCTATAACTGAATTCAAACACACGGGCTTGTTGGGAAGACTTAATGAGATAATCTATATGAAAATGCTCAGCATGAGGCCTGGCACACATTAAGAGCTCAGTCAATGTTAGATATTATTATTTTTGTTGTTGAAAATTCATATAAAATGTTAAAGATAAACAATCACATATTTTGAGTTTGCTAAAATATTATGAATTAGCATTTTTTTCTCTCCAAAAGCAATGACTAGTGATTATCATCATTTTTTAGTCCACTCCAATTTGTACATTGGAATTTCTGGTTTATTTTTCATATTTACCTCATTTCTCCCCCCTCCCCCAACATCTGCTACTAACAGCACAATTAATATGCACATATGCATTTAGTATATAGATTGTGTCTTTCTCATATGCATTTTATAAAGCTTAATTTTTCCTTATCTTCAAAACACCCCAGGAAATGTCACTTTGAGTGTCAGAAAATGTTACAACATGTTTCAAAGTTCAGTGGGACTCACATATACATCCAAAGACCAAGTTTAGCTTCGAAACATTAACACCAGGAAATAGTCAACAGAATGTCATGGCATTAAATGTCTCCTCCAAAGTTAAGGAGGCATTTTAATGAGAAATTTTCAAGTTTCATCTGGAATGAAACTTCATAATCTGTCTATAGTCAGGCCATTCAGCAAAGATTCAGTTCACTGTACACAGCATACCTGATGCAGAAATCCCAAATCTATCATCTAACATTCATAAATCTAAGCTGCCTGCAAAATTGTGCTTTAACTTTACAACCTCATTTCACACAAATATTCAGTTTAATTTACGATCCAGTTCGCACAAGGGCACCCCTCCCCAACCATTTCCATCTCCTAAACTATAGAAAGGATAAAGTCCAGAGGAAAAGAAGTATATTTGGAAAGGGAGGAAAAATTAGAGCTCTCTCAACTAAAGACAAATATTTCCACAAAGTACTAATGCTCTTCTGGGATTAACTGCTGAAAAATCTATTAAAGTGACAGTATACGGCCAATTATAGGTCAGTGATTTAATTAGAGGCCTCTATGTCACTGTGTTGGGTATTATAGGTCAAGGGATGGAAGACAAATGCAGCAAATGTCTATGGTACCCATAGTATCTGCCTTTACAGAATTAGTGAAGTAAAATTTTTCTAGACTAGGATTTGGGAAACAAGTATATTACTTGGATTCAACTACTGATCAAGCCTGTGGCTTTAGACAAGCCACAGTCTCTCTTAAATACCCCTTCCTGATAAACAAAGCGGAGATCATAATACTTGTCACAACTCACAAGGCTACTGCAAATATTCAGTGAGAAAATGCATGTGAAATAGAAAAGAATTAACGTCACAATGTCTTACACACAGTAAATAAAATGAGTTGGCTTTTAAATGAATAGACTGCCAGAATGCAGAGAAAGTAGTCAGCCCCATAATCTCCCAAACCCTTTTCCATTACTGAGATTTCTGCTACCTGAACTGCTTGTGTTTTAAATTTCACTGATATTTTTTCTAACTATATTGGATTTTCTACTCATCCCAAACTTCCCAATCTATCAGTTCGAGTTTTTCTTTCCTAAACCAGGACTAACTATAAAGTTAATTTTCAATACTATATCATAGCCAGTGTCCAAAAGGCATCCCACAGAGCTAATCAGTGAACTACCTAAATGCAACAATGACCATATCACCTTTCTACTTGAAAGCTTTCGATGGGTTCAAACCCTTATTGAACAAATCTTTTTTAAAATCAAAATTCTGATTTGTTATTGTAAGCCATGAAAATTGTATTAAGTTCTTGAGCAACAAGGTGTAATATAAGGAAGGGTTTTAGAAAGTTTTATCTAGTAATGTTTTAGAGATTACAACGGAAGGCAGAAAAATCTAAAAACTGGTAGCTGTAGGGTCAGAAGCTGCCAACCACGGACCTCAGGTCTGGCTTGGTTTACAGACATTACTTATTACTAACACTTGAAAATTGGGAGGTTTCTAATTTCTCTTGGAAAAAAAAGACTATCTGGAAATAATCTACTGGAGTTGAGTAGAATGCCTGTTGCGTACTCTTCCCACCTGGTCCGATTAACTTATTTAAACATCCCACCTAGTTTGGGGTGGGGACAATTTTCAGTTCTAGTCTGAGAAGCTCCTGTGGCCCAAATAAGACATGATAAAGGCTTCGACTAGAGAAGTATTTGTGGAGTTGAACAGGGAAGAAGCTAACAGATATTGTGATGGAGCACTTGTAGAACCTGTTAGAGATTAAGTGGAAAGAGTAAGGCATATTTTAGTTAATTATGTCTTTCCAATTTTCTAGATTGACAGGCTACTGTTTATTTCATCTCTTCCTAGGGTAAAATTTTCACATTTAAAAATGTGTTTGCAAGTATAGTGTAGTATCCTGTATATCAACTTTTACATTTATAAAAGAATCAGTGTCCACAGATCTTATTTTTTTAAAAAAGAGAAGCTAGAAATCAACCCAATTATAAGTGCTGACAACTAAATAATGCCTATGGGTCCCACTGGACCTGAAGGTCTATCTTTGGCAACTTCTAACCCTGGGGAATGCTTGCCTTCCTATTTCTTTAGGTTTTATTATTAGGACAACTTGCTTAGCAATTCTGATAAAGTTCCCAGTTTCTCTTGCGTGGCTGTGAATAGATGAGCATGCCCAAATCTATATTGCAAAATAGATTTCTTGAAGAGAAAATGGCAGCTCCTGCTGAGAGACCAGTGGATTGTTCTCAATTAAGGAGTTTAAAAGCAACATTCTTTCCTAAAAATAATACTTAAATAGCAGTTCTATTTTTAAATCATGTAGCTAAGAATATACATTAAAATATGCACATATACTGCAGGTTTCTCACACACGAGTGAATACCTCCCCTTCTTTTGTAAATATAAAATGTCTACAAGACAGAATTTAACTTTTCCTTTAAACTAGAAAGAACAAATGACTTAGTCTGATCATTTAAATAACATGCAAGGAAAACCTAATTTATGAAGGGGGAAAATGAGAGTCTCTTTGTCTCTCTCTCTCTTAGAGAAAGAGAGACAGAGAGGTACAGAAGGGAGGGAGGGAGAGAGACAGAGAGAGAGGAAGGAAGGAAGGAAGGAAAGGAAGATGGGAAGAAGGAAGAAAAAAGGACAGAATGGAATGGAAACTGTAATCTTTGACATGGAGTAGTTAACTTTATCAAGATGGCCTTAGAGAGCTAAAAAACAAATAGGGAGGACAATATCAAACTAAAAAAAAAAAAAACCACAACACTCTTGTGTAGCAAAGAAAACCATCACCAAAATAAAAAGAAAACCTATGGAGTAGGAGAAAATATTTGCAAATCATATGTGATAAGAAGTTAATATCCAAAATACATAAAGAACGTATACAACCCAATAACAAAGAAATAAATAATCTGATTAAAAATTGGCAGAACTGAATGGACATTTTTCCAGAGAACACACACAAATGGCCAACAGGTACATGAAAAGATGCTCAATATCACTAATCATGAGGAAAACACAAATCAAAACCACAATGAGATACCATCTCACACCTGTTACAATGGCTGCCATGAAAAAGAAAAGAAATAACAAGTGTTGGTGAGGATATGGAGAAAAGGGAACCCCTGTGTACTGTTTGTAGGAATGTAAATTACTGCAGCCACTATTAAAAACAGTATGCAGGGTCCTCAAAAAATTAAGGAATAGAACTACTGTATGACCCAGTAATTGCACTTCCAGATAGAGATACCTATATATCTCTATATATGAAATGAAATGACTATTTGAAGAGAGAGCTATACCCCTGGGTTTATGACAGCATTATTTACAATAGCCAAGATAGTAAAGCAGCCTAAGTGCCCAATGATGATTGAATGGGTAAAGAAAATCTAGTATATACACACATAATGGAATATTATTCAGCCATAAAAAGGGAAATCATGCCATTGGTGACAACATAGATGGACCGTGAGGGCACTATGCTAAGTGAAATAAGTCAGATAGAGAAAGACAAACACTACATGATCTCACTTATATGAGGAATCTAAAACAACTGAACTCATAGAAACAGAGAACAGATAGGTGGTTGCTAGAAATGGGTGGTGGATGGTGGGGGAAAATGGGTTAAGATGGCCCAAAGGTACGAACTTCCAATTATAAGTCCTGGGGATGCAATGTACAGCATGGTGGCTATAGTTAACCATACTGTATTGTATATTTGAAAGTTGCAAAGAGAGTAGATCTTAAAAGTACTCACTACACAAAAAATGTGTAACCATGAGGGGTGATGGATGTTAACTACATTTATTATGGTAATCATTTTGTAATATATTCATATACCAAATCATTGTTTTATACCTTAAACTAATACAATGTTAATTTCAACTGTATCTTTATAAAACTGGAGAAAAAGAAAGCAGGGAGCTGATATACTTGGGGGAAAAAGTTTCTTCTTGTCCTTGGAAATGGATTTGCCAAGATACATACAGAATTTTCATTACAGGTTGGCTATCTTCTCCAATAACTAGAATTCAACCATGTTAATACTGATCTGAAAACTTTAAAGCAATATTCTTTAGTACATTTGCTTATCTTCTTATTTGTATTTCTTCAGAGTTTAATATTAAATGGTGGCTTTCTTATATGCACCTAATTTGAGAAGGTAATTAGTGGTGTCGAAGAAGTTTCTCTAACTTGTCACTTCGAATCTTTTCTTTTGTAATAAATAAAGCTATTTCTGCTTGCTAGTCTCCTTCTTCCAGCCCGTTGAAGACCAACCTGTGTCTAGAATCTCCTGGTAAGTTTTTAATCTATCATCTCAGTGATAGCTAAAGTTTAGTGTAATGAAGTCCTCAGCAGGGCTAAAAATCATAAGGCTAGTTATAAAGAAGAAACAAAGGTGAGACGTACTTTAGTAGTATATGGCTTTGGAATATATGATTTTCAAGAAGATGTTTCTTTTTCAAAAATGAAGAGGAAAAAAGTTCCAAATTGTAATCAGGAAAACAACTGAATGATTTATACTATAAAGAAGAAATACAGTAAGTTAGAGCAAGTGTCATTTGGTCTCTTATCCTTTCATGAAAGGTAGGCTTAGCTCAGTCTATCAATCACAACGCTGATAAATCTGAACTTACCTCTAGTTTTAAGAGATCTAGCTTGTGTGGAAGCAGAGTTGAAAATAACTGTAGGAGAATACGTGACTTTGGGGTCGCCTATCTAGAAAGAGAAATGGGAACAGATCTACCACATCCAGTTAGCAAAATGTGCCAGGGACTTTGCAGCCAAACTCTGTAAATCTGTCATTTTGCCTAGAGGAAACTGTATTCTATAACTTCCCATCAGCTGTGGATCACCCAAAAAAATCTGCTCTCCTTTCTTCTCCAGTATTCAATTTGGCATTTTGGCAAGATGACACACTCAGCGTTTTCCAGGCAAGGAATTAAATCTTCTGTTACTTGTAAATAAAGTAACAATTTAGTAGTCCATACTCTTAAAGATCCTCCTTCCAAGAAGGTGGCATTGAAACTGAAGTGATTAGGCAGCAGTCACCTTTATTACTCCCTGGAAAATCTAACTTGGAAGACTTGACATGTGATCATTAAAGATGTCCCCTTGATGATTAGGTTGGTGGAAGAACCATTAATGTGAACAGGAAACACTATCCTTCAGCTTTTAAGAAATACTTTGCTATGGATTCCCTAGAGTGCATGAAAGAATATTCCTAGCCTGTTCTCAGAAAAATCATCGAGCAGTATGTTGCTATTATTTAAGAGTTCTGAGGTTGGTATTCCTACACTTTTACTCACCTCTCCCTTTTTTTAGCTCTGACAGCTGCTCAGACTGGGTATCAAGGGTGTGCTAAGCCTTTTTCTTATCCCCATCCCTCTCTCTGACAAAAATCAATTTCCAGAATATAAAAGAGTGAATATTGTTATTAGTAGACAATTCTTCCCTTCTTAGCCATGGCATAGGCAGAAACTGTCTTGGAAGTACACTTTCAGAATGACCTCAACATTAAAAGACAAGGTACAAATAATGACCATTCATTTAGATATATATTTAAACATAGACAATTGTCTTGTAATAATAATATCTACATAACTGTATCTATCCATTTATCATCCATCCATTTACCATATCTATCTATCGTCTATCTTTTCTATTCATCTATTTTGGGCTATTTCTAAGTCTCTAAAATATGTATCTAAAGAGAAGACAAGGCACAGTATCATCTCTTTCAACAGCCTTTAATGCCTCCTGTGAACTAGAAACTTTAAAAGTTCATTGGTTTGAATTTCTTTGAAAAGAGAACATTGATGGGATGATGTAAAATAGAACCACAATCAATCTAAGCATCAGAGCCTTATTCCAGAGCTGATTGTTAGCGACAAGGGTAAGATGAGAAGGTTTTGTTTTGTTTTGTTTTTTGACAAGTTTTGTAATAGGATATTAAATGAGAAGAACTTTACGTATCAATGCTGAAAGTCTAAGGATGGGAACAGGTCCCCAAAGTCCTATTGTTGGACCCAAAGGAGAGCCACAAAAATGTTTCATAATGAGATGAATTCAATGATTACCTATCAAATCAAATTCTTCTTATGTGTTGAATTTTTGTTATTGCCATTTTACCCAGACGTGACAAACAGATCAAATCAGACCTGCAGTGTGTTGTTTTAAACCACCCTCAGTGTTCAAAAAAATTTGTTTAAATTACTTGCCAAACATTTTGTGTCTTAATCTTACATAACGGAATTTGCAAGTTCTCTTTGAAAAATGAGAGAATGTAGCCCCACTGGGATTATATTCCTGCGCAGGATGGTCCTATATGCCAAAGCCACCTGCAGCTGATGCTGCCTGCCCTCTTTTGAAGGGAGGGGAATGTACTCTTCTAGTTCTCATAGCCCCCATCACCCCCTCCACCCTTTTGTTGTATGCATGGTCTGCTTTGTTTATTTTCTTTACCTAACTTCCACAGGCATTTGAGATTATGGCCCCTATTTTGGGTCATTTCTAAAATATGCCCTTAATATTGGGAAACACACTCATTTAGATGTGCCCTAAGAGTCAAAATAACCTTATGTCCACTAAGGTATGATAATCTTCATGGCTCCCTCTTTTTGTATGTTTCTCTTCATTGTAAGAAAAACATTCATGCACCTGCCTTCCTTCTAACAATATCATTTAGATAATATTCATAAGAATAAAAACACTTAAATTTATTGAATGCTTACTCTGTTCCATATACTGAAGCTTTTGCAAGATTTGTTCATTCATTTAAACTTCACATCAGTTCTAGCTGGTTACTGTAATCCCTGATTTACAGATGAGGCAATTAAAGGACCAGTTATGGAAGCAGTGGTAGAGTCGGGATCCACACCCGGGCAGTGTGGCTCCAGAGCCTGTCCTCCGTTCTGCTGTTCTGCATGCACTCAGCTCTACTGCACTAAAATCACTGGAACAGGGTTCCTCCACTCAGGGAATGAGCAGCTTCTGGCCTCTTTAGGAAGAAAGCACTAACATATAACGCTTACTTATGGGGAAAGTCAAAACCATGAAGTGCTGGGGCATCTGTATTCCAAACTCACACACTTGCTGTTCTCTAGGCAGATGCCTATATTCTTTTTCCTTCTTGGAAATTCCAAAGCAGATTGGAATTCCATACGAAAATGTGGATACATAAAGACATCCCTTGGGCATCCAAGTACAATAACTATGGGTAAATAATCATTAAAAAAAAGACCTAAGGAATGGTCCCTTCTCAACTCAAACACAAGAGGGGTTATCAGTCACAGACACACAAGTTCTGCCTTTCTGGGCTAAATGTCCTCACAGATTCCCACCAAGTCTGTGACTTAAAGAAGCACTTCAAATAGACAACACATTTCAGTACACTCATAAAATTAAGAAAAAACCAGAACAACAAATAATACATCTGACAGCACTGGTATCTATATTAATTCTGGAACTGCTGCGCTCCTTTGGGGCTGGTGCCCAAGGAGACCCTCATTTGAAAAACTCACCTTTCACTCACTGTTCCATTGAGAGAATACATTTTATCAGCCATTGTTTATTAACCCTTTCTGCTTTCATGGTGCAGCATTTCTCTGTCTCTCTCTCTCTCGACAATAAACCATCTTTGGAAAAGATTCCTGTGAGTTAGAAATATCCAGGACTGTCCTGAAGGATGGGACGCTCAAGTCTTCTGATTCCTTCTCACTTACTTATTATCACCTCTAGATTCCATGCCTGTCAGGGCTTTGCTGCCCCTAACTGTGTTTATTCTACAGCTCCCCCTTCACTCGGGCCCATCTCACTACCAAGCGGTTTCCAAATCTTTCAGATCCTAACAACGCCTTCATTCTCTGAACACCCACAGTACTTCAAATCTGTGCCACTGACTTGACTTCCTTCTTTTCTTTTTCACGTTGCCACCTCTAGCTCAGTTTTCTCTTCTGAGCTCTAACTTCTTGCATCCAAATGACTCACTGACATTTCACCTAGACTTCAATGTCTACAGGCACCTCAAGCCTAACCTCTTCAACATGGGAATCTTGATTTCTATAACAAACCTGTTCCTCACATAGATGCCCCCACTTCAGTAAATGAAACCTCCATTCCTCCAACTGCCAAGTCATCCTTGGACTCCTCACTTCTCTGCAGCTACCCAGTGAACCCATCAGAATATGCTACTGGTATTTCCTTCTAAATATACTTAAGATCCTATCATTTCTCACAAATGCTACCCTGTCCAAGCTATCAAATCTCTTATCTGAACTATCAGCAAGAGCCTTCAAACGGTTTCCACAGGACCTTTGCACTTACTTTACTTTCTTCCTAGAAATGATCTTTTTTCAATATACCCATGGCTCAATCCCTAACTTCCTTCAGGTCTTCATTCAAATATCACTTATTGGAATGGCCTGCCACGATAATCATATTATAAACTAGCAATCTTTTCTTTCTCACTCTCTAATCTATTCTGGTACCTTACATTATGATCTTCACGGTGCATATTACCAGCACCCGTGTTATATATTTATTGGTTTACTGTATGTTTCCTCCAGTGGAACTTAATCTCTTCAAGGGCAAGAGATTAACAACTTTTTTTTTTTTAACAGCTTATCTCGTGTGCTGAGGAGAGTGCTTGGCACAGTGAACACTTAGAGATTTGTTGACTTGGTAAATGCACGGATACTCCTGGTAGACATAAAAGCTTGTTTTATACGTTTTACTATCCCTTACAGTATCTAGCTCAGTCAAAACATAAAAAGGAGATTTAGAAACTGATTATTTGCTTCTTACATCCTTCATTACTCAGGAAGCCATCTGAGTGCATGAGCTGAGCTAGTTCTCAGACACAAGCATAAATCATAGCCCACAGTAAGTATTCAAGAGCTATTTATCAAACAATGACTTCAAAACACAAAGCAGGAAGAGATCAAGTTTAAATCTTTAGGAGAGAGGTTACAAATTGTTGGCCAGGGGACTAAATATTATAATAGACAAGTATTGCTTAAAAATAATTTCATATAAAAATTTGGGGACCTAGTTTCCCTTGAAAAATCAGCAGATCTAGCAACAGGGTTTTAGTGTCTCCTTCTGGAAGCCATCGCCTGGAGTTGAAGAGTAGCTCCTTGCTTTAGAAAGGGTATGTGACAGAGTCCCTGCATTTCCTGCTTCACTCATGGATGTTTTCTACCTGATCCCTATTGTGACTTGCCTTTGTGATTCTGCATTTGCATAAATAACAGTCCCCATCATTCCACTACTAACAAATGGCAAGGATAAAAGTGAGGGGTTTTGAGTCAAACAGACTTGGTTTCCAGCATCAGCTGCATCACTTCTATCTGTGGGGCTAGGAAAACTTTTAACTGAATTCTTTAAACCTCAGTTTTCTTATATGTCAAACAGGGGCAACACAACGACACTATAAGGCTTCAATACGATAATGTCCTTAAATATCCTGGCATTTTAAAATACTCAATAAGTGTTAGCTATAATATCAATAATAACGTTTTGGATGATTATTCTTGACCAACCAGAAAAAAAAGTCCTACTATTTTTTGTCTTATAATTAGAAAATACAGTCATTGTTTTAGGTTGTATCATTGACCATATCATTGGTACCTTAATCCGTTGTTGCTTCTACTTAATACATAGTCAAGCTGAAATATCACCTTGGATAAGAGATAAAAATGTGCATCTTGGCTTCCCTGGTGGCGCAGTGGTTGAGAGTCCGCCTGCCGATGCAGGGGACACGGGTTTGTACTCCAGTCCGGGAAGATCCCACCTGCCGCAGAGCGGTTGGGCCCGTGAGCCATGGCCACTGAGCCTGCGCGTCCGGAGCCTGTGCTCCGCAACGGAAGAGGCCACAGCAGTGAGAGGTCCACGTACCACAAAAAAAAAAAAAAAAAAAAGTGTGCATCTTGACCTTTTTTTTGTTTTTTTTTTACTACTTCCTTCACCAAAACCACAGGATTTATTTAGCCATTTAGTCCTGTATTTACCATTTAAAATTTTAATAAATTAAAAAAATCTGAAATCATTTATTAGGTATCACAAAGATATAGTCTCAAACTTCTTGAAAGCAGAAATACAAAACAAAAGTGAGGGTGAAGCCTCTTTGGGATATGAGTGATGATTTCATGGACAGAGCATTAATTAACCTTAGTTTATGCTAATAATAGAAATGATAGCAATGGAGCCAACTTTCCCTATATACAAATGACTGAATTAAAATCAGCCATGGGGTCAAGAGAATTCTAGGAGAGAGATGAATTTAAACTTCATAAGCACCTGACATGGCTAATAAGGTCCAATATAGGTAAATGTGGGAAATCAAGCTTGAATTGTGAAAAGATGAGAAAGAATGCCTCTTTCCTAAGTTGTAAGTAGTTGAGAACCAGAATAAAAGAAGATAATCAAGAGTTACTTAGGGGTAGAGGTTGCAGAAATCCTTAAACTCTTGGTCTCATCTGCTATTTATGTAAGGATATTTATAGTATTGTTGGGTTTTACAGAGAATTAACCAATGGAAAACAAATTTATAACTAAATGTAATTCATCTGTGGTAAAACAATACTTCCTGCCTTAACATTAACCAATATCAAGGACATTATCAACATCTTGAATGTTCATAAGAAACAATATAAACTGCTCTATACCCCATTTCCTGTAATGCATTTTAATTACCACTGTAATCATGGTCAATCCCATTGCAGGTGCAAGGCAAATGAGTCATGGGACAAAAGTAGGGGGGGTGACATTTGGGAAAATATTTACTGCACATTTCAAAATGTTTAAAAAGGCAGCCTTGTACTATATATTAAAGAGATTTTATGTAAGAAAGTTGTAAATGAGGGGAGAGGGAAAGAAGATAAAACAGAGAAAGAGGAATAAAAAGTAGGGGTAGAACATAGGGCAGCTAAGTCAAGTTTTTAAAATATACTTGTCCCAGTGATAATATTTAAAGCTTTATCTAAACTAAAGGACATTTAAGCTATTCTGCTCCATATCTGAAATATAGCATTTTTTTCATTGTCAAGTCACAATTGTGAAGCTTTGAAGTTTTAGTAAATAATCTTAAAAAAATGAATACAGGCAATGGAGTATAATCTATAAAACTTTTGAATTACTATGCTGTACACCTGAAACTAATATAATTGTAAGTGAACTATACCTCAATAAAAAAAGAAAAAAACGAATATGGGCATAAACATCACTTTTTGAAGTTTGAGTGTCTAAACAGTCAGTGTGTATGTATGCGGGTTGACACACAAATTGAGTTTTAGTAGCCCACTAGCATTATGGAAAACCCCAAGAGAGGACCAGTGCCTCTACATCTCAGATTTGCTTTCTAAGGGTGTTAATCATGGCTCATCTCCAGGAATTAGTCATAAGTCTCTGAAGTAAGCTTTGCATTTTTACAGAGAATGGTTACTGAGGGAGAAATATAACATATGATAGCATTACTGAGAGATTAAACCCACATCACTGAGAAAAGTATATTTTAAGCAACAAATGCAGTTGAAATCATTATACCTGACAAGAATTCTTCTGCTATTTAGCTATCTGAAATCTTTATAAAAAAACACTAAACGAAGTTGTTATTGCCCCCTAAAGAGAAAGGAACAAGAATTGTTTTAGGCTACAAGTTCTTTGATGTCAAGGGCTACTTTAAGCTGGAAAGCAATTTATACAAAGGACTGGCTAAGTTACGTGTGGTCTAGGAGCCCAGAGAGCTCAATACTCATTTTTCTCATTATAGAAAGCCCTTATTAAATTTATAAACCAGGTATTTGGTATGTAAAACTTACTTTCCTATATAAAATACAGAGAACGGCTACATTTGCAGATCAGCTCACAAAATCCTTTTTAACTCATAATTTGTCTGAATATAGTATTTTACTTACCGTTAAGTCTTTAACCACCATGTAAAATGCTATTTATATTGGATATCCAGTTGGAATTTCCCTCTTGGGATTCCAGTTTCAAATTTTCTACTCTCCATTTCTTTGAGAACTTTGGGGCCTGTGAAGCTAAATATTTAAGAGAACAGGCTTACTAGCTTCATACCTTTGCAAAATTTATTTAACATTTTGGAAGCTGTATTTTATCATCTGTGTATTGAAAGAATAACCATAGCCAGTAGGTGGTTGTTGTGTAGCTTAAGTAAGCTAAATTATGCATCTTAGTAGCACATAGTAAATATTCAATGAAAGTTGTTAGTACTAATCATGAAAGTAAAAATATTCAGTCTTAAACATACTGAAATATGAACTTCCTGAGGGAGGAAGCCATTATTTCCACATCAATCTTAATTTCCTACAATATCTGTAATTAAATCAATTCCCAATGAACCTACTCTAGTCCTCAAAACAAGCTAATGGCAAGACATATTTGGATTAAGGTCATATGAGTTTTTATTTATAGTTCTGAGGGCAAACATATGTTTTCACCAACTGTACCACTTATGACTTTAAGTTAACAGCAATCAGGTGATGTTTTTACTGTGATGCACAAGTGAAAAAGCACGTAGGAGAATTGCTGAGACTGAATAAAAGGCATTTCCCTAAATGAGTTCTATTTTGCTAAAAATAAAATCTGATATAAGTAGATTACAATTACTCTGGTTTGAAAGGTACAGCCATTAATGGTAAAATGTCACAAAACTGTAAGTCTTAATAACACAATATGTAGTACATTTGAAAAACACATGGTTAAATTTTGAAGCAAAATTGGGAGCTATTACAACAGAATCAATTATAGATTAATTCAAGTCAGAGTACTTGATGGAATTCTGAACATGAGGTGCAGAGGGGTCCACCCACACAGGTCACAGGAGAGCTAGTTGAACCGTCTCACTTTAAAGGTAAGGTACTCTAGAGAAGTGGCTTTCTAGTCATCCAACTAGACTAGAAATGTGATTTCCTCATCCTTACCACTCTTCATTAAACCATCCTCTCTTACTTTCTGGTTTAAAGTTCTTAGAATTCATTGATGAGCTCTAGTAGTTTGCTGGGAGCATCTTTTAAATTTTCTATGTATAGTATCATGTCATCTGCAAACAGTGACAGCTCTACTTCTTTTCCAATTTGGATTCCTTTTGTTTCTTTTTCTTCTCTGATTGGTGTTGCTAGGACTTCCAAAACTATATTGAATAAAAGTGGCGAGAGTGGACATCCTTGTCTTGTTCCTGATCTTAGAGGAAATGCTTTCAACTTTTCACCATTGAGTATGAGGTTAGCTGTGGGTTTGCCATATATGGCCTTTATTATGTTGAGGTAGGTTCCCTTTATGCTCACTTTCTGGAGAGTTTTTATCATAAATGGATGTTGAATTTTATTGAAAACTTTTCTGTATCTATTGGAATGATCACATGGTTTTTATTCTTCATTTTGTTAATGTGCTGTATCACACCGATTGACTCGCAGATATTGAAAAATCCTTAAATCCCTGGGATAAATCCCACTTGATCATGGTGTGTGATCCTTTTAACGTATTGTTGGATTCAGATTGCTAGTATTTTGTTGAGGATTTTTGCGTCTATGTTCATCAGTGATACTGGACATGGAAGCAACCTAAATGTCCATCGACAGATGAATGGGTAGAAGATGTGATATATATATATACACACACACACACACACACACACACACACACACACACACACACATACACACACAGGAATATTACTCAGCCATAAAAAAGAATGAAATAATGCCATTTGCAGCAACATGGAGATTATCATACTAAGTGAAGTAAGCCAGACAGAGAAAGAAAAATACCATATGATATCACTTATATGTGGAATCTGAAAGAAAATGATACAAATGAACTAATATACAAAACAGAAATAGACCCACAGACATAGAAAACAAACTTACGGTTACCAAAGGAGAAAGGAGGGAGGAATAAATTAGGAGTGGGATTAACATATACACACTATTATATGTAAAATAGATAACCAACAAGATCTAGTGTATAGCACAGGGAACTGCACTCAATATTTTGTAATAACCTATAAGGGAAAAGAATCTAGAAAAGAATATATATATATATATATATATCTGAATCACTTTGCTGTACACCTGAAACTAACACAACATTGTAAATCAACTGTACTTCATTTAAAAAATAAAACTAAATTAAGAAAATAAAAATAAAGTACTCAGAAATGGCATTAACTATCATTTTGAGTGACACAGTTTTTAATGAAACAGGTGCCTGGACCTCTCTACACACCTATCCTAAGTTAGGTGCTGGGAATACAGAGAATAACTAAGAGAGAGAGGTGAGTACAGTTGTCTAAGCAATATAAACACATGTGGAAGCTAAACACCAACAAAACTAAAAGACCAACAACACAGGCTTTGATATTCATTTCCACACTGTGGAACTTATAAGAATTTTCAAACACACTTCCTTAATATTCCAAAAATAATCACTGCTGCAGGGTTGTGTATGTGTGTTTGAATTTCCTGAGTTTTAAGGGTTTGCTTTTATTTTTTCTGAGACATGTGCTTGTATTTATAAACATTTCAAATATTTACGCAAAAAAAAAATCACATGGCAATCACACAGGAATATACCTACAAGATAATTTCTATTGGTTTTTTTTTTTTTTAGTTTATTTATTTATTTTTTTGGCTGCATTGGGTCTTTCTTGCTGTACACGGGCTTTCTCTAGTTGTGGTGAGCGGGGGCTACTCTTCGTTGTGATGTATGGACTGCTCATGAGGTGGCTTCTCTTGTTGCAGAGCACAGGCTCTAGGCACACGGGCTTCAGTAGTTGTGGCACATGGGCTCAGTCGTTGTGGCTCGCGGGTTCCACAGCACAGGCTTAGAGTTGTGGCACACGGGCTTAGTTGCTCCATGGCATGTGGAATCTTCCTGGATCAGGGATCGAACCCGTGTCCCTGCACTGGCAGGTGGATTCTTAACCACTGTGCCACCAGGGAAGTCCCCCTATTAAGATATTTTAAGTAACATTTTCACATTTCATTCTATTCCTATGACAACTGTTTTCCCCTTCCAGGTGCTAAAGTATTCTGGATGATGAGTCAACACTCTGGCCATAGAGCAGACTTTCATGCATTATTCCTAGTATCCATTAAAATAAGACTTCACTGCACACTACTTCCAATTATCTCCTCTCCTGGACTTAAACTGCACCATTAGTGCTTCATTCCTCTGGTTAAAATGAAGCTTAGGGTTTAACATATGTTACATTGTAAATGTGAATCCTGTGAGGGGTAACCTTTGAAACCATTGTCTGCGTTCCTGCCACAGTATGAAAGTGCTGAATGCATTTTTTCTAGAGAACAAACACGAAAAAGTACTGAAAAAAGCCTGAAGGAAGAAAGCGGTAGGGTACAAAAAGAGAGGCAAAGGACAAAACTACAGTAATAGATAAATACTGAGAGCTCAATACTTGCCAACTTTATAGTGTTCATCTCATTTAATTACCTTATAAATGACTTTTCTATCTGTCCGTATTTTTTTTTTTTTTTTTTTTTTGCTTGGGGACCTACCTCTATAGAATCTGATTCATTAAGTTTGAGTCCAGAAGTCTATATTTTAAACAAATAATACAGGTCAGTCTGATGCAAGTGGTTCAAGGACCACACGTAATCAAACACGTCCTCTGCAATAGTCTTTTATTACTGGAATCAGCTCTGCCTTATTCCACAACTCTATAATGAAAAAATTTCCTTCCACAAAATTTTACCTCTTCAGGAATTTAATTTACCTTTGAGTGTATGAACTGTCACCTGGGCATAGAAAGCAACTTTATTATTTTATGAAAAGCCAGATCACCTTTGCCGTAGCTTATCAAAATTCTGGACTTTATACATTCCTTTCTCTTTCATTTTCTCAGTGCCATGCTCAAATGTTCTATATCCCTCTATTTAGATCCCAAGTGTACCAGCTTTTTATCAGTTGCGTTCACAAGTAACAACTTCTAACTTTGGAAGGTGAGAATAGAACTGCACTGCACCTCTTGTGGGGAGTTACCTTCCTGTGCAAAATCTCAGGAGCAATGCTGAGTCACTAACATTTCTGTGTAGGATATGAAGTGCTCTTGTGAGAAAGGAATCTGACTTTTGAAAATTAGGAAATAAAGAGTGTCTAGAGGTGAGTTCAATCAAGCTTTAAGTAAAGCAGAAACTTTTGACAACACAGTGCTATCAGCGTGAAGGTGAATACATATCACCGGAAACCAGAATATGAGATGGTAGAATGAGGTGGAAATAAAATGGCTGTATGGGTATAACATGATGTGACAAGAGATCAATTGTTCTCAAGATTGTCCAAGGGGAAAAAGAAATGGGCTTTACTGAATGTGAGGGTGAGTAAGAGGGGGGTCAAAGGAAAGATATAAAAATGTCATTGGCTCAAAAATAAACAGATCTTTACCTGACTTCATAGGCGCTATCACAAAACTTCAGAACAGGAGAAGATGTTGAAAGACAGATTCTTGTACCCAAGTGGCAGATTTAGGGGGACCTTCAACCTTCCCTGTACATATTCTTATTTCCTTTTTAATCTTTTTCAGTAGAAGAAATGTGAACTTTGCAACCAGGCAGTGCTGGGTTCAAAACCCAGCCTTAGCATTTACCAAGCTGAGGGACCTTGGGCAAATCATTTGAACTTTCAGATCCCATTTCCACAGCTGTAAAATGGAGGTCACAATGTCTATTGTTGAGTCTACTATCAATGTGCCAACCACTGAGTATAGCTCTTTGGATATATGAGGTATTTGGTAAATGGAAGCCATCGCTCCCAGCAGTACCATCACCACAACAGTCTCATCATAAGGATTTAGGGTGAAGCAAGGATGTGAAGTAAACTTGTGTCCTCCTCTGCAGATAAGGCAAGAGTGGTACCCAGGGTAGGGGACGAGGGGTGAAAGGGAAAGTCTACAGGTGATTTGGATGAATAATGCATTTATTATATGTAGAGATGTATTCTGACATGGTTGACTGGTTGAGGTCTTAAGATGAGGCCATGTCCTTATGGGAGGGGATGGACTTTATTCAGAAGGCAGTTAGTGGATTCTCAGTGTGCTCTTTACCAAAGGAAAAATGTCCTCTGACCCTTGGAGACAGGTCAGGAGGCAGGTAGGGTGATAACCGCTAGGAGTGTCCGAGCTGAAGATGAAATTAAAAAGTATACTGAAGTGGTTAAGAGCATGAACTTTAGAGTAGTCAAACTGTCGTTCAAGCTCGACCTCCTTATTTTTCAGCTTTGTAGTTTAGACCAAAAGGTTAACTTCATTTTTCTCTTCCATTAAATGAGAATATTCATTTCATAAATATGGCATACAGATCAACTAAGACAATATGTATAAACACACAGGACAGTATGTGCATTTTCAATGCATATTAATCCACTAATATCATTAATAAGATATATTATCTGGCTGCATGTTACGTTTCCTTTTCATTTCCTTTTAGATATTGTCACACCTTCACTGAAGAGCTATTCAGACAATCTAATCTCAGCTTTGCTGTACAGATTGAAAAAAATATTTTTGTCTGTACTTGATCTAAGACATTGAAAAAAAGGAACAAAGAAGGAGAGAAGGAAGAGAAAGAGGGAGAAGAGCCCGCAAGTGGCTGATGAGGACAAATGTCAGGACCACATGGCTCAGCTCCCCTGCCCTCCCAGGAAGAGCTCTATCCTCTATAGCCAACCCGAAAACTTTGGAGAGCGTGTTGTTATGGCATAAAAAAATATTTCATCAAAGTCTTTCCCAAAGTTATGCATAGACTTGTCAGATCAGAGGGGGTGCAAGCTCCCCATCTCCTACTGCAGCACAAACCCATTTCTCCTCCATTCTTCTCCTGATTATAGTTTGAGCTTTTACAACCCTCTATCTGGATCAGAGTCTTTAGGCCTATACGTGAATGATTCCATATTAATAATACTTCTGCTTATTCTAAGCCATTCTCTTTCCTTGCCGGGTAAATAAACATTTAATACGACTCTGATTCTATGTGTCCTCCATCGCCTTTCACCCCAGGTCCTGCTCCTTCCCAGCCTTGTTCATTGTCACATGATCTTCCTTGCAAGGACCTAATTCTACTCATGGTTCCTAGGATGTTATATTTCTAGTGGTAGCCCCACAGCTCAATTCGAAATCACAGTTCCACACTCACTCTGCAGTCTGGTCTTACAGGCCTACTCTTCACTTTGACAAACCAAGCTTCTATTCTCCACCCAAGCAACTCTGTGGAGATCCTGAGTCAACCAGTCCTGCCATGCATGCCTTTGTGCCAGTCTCTTGGCAACCTCTTCTGAGGAAAGACTGCCAAGAATCCAACAAACCTCTCCTCATCCTTCAAAGGGAGCTCTGGATGGACATCAAAAGAATAAAGTTTTAAAGACTTAATTTGTTTCCCTCTCCTTTGGTCTATTCAAGTGGGTTTTTTCCAATAGTCTTACTTTATTTTTAAATTTTAGAAAATTTTACCTTTTTATTGTAGTAAGAACATTTAATAGCATATATACCCTTTTAATAAATTTTTAAAGTACACAAAACAGTATTGTTAACTGTAGGCCCAATGTTGTAGAGCAGATCGTTAGAACTTATTCATCTTGTACAACAGAAATGTTTTACCCATTGCATAGTAACTCCCCATTTCCCCACCCATCAGCCCCTGGCAACTACCATTCTATTCTGTTTCTGACTTTGATTATTTTAGAGACCTCATATAAGTAGAATCATACAGTATTTGTCCTTCTGTTATTGGCTTACTGTGGACTATTCCAAATGTAGAATCAAGAAAATAGTTTAAATAACAGTCATATTCCCATCACCCAGCTTTAAGCACCATCACTTCATGGCCAGCTGTATTTATCTGTTCCTATACTGTTCAATACAGTAGCTACTTGCCACTTGTTAACTAAGTTAAGTAACATAAAAAGTTCAGTTCCTCAGGTACACTAGCCACACATTTCAAGGGCTCAACAGCTACACGTGGCCAGTGAATACTGTATGAAACAGTGAAGCTCTACCAAACAGTTGAGTATTTCCATCATCACAGAACTTTTTATTGGGCAGTGCTAACCTATATTCAATCTTCTTCCCCACCACAGAATATTTTGAATCTATCAAATATCGTGTCATCTAAACATAACACCAATAAATTAGCCTCATGTTATAATAACATACATTTTAATAATATATAATAACAATAATACTAATATTTACTAACATCAAATATGCAGTAATTGTTAAAACTTCCCCATTTATCATAAAGTTTCTTAAACTGGGGTACATGGGGAGCCTTCAAGGGCTCAGCAAAAGCTCTTAGGTTTTCTATAAAAAATGTGTTAAAGGATATACATGCATTTTTCTGGGGAGATAATTTATGGTGGTTCTCAAATTCTGATAAAGGTCAATTTCTCTGAATTCAAGAATCATTCCCTTCGAAAGACGTGTGGTCAACTAGATAATTAAAGAGGTGGAATAGTTTAATTGCAAAGGCAACAGTAAAATTAACTTTATAAATGTGGAATAAAGAATATATTATTAAAGACATCTTTGTTTTACATACCTTATTATCTTTAACTTGTTAGAATGTAGATGGGTGTCTGGAGCTTTCATTTGTTATGTGTTTAATTGGCGGAGATCATGGAGTGAAGTGGAACACGCTTCTCAGTTTGTCTTTGGTATAATTAGGTTAAGACTTCTCAGAAAAGTGAAGCGTTTGCCCCGGCTTCTCTAGTGGTAACTGTAAGTGTTCACTTCATTCATTTATCCATTCATTCATCCAACACCTATTTATTAATAGCACTGGCCATGTGCCAGGAACTAAGTTCACAGTGTTGATATAGATAAGAGATGATCTCAGCTCTTAATGAACTCTCTCCTGGAATATAACTTTGGCTCTTGAGACTGCATTACTGAGGATAATTGTGGCAAAGTCCAGGGACAAGGTGAGAGAAGAGAGTTTTCTTAATTCAACAACAAATATTTATTTTATTTATTTGGTTGGGTCTTAGCTGCAGCACGCATGTGGGATCTCGTTTCCCAACTAGGGATCGAACCCGGGACCCTCTGCATTGGGAGCGTGGAGTCTTAACCACTGCGCCACCAGGGAAGTCCCCAACAACAAATATTTATACAATTAGTATTATAAGGCAGGACCTGTACTAGGCGAGCCACACAGATACAGTCTTTTTCTACAGAGATTATATCCTCCCTTGCATCCCACCCAACAACCCAATTCTAAGAGCTGGGGGGAGAATCGCCCCTTGTTGTACAGTATTTAGGGTGGTAAGAAAGGGAAGGTGGGAGTATATGGTCTTACATTTGCTATGACTCGTCTTCTTTCATCCTCTGAGTTGTTCTCCTAACTTTCTACTCTCAAAATGGTAGCAGACCTGTTGCCCCTTCACATAGACAGCCCGGACACCCGTGAAGTCAACTGTAGAATGAGCAAAACCCAACTGCAGCTGGTGTCTGTTGAGCATTCCTAACCTTTTCCAGAAAGTTACGGGACTCTGATTTCCTGTTTTTTCCTAAGACACCCCATCACACTGGGATGTGTATTCCCAAATATCTGCTAAGTATATCTGTATATCCACACACTGCACATACGCCTAACTGAATTCTAGCACATCAATCATTTTTGAAGTCTCCACTGCAAAGTCTTTCATGAATATTTCTCTGTAAACACTTTTTCCAGCAAACGTCTCTCCTCATTTACTTCTCAGGAGTGGCGACGCACAGAGGCCTTCTCATTTGGAAAATTCTTTATGGAACAAACAGAAACAGTCTTGGTTATTGATGCTTAAAATGGTCACTTTACATGTTCCTTAGTATTTCAAGGTTTTTTTTTTTCTTTTTAGGGTGGGGAAAAATGGTTCTGGGTGGCAAAATGGGAGGCAGGGAAATTTATCTTAGCTTGTTAGCATTCAGTAGTTTAAGAATCCCTACACATACAAAATCTGAAAGCAAAATTCTTTTACTAAGTCCACAAATATTAACTGATTTGTGCCATGCTCTGTGCTAACTCTGCTGGATACTGAATATTGAGTGACATAAACATGGTCCCTGTTCTAGTGGAGAATACACTTTACAGGGGAAACAGACACTTAACAAATGAATAACAATGAATACATAACTACACATTTCAAGAAGAGCTATGGAATAGGAAAATAGATCTGGTACCAAAAAAAAAAAACCTTAATAATAAGGGGGCTTAGCTAATTTGATTGGTAAAAACTTTTTTCTAAAAAAATGATAGTAAAGCTGTGTGAATAAGACTTAGCCAGGAGAAGCTGGGAGATTGGCTGTGGAAATACAATTCCCCCCCAGAAAGAGGAAAAGACATCTGTGAAAACAATAAGGAGGAAAGAAGTTGGCTAGTTTGCAAAGCAGCAGAGAAAATGGAAGAATATGTGGCAACTAGAGGGGCTTTTTTCAATTTGAAGTGTCCCTTCTATCAAATATGGGATAAGCTGGGAGTATACTTCTGTTTTACGTACCTTTTTTTCCCCAAAGAAAATTAGTTTTCTCTCTTGTGTATACTTAGCTCTTCAATATTATTTTCCAATAAAAGGCAGGGAATTAATAAGACAGAGGGTGAGTCCAAAAGAGACTGTGGGGAAAACCCATTTTAAATTTTATGTCCATTGCCGCAATGATACTGCTGCTGGTAGGTTTTAAAAGTGTGGGTGTGTTTTCAATCTGCTATTCCCATGTGGTCTTTCCTGTGACTGGGAGGGAGAGAGTGGAATTATCGCCCTAGAAAGATCCAAATACCTGCATTCTGTTGTAGGGTCTGGCAATACCTTTTTTGTGTGAACTTTGGCAACTTATTTAAAGATTATATGCCTCAGTTCTCCTGACTATAAAACCAATATTAGAAAAAAAAGTTAGCCTTGGGGAATTTAGGAGAACACTGGGATAATTAAATGTTATGAAGATTGTGAAATTATCTTAGAAAAATATGAAGTGCTATACAAATGTTCCCTGTCATTTCTTCAGAGGAGTTGTTAGGAGGGGCCATGGCCGTATGTGCAGTGGCTATGCACTTGGGCTCTGGAATCAAAATGCCAGTGTCCAAACTGCCACCCTTCACTGTACCTGTGCCAGCTTAGGTAGTAATTTACCTCGTTACACTTCTATCTCTTTGCCCAGAAAATCAGAAAAATAACAGTCCTTAGTTGATACACTTATTATGAGCCTCATGTAAGATAAATCAACTAAAGCATATAGAACAGTATCTGTCCTATCATTAACTTTTAATAACTGTTACCTACTGTACGTGTGTGTGCATGTATGTGTGCATGTGTGTGTGTGTGGTGGGATGTAATTTGTAGAAATACATATTCAGAAGCTGAGTGAATCCCTGGATTTCTTGGATATTTCTTGAGCACTTCCAACTCAAATTGTTTCTTCTGTTCTTCTTTCATGTCCAAATTATTCTGCTAAAATGACCACCAGACAACTTCCACAAATTTGTGCTTTGATGCAATGCACTCACACAATCATCATTTTCACCCATCTGAAGTCTACACTTAACCTAAGTGGCCCTCATTGATCTATTTAAGCCTGCGATCTCTGCCAACATTTTTTTTTTAACATCTTTACTGGGGTATAATTGCTTTACAATGGTGTGTTAGTTTCTGCTTTATAACAAAGTGAATCAGTTATACATATACATATGTTCCCATATCTCTTCCCTCTTGCATCTCCCTCCCTGCCACCCTCCCTATCCCACCCCTCCAGGCGGTCACAAAGCACCGAGCTGATCTCCCTGTGCTATGCGGCTGCTTCCCACTAGCTATCTACCTTACGTTTGGTAGTGTATATATGTCCATGCCTCTCTCGTGCTTTGTCACAGCTCACCCTTCCCCCTCCCCATATCCTCAAGTCCGTTCTCTAGTAGGTCTGTGTCTTTATTCCTGTCTTACCCCTAGGTTCTTCATGACATTTTTTTTCTTAAATTCCATATATATGTGTTAGCATATGGCATTTGTCTTTCTCTTTCTGACTTACTTCACTCTGTATGACAGACTCTAGGTCCATCCACCTCATTACAAAGAACTCAATTTCATTTCTTTTTATGGCTGAGTAATATTCCATTGTATATATGTGCCACATCTTCTTTATCCATTCATCTGATGGTGGCACTTAGATTGCTTCCATCTCTGGGCTATTGTAAATAGAGCTGCAATGAACATTTTGGTACATGACTCTTTTTGAATTATGGTTTTCTCAGGGTATATGCCCAGTAGTGGGATTGCTGGGTCATATGGTAGTTCTATTTGTAGTTTTTTAAGGAACCCCCATACTGTTCTCCATAGTGTCTGCCAACATTTTAAATAGTGAAATGATTTCCCCTTTTGAATCTCCCAGCCTAAAGGACCTTATTGTCATTTAATGCCACAGGAACGGCTTAAATAAATTTTAATATTATTCAACTATCTCTACATTAAAGACAGTCCAGAAACTGAAATATGAAATGAGCTTGACACCCCAATACACTACACTCTTGCTAAATTTACACTGCAGCTCCTTCCATTTCTTTGATTGAGCGTACGTAGGCCTATTCTTTATACATCCTGGAAGGCTGACTGGCATTTAAAATTCTGCCAAACGACTTAACAAGCTGAGCTTGTTATGGAAATATTGGGTTATACCAATATTTTGGAAAATATGTGATTATATAGAAAATAAAAAAATATTTTTATTACCTTGGGGTAGCAAAATATCATAAGAAAAACAACATCTAAAGGTAAGAAAGCAAAAAACCAGCTGACTAGACGACATAAAAAATGCAACTTCTCTATAATGAAATTTACCATAAACCAAGTGAAAACACAAATGATGAACTGAGAGAGTCATTATAAATATGAGACAAAGGGTTAAACTTCCCAGAATAAAAAAGAATGAAATATTTTTAAAAGAAGAAACATTAGCATGATATTGGCCAAAAACTGACAGAAGAAAAATATCAATGTCTGATAAGTATGTGAAGAGATGCTGAAATTCACTAGTGGTCAGGGAAAATGCAGGTTAATTAGAGAAAACAGTCTCTACCAATCAGACTGGCAAAAATTCTTTAAAATATTGATAAAATATACAGTGAGTTTATGATTTATACAGTCCTTTAGAGGGCAATATGGAGGTCTCTAGGAATACTGTATTTTCAGTGGAGATATACTATTCAACCAATAATTTCAGTTTTCTTAACCTAATATCCTAAGGAATATAAGAGAGTGAAAAGATAGGTGGATGGTGCTTTTCATTGCCTCCACTGTATTGAGAGGGAAAACTTGCAGAAAACCTAAAGGTTCATCAACAGAATAATGATTAAACAATTCATGGCACATCCATATAGTTCAATACTATGTAAGTGTTGAAAAAGGTGAGTGATATCTATTAGTATTGACACTGAAGGAGTCCATGACATATACAGTACTGGGAGTGTGGTTACAGAGCAGTACTGCATAGAAAAAAGTTCTAAAGGCAGGTACAGAATCTGTTAACTCTGGTTGTCCCTGGAGGGTAGGAGGAAAGAATGAAGAGATTTTATATTTTACTTTTTATATTCATATATCATAATCAAATACAAATGTGATGTTTTATAATTAAAATAAATAAAATGTCCATTTTCTAATCTAGTGTCAGGCAGTCACTGGGCCTGCCACACTCCCTCAGTCTTTGGCCTTGTGAATTTCTGAATGTGCATATTTGCAGACTGGTCTTCCTAATGATGTACATTAATTATGTTGAAGTTGTTGGTATAAGAGGTTTGTTCATCCCCACTGGGTGCTTTCTGTGTCCTGGCAGTTTTTCACCCAAGGCAGGCGAAGTACCAACACCACCAAACCTCTCTTGGGGAACCGAGAGGTTGTACTCACTCAAGCATTCCCCAGACTGGCATCTAGTTCATTCTGCTGAGAATGTATTCTTTGAGGTTATCAGAGTAACCTAAAACTTTTCTAAGATTTATGGGTCAAAATTCTAATTTTCTGTCAAATCCAGTCCTGTGATGGATTTTATAGAATCAAAGAGCATGTGTATTAAAATTATTGGTGTATATTAGTTGAGTGGAGAGTGCAGAGCATCTATACCACACAGAATCCATCTACCACCTGATGCCCCATCTTTCATATCAAACATTTTTCTTTAGGAAAGAACTATATAGCTAAAACTTGATAATTAAATCTAGGAAGTTGCAAATCAAATGTAATATTGTATAAGAAACTCTTAGTTTAAATAAAGTTAAACTACTAAACACTAACACATCCAGAGGTTTTTAAATGTCATGCTTTTAAAAAATGAACCAGACATGATTAATCGGCATACATTAATATATAAATCCTAACAGCTTTAAGTATTTAATTTCAATAAAACCTCATATAACTGGCAATAAAGCCAATAACAGGTTTTGAAAGACAAAGTCCAAAACGTCAGTTGCGTATTACACAGACAATAGAACTATGATTTGGGATCTCAAAGTAGAACATGTATTTTTCAATTTAAAATTGGTCCTAGTCCACTAGGAGCAAACTTGCTGGCCACAATTCTAAGAAACCATGAGAGGATTTGAGATAGTGGGAAATTGTGTTTCAACACATATTCTTAAGTCACTTTATTACGTGCACAAAATATCTATATATGTCACATAAATGAGTTGCCTTCCCCTTGATTCCAACTTGTAAAAAATATTTCAGAAAAATTCAGCAAAAAAGATTTTCAAAACAACATTTATCAACAATGTCAATAGAAAAGGACTTTAAAAATTAGTCTGTTAATATGTTAAAAGTAACCATTTAAAGATGTATTATTCCACAAATTTATTATTTATAGCCTATCTACATTTTCCAAACTGGGGGGTATAATTTGCTTGTGATTCTGAGTTTTTATTATACAAACCACATTTTTGTTTGCACAAAAGCTGTCTTATGGAAATAAGTAATAATCTTGATTAATTTTAACTCTCGAAGATAGATAACATGAAATATATTGGCCATTACGCACTTCATCATTCTTGTGCCACGCAGTATCCTCCATAAAATCAGATGGTATGTTAGATTTTTTAAAAGATATTTTTGCTGCCGAATAAATAGCATAAATTTTAATGTTTCATCAAATCTTTAGCCATCCTTAAATTCCAATTCGTCTTCAATGGCAATGTGTTGATTAATCAAAAATATACTGTTTTTACCTTATTTTCCGTAAAAATGGAAATAAAAGTATGTATAATACCCACGTGGTGTACTATAGGCCTTTGATAATTTCTCCCTTAAAATCATATGTGCAGAATAAATAGAAAGCTTTATTTTCACCAATCCCTGACTCATTTTTTTTCAGAATCACACAGTATCAAGGAGGAAGAGACTTATAACCCAGATGTTCCAGCTCTGATTCTGTCATTAACCAGATCAATGACCTTGAAAATACTGATTACTTATCTGTAAAACTGAATTGTTGAGCTAGACAATATGTAGCTCTCAGTCCAGTGCACTTTGTTCTAACAATGGGAACAGTGCCAGAATTCGATGCATCCAAGTTAATACTTAAACTATTAGAGGTTACAGTTTAATAACTTGTAGTCATCCAGATCACCCAATTTAGCCAGATGCACGATGTCAACACTGTAGATAAATAAACTTCTAAGATATACTCCTAAAATTCTTTCTTCTACTGACTCATGTTAAAAGTGTGCAAAAAATCTGGACTTTAATATATTCTTGGTGCCAAAGAAAAGAAATTTCACTAACTAATGAGATTTGTTTTGAAAGCACGATTCTTCATAGATCTCAAATTCTGTTTACATTCATTGGTAGGTAAGTAGGTAGGTAGATAGATAGTAGATAAATTATAGGGACATGGATACACACACACAGGCTCATGTATAAAATGTGTGCGTGTGAGTGTGTGGAGAAAGAGAGAGAAAGAGAGATGAGAGGGGGGAGAGAGAGGGAGAGGCAGAAGAAGGAGGAGAGGAAGAAGAAGGAGATGATGGAGTTGGAAAAGAAGCGGGGGAGGAGGGGGAGTGGAGGAAGAAGAAGAAGAGAAGACTGTGACTGGGACAAGAAGGAATTGTTTTAGAGTATGTTTTTACCAATATTGATGAAAGGAATCTTCATAGATGGTTTCATCAATATAATATTAGTATCTGGGATAACTCAATTAAAAACCTCTGGAATAGCTCTCGATTACAATATTTTATATGGGCCACTCTCAGAGAAGGAGGAACAAATTACAGAGGATCTAAATTTCTATTGCTTAATGAATAAATAATATGGACTCTGGAGTCAAAGATATAGGTTTAAGGATACATTCCACAGGCATTACAAGTTGTGCTACTGGGAACTTCATGAAACTTTTCGTGAGCTTAAATTTCCTCTGCTCCAAGATAAGAATGGTGGTGATGATGATGGTGATGATGATGATGTCATCATCTAATTCATGGGGTTTTTTTGACAATAAAATTAGGCAACATATATAAAGCACACTGCCTGGCACATATTACCTGGTATTATTCTCCTTTGAAGAAAGTTTACTGTGAAATAAATTTTCATAAGATAAACTTACCACTAATGTGTAAACTAATAAAATATTAGTCCAGTTTGATCATATTGGCCTTTACCTGTTTAAATGGAAATATCTCAGTATAGCCTGGTTCTTCCCCTCCTTGGAGTCAGCTCTGCTGGGTTTTGTATACTTTCTTAAGGAAGTAAATTAAATATTTGGGTGGATCAGTCTAATCATGAGAAAATATAGATAAACCCTAGTTGAGGGATTTTCTAAATATACATGACCAGTACTCATCCAAAATGACAAGGTCATGAAACAAAAAGAAAGACTGAGAAACTGTCACGTTAAAACAGACGATCAAGGCATGATGACTAAATGCCACATCTGGATTTGTTCCTCAAACAGAAAAAGGTGATTAGTGGAAAAAGTGGTGAAATCTTTAAAAAGATTAGTTTAGTCCATCAAATTTTAACAATCCTAACTGCTTCATTTTTATAAATGCATCATGTTTTGAAAAATGTTAACATTAGGCGAAGTTGGGTGAAAAACCTGAGGGAACTCTCTGTGTTATCTTTGCAGCTTCTCTGTAAATCTAAAGTTATGAGAGAGTGGCATGGACATATATACACTACCAAACGTAAAACAAACAGCTAGTGGGAAGCAGCCGCATAGCACGGGGAGATCTGCTCAGTGCTTTGTGCCCACCTAGAGGGGTGCGATAGGGAGGGTGGGAGGGAGACGCAAGAGGGAGGAGATATGGGGATATATGTGTATGTATAGCTGATTCACTTTGTTATAAAGCAGGAAAAAAAATAAAGTTATTTCCAAACACAAAAAGCAAAAAAAATGTTTGGGTGGAAACTGAGGGCTAATACCTCCCATAAATGACCAAGCCCTTGCATATCTCTATTTCTTTCCCCCAATCCTTTACATACAGGCTTCTCCCATAACAGAAGGCTCTCAGCACTGTCCTGAACTCACCTATGTTCTAACGTCCACACCAGGCCTCCAAGGAAAAGGTTTGAGAATATTATACCCACATTTAACCATGTGCAACTTCTCAGGTTTCAAGTAAGTGTCAAAAATAGAAAATTTACGGTTCAGGGACCATCAGTGTTGTTAGCCAGAACTCATTCCAGCTAACTTCGAAGAACACAACATATTTTATTACTCTAATACATTAATCAGCAATGACAGTTTTGTGGCAATTAGGTTATATAAACTTCTTACCACAAAGACCCATCATTAGGTTATATTTTTAAACTTCCATATGTCACCGCAAGTTAGGCAGAAAGAAACAGGCAATGCAATCTTTATGACAGATTTTCTTAAATTCACCACTTTTACCATTTCTCCTGACATTTTGTTGAAATTTTAATACTCTACACTTTGGCATTTGACAGGTTTGCTTCAACTAACTTAGTTAAGCAGGAGCGTATGTTATAAAATGGCAAAACATGCCTTCTTTTTTTTTTTTTTTTCTTTTTTTTGGTGAGAACAGTGGGTCAATTTAACAAGACAGGTTTTTAAAAATCTGTGATATCAAAGAAGCATTCGTGGGGTAGACTTTTTGCAAAACAACTTTCACTTAGTTTCTTTAATCACTGAGGTATTCTCCCGGGGTGCAGTGGTGGGAATAAGAGTAGGTCGAATGTGAAATAGTTTCACAGGAGAGAAAAAGGCCTTGTTCTATTTAAAATGTAAATTCTGAATTTTTACATGGCATAGAAAACTTAACTTCATAGCCCACAAAGAATATACAATATTAGCATTAGGAATCATGCCCAGGGAGAAAATTGGGATAACACATCAGGAAAAGTCTCTTCTCCTCCTTTTATATATGCAAGATCTAAGTAAATATGTTTCAATTATTTCTCCAGTTAGCGAGATAACAGGTACTGACCCACAGAACTTGGCTGCAGATATCAACAAAATGTAATGGAAAATTCTGCTCTTCCAGAGTCTAAAAGGCAGGAAACAATAGAGAATGGATCACCAAACCAAGAGACTCAGCATTCACTGATGGTTCATTAGTTGTCTCTAAGAAGAGGCTGAATCACGTTAGGAAGCACCTCCTGGCCAAGACTTGTGCTATCAGTGCAGCAGCTCAAACTTACTGCAGAAGGATTGAGAGCAGGACTGGTGACGTAATTTGCGGGGTACAAAATTAAAATGAGGGGACCCTTCCTCAAAAATTATTAAGAATTTCAGGACAGTGACAACATCATGTACTCATGATGTGAACCTGATAGAGATTTTAACTTGGAAGGCAGCCAGAGATGTGCTCATCTCCAGTTCTGTCACTTACTCAGACAAATGAAATATTCACCTGGAACCATGACAAAAGGTCCACATGACAGTGTTTATGATTCTTCTCGCCTCTTCATACAGAAATGATCAGACATCCAAGTAAACAAGAATAATCATAATATTTTGAACTAAGAGAACATCTAGTGACTATCTGGTCTAACTCTTCCACTCCCTGAAGAACTTAATTGATTTCTAGCACTAGTCAATGGCTCCAACTTAGGTCTCCTGACCCCAAATACAGTACTCTTTCAGTAACATCGTGGTGCAAGAGTCGTTGTTAACGGCTCAGGCCTTGGAACCAAATATCCTGAACCCATATTCTGAATCCACTACTCTGTGAAACTTTGGGCAAATTGCTTAACTTCTCTGTGCCTCAGTTTTCTTATCTGAAAATGGGCATACTAATAGTACTTCCCAGGATTATTTCATATAAAAATTCAAAACACTGTCATACAGAGAATGTTTAATAAATGTTAGCTATTAATATTTCACACTTCACTTCTAAAAACACCTTTTTTTGGAAACTCTATGGTTAATCATACTGATTGGTACATGAAATAAAAGCTAAATTAGAGAGCTAAGTGGATCTCCAGCTAGATGAATAATTTTTTAATACAAATTTACATTAATGAGTTGATGTGTATATGGCAGGGCTACCCTTGTGCATTATTCAAACGTTTTACTAACAGTTCAGATAAAAGTGTGTGTGATATGGTTAATATGGTATAAAATTTGTTAATGGAACAATTCTGAAAGAGAGCTTTTTTTGTTTGTTTGTTTTATTTCTGAAAATCAGGATGCAGAAATTACTGACAGAAGGAAAGAATAAACAAGATAAAATGTCACAAGGAGACCTGACTTTTTTAATTTAAAAAAATATGAAAGATATGTCACTGTAAAGTTGACTGAAAGCTCCATGTGGAATCACAAGGCACTGTGATTTTCCAGAAATTAAGTACAATTTTAAGTTGCATTAACAGGGTATCCAATGAAAGAAAGGGTGAAAAGAGGTCAAATTTTAGTGTCAGCTAATAGTGGAGCCAAAAGTAACGGCACAGGTCTAAAGTTTCTCAATACATTCCTTTGCAAAAATCTTTAAAAATGTAAAAAGCATTTTCAGCAGGTATGCCATGCAAAAAAGCCATGGGCTGGAGTTGGCCCAGAGGTCACTGTGTGCCAACTTCTGGTCTAAATATTTTCATCCAATTAAAAAGCAGAGTTTTTCAAGACATATAAAAAGTAAGGTCCTATACTGTGAGATGTACGAGAGACAGACTTTAAATATAAGGGTAAAGGTACACTGGAAATAAGTGGATAGAAAGACTTATCATGTAAAAAGCAAGCATGATAATGCTTTTAACATCAAATAAACTACACTTTGAGACAAAGAATATTACCAGAGATAAAAGGCAATCTTTCCTAATGATAAAAGGGAAAATTCATCAGGAAGACATAACAATTATCAATATGTATGTTACAAATACTATTAACCATCTTGTTGTAACTGTCATATATAGAACGGTACATCCTTCAGGTATAGAACACACATTCTCTTGAAATGCACACAGCATATTTACCCAAGATAAACAAGCTTCCATAAATTTTAAAAGGATAGAAATTATAAAAAATATATTTTCTGACAACAGCAGGATTTAATTAGAAATTACTAATAATACTCTCTAGGAAAACTTCAATTAATCAGAAGTAAAACAGCACAATTTCAAAGAATTCATAAGACAAAGATGAAATCATAAGAAAAATGAGAAACTATGTATTTTGAAAAGAATGACCATGAAAATACATTAACATTTTAGGAAAGCAAGTAAAGCAGAGTTTAGAGAGAAGCTTGTATCTTTAAGTTTCATATTAGAATAGAAGAAAGATTTTTAATCAGTGGGCCTAAGTTTCATCTAAAAAAATCTAGAAAAAGATGGGTAAAGTAAATATAAATGAAGTATAGGAAGAAAGTAATAAAGACCATAAATGAAATACAAAACAGACAGACAGTAGAGAAAACTAACAGAGGAAAAAGACATTTTTTTAAAGAAATACTAACAAAATTGACAAACCTCTAACAAAACTGATCAACGAAAGAAAAGAACACAAATTACCAATATCAAAAATGGAAACGGGATTATCACTACAGATGGTATGGACATTAAAAGCATAATCAGAGAATATGATGAACAACTTTATGCCAAAATTCAACGTCTTTGAAGAAACAGAACCACTTATTGAGAAATGCAACTTACCAAAAATGACACAGAAGAAACAGAAAATCTGCTTAGCCCTATATCTATTAAGACATTCAATTTATCAAAAACTTCCCCAAAGGAAAATTCCAGACCCAGATAGCTTCACTTGTGAATTCTACCAAACATTTAAGGAAGAAAAAAACACCAAGCTTATACAAACATTTTCAGAAAATGGAGAATGGGAACCATCATCCTCAGTCATTTTTGAAGCCAGCATAACTCTAATACCAAATCCTGACAAAGGCGTTTCCAAAAATGCAAAATTATAGTTCAGTATCCCTTATGGAGCAAAATTCTTTAACAAAATATTAGAATATCACAATCAATAACATAAAAATGACAATGCATCATGATCAGGTAATATTTATCCCACGAGTACAAGGTTAGCTTATTGTTCAAATCAATTAATATAATCCACAAGATAACATAATGAAGAAAAAAAAAACCATATGATCACCCACTAAAGAGCTACTTATTCTTCACTTTTAATAAGACTGAGAAGGAGGCACCTGATAGCTGGAACTCAATTTCCTTATGAAAGGATATCTTTTAAAATCTGAGAGTTTCTAGCTTAATGAAACACACTAGTCCCATTTTTCCTTCCTCTTATTTATTTCATAATTTGAGGAGGTAGTGATGGCCAAAGTTTGAGGGTAAAACAGAACAGATTTCCCTGAATGTAGCAAGTGATGAACAAACATGGTTTGGACTGGCTGACCTTATTCAGGTAACCATTCATCTAGCCATCCACCCCACCCATCCGTTATTCAACAAATACTTCTGGGTTTTGCAATACTTTGTACTCAGCACTTTGGCCTTCTGATTAAAAAAATAAGTAAACACAATGCTCACCTCATGGAGTTTACAGTCAATAAAGAAAGGCAGACATTGATTATAAAATAATACAAATAGGGCTTCCCTGGTGGCGCAGGGGTTGAGAATCTGCCTGCTAATGCAGGAGACACGGGTTCGAGCCCTGGTCTGGGAGGATCCCACATGCCACGGAGCAACTAGGCCCGTGAGCCACAACTACTGAGCCTGCGCATCTGGAGCCTGTGCTCCGCAACAAGAGAAGCCGCGACAGTGAGAGGCCCGCGCACTGCGATGAAGAGTGGCCCCCACTTGCCACAACTAGAGAAAGCCCTCGCACAGAAACGAAGACCCAACACAGCAAAAAATAAAAGTAAATAAATTAATTAATTAAAAGAAGGCTCAACATTTAAAAAAAAATAGTCTTCATCTTTAAAAAAAAATAATAATACAAATAAATACCACAATTGCAACAACTGCCATGAAGAAGTGGGACAGGTGCTTTGAGAGAGGGAAATTAGAGAAGGATATGCTAAGAAATGAATTCTAACTTTAGGTTTGAAGCATGACTAGGAGTTAGCTAAACAAGGAAGGGAGGAAAAGTACTCTAGGCAAAGAGAACAGCAAGTAAAAAGTTCTTGAGGTTATTCAAAAATGGTACAGGTACACGGACTGCCTTCTCTGGAGCTTAGGTAAAGCATGGTTAGGCTGAGGGGCCAAGACTGCTCCCTCCCCTTCACACCTCTTCTATCTTGCAGTCATCAAGAGGTAATTCTCACCAACTCATTGTGATTTGTGAGAATATAACAATTACTAATACTGATACATCTTTTGGGGAACTTCTGAAAGTCCAGGAAAGAAAGTCAAAGAGAAGCTTTTATTGTTTGATCCTCTCTTCCTGCATTCCATAGTCAAAAGAAAAGAAAAGAAAAGAAAAAAAGCCTTAATTTCTTTGTTTAAGCGGACATTTCAGACAAAAGTTTTTCTATGTAGCATATTGTGCTTCAGAAATTGTTCTCAGATATTTTTGGTTTTAGAGTTATAGACACCCATAATGGTTAAACAAAATGCTTAAAATGTTAGAAATTAGGTCTAGAAAAGTAAGACCACACTGAGTCTACGTAAATTCCATTCACTCCTCCTGGTGTAGGAGTTGAATCCTGGCCCACTGGGACTTTAATATGTTAGGGCAGAGTGATTAGAGGGACTGAAGATTTCTCATTGCTTTAGGAGTGTCATTTATCTCGTACTTGTCAAAAGAGAATTGGGTAGATTATCTCTTTTTTTCCTTTTTTTATTATTATTTTTTCCTTTCTGGAAAACCTGATTAAACATTCTCACTGTTTCATATTTCTCAGAAGAGAGAAATGGTTAAAATGAGAATTACAAACCCCCTTTTGTTTATCATAAATCCTTTCGTTGGCTCTTCAACAACTCTTTTTTTTTTTTTTTTTACATAATTTCTTCCAATTTGTTTCATGGTTTCCCAAGCCCACTAAGGTATCAGTGAGTGTGTGTTTAACTGAGTATCAGTTACAGTTTGAAGTTGTGTTCTTAAACCTGTTTTTATTAACTAAATGGATAAGCACCACCAGCATGGTTAAATTACCAGACTCTGCAACTAGACTCTTGGGATTAAATGAATTCTAATCTCACCACTTCTGGATGTGTGTTTTAAATTCTTTAGCCCTCAGTTTCCCCATCCGTAAAATGGGAATAACAATGTACCTACCCAAGTAACTGCTGGGAGGATTAAATAAGATTATCAATGTAGAAGGTTTAGCTAAAAGAATCCACACAAAATGACATTCCAAGTAGCAGCTGTTGTTTAGTATTATATTGCATATACTTCTTCAAATCTTAAAAGGGTCTTTTTGTTAAACTTTAAGGAACATTTTGCTAATGTATCTTCACAACCAGAAAACTGTAGCCACTTAGCAAGACCTTTATTTACTTAAAGTACTAAGAAGAGAATAGGGAACTGGAAAGACATATACAAGTAACAACTTTTTTGCATACATAAGTAATTTGTAATACCCTCTGTCTTCTGCTCATATATTAAGTGATTCTGATACAATTACAATTCAGAACAGCCACAATTATTCAACTCAATGCCAGCTCATCCTTAATGTATTTTTCTCATTTCTGTCCACCAACCTATATTATTTGGCTGTAAATTTGATTAAGTTTGGACTCAAGCAATACTTTATGTCAGAGGTTTATGCACAAACAAAATGCTTCAGAACATATATCCATAATAAATATTTATTTCTAAAGGTGGTTAAAAAAGCATTTGAAATCAATTAATCTAACAATGAGTGGCTTGCTTTTAGTGAGAAATGAATCATTTTTAAAATCTTCTGTTTATCAGAAGAAAATTAGAGAAACAAAGTGACTAGCAATGGTTTAAGAGATTCTTGATACATTTATGGATATTATGATAGATACACTTCACCAACAGAATATAAACACTTCCCTTAATTACAGGGACTGAAAGGCATTAGAACAACTTCCTACCTTAAAACAGTTTAACTTAATGCCCAGTTCCATCACTAGTGTTCATTTGACTGCAGCATCATCTTTCTTATATTTAAAGCAGATACAGCTGCGTGGTGATGCTTATTGAGAGTTAGGTCCCTGGGGATGGACTATCTGGGACTGAATCCTGATTCCATGCCTCAGGGTGTGACCTTTGCTTAATCTCTTACTCTTATAAGGTTGGCATAATAAAATGAGACCATGAATGTAAGGCACTTAGCACTTAGTAAGTGCTCAACAAATTTTATCTATCTATCTATCAAAAATTGCCACAGGGCAATTCACATAAAGTCTCTCATACTTTCATTTAAGTAGCCTGAAATCACTTGCCAAATGGCTTGGGAGCAAGGAGGGTGATAAATCCCAACAGAGGGGCATATACATTAGGGAATTCCTAAGTCTACTATTTTGTTTTGGGAAGATCTGGACCTAGAGTAAACTTTGGTGAAATAAATGAATTAAATTAGTGAAGAATCTCCTGACTTCCTGTCATCTGCAAAGCAATCTAGGAGATAAAATATAACACAGACATAACCCTTGCTTCAAGAAGCACAGTAATCAATGTTCTTAGATGCAAGCAATAGAAACTGACTTGGGTTAAATTAAATAGAAAGGCATTTATTAAACTGATAATGAACAGCTTATAGAAGACCAGAGACCCAAGTGTGGAAGCTATGCAGTCAAGAAAAATATCAAAAATTATATAGCAGAACTTGTTTAGTGAAGTTATCATTGCCACACCCATGGGTAGAGGTAGTGCAGTTCTCATTGTGGACACCTTTGACATGTGTCCTTGAGTACCTCTTCCCATCTACTGCCAAGGCTCCTCCTTTTATTTAGGGTGGACTTTTCCACAGTCACTGGTTCTTACTGCATGGTTTCCAATTCAAAGTTATATAATTGGTAGTGTCTTGGTCTTGCACCCACCTTCTAGTTGCAAGGGAAACTAGAGAATGAGTTTCTGGCTTTTTTTAGCTTTTGTTATGGGAGGTGGGTTCTGTCTCATAATGTAGAGGATTCTTCAAACATAGTATTCATATATATACATATATTCATTCCTTTTAAGATTCTTTTCCCATTTAGGTTATTACAGAACGCTGAGCAGAGTTCCCTGTGCTATATAGCAGGTCCTTGTTGGTTATCTATTTTAAATAGAGCAGTGTGTACATGTCAATCCCAAACTCCTATTTTCTTCAAGCAGACATTCACGTGCTAACCTGTGTGGCCTTTGTAAGTTACACAACTTTCCCAAGACATCATATCTTCATTTGTAAAGAGGAAATAACATTAGTAGCTGCCACATGCGAGATTTAGGTGACATCAAGTCTGTATAGACACAATACCATATCTGGCACAAAGTAAGCATTTAATAAATGGTAGTTCCTATTACAGATGACGGTGATCATGACGACAATAAACATAATAATCATGGTAGCAGCTACAGTGGAAATGGCTCAGGGATAGACGGTAGGCTCTGGAGGCCATCACAAAGAGAGGGGTATTTGGTTTGCAGTATTGAAAGCCTACTGAAAGGAACATATCTTCAAGTGCTAACACAGGAAGCCAGGTTCAGGATATGAGGTCAGTCTGAGTTGGATTCACTGGGCTGCAACTATCAAACAAATACAACATGAGTCTTCTGGAAATGCTTCAGGGAAGGTTTTTGGATGTATTTACGCCTCTGGCTTCTTAGGTTCACGTCAGGTTTCACAAAGTGCTCTCTAGCCTTCACTAAAAATGCTAAGAAAGCCACAAATGTGGCATTTTCACTTAACCAGGATCACTTGATCCAAGAAGAGACGGTTTTTGTAGGATGACAGCAGTGTTGGCACCTCTCCTGAGCCTAAAGGAAAACCTAGTGAACAAGTTTGTATCCCCTCCCACTACCTGCCCTCCAGGAGATTTGCCATAGAAAAATTTTTAATATACAACATGCACTGAAACTGCATTGTTGGCTCTAATGGGCAATTTCAAAGCAAGAAATAAATGAGCATTAGAACCATCAGAGAAGGTGGCCATGACTTTCAGAAAGGTAAATATTATACAGTGTGAGTTTTTGAGCAGAGCCTTATCCAACATTCAGGGTCCTGAGGGACTTAGGAATCATTTAGTTTTTAAGAAAATGATTCACCTTTACGAACCCATAACGCCAATCAGTTTTCTTATAATTGCTCCTTGCTGTTTGTTGAGCTTCAAACTGAGCTTGGGCCTAGCACATTCCTAAGCTTCACAGCTGTGCTTACCATGTGGTCAGAGGGGTCAGCAGCTTTTGGGCTCTGAGCTCATTTAATTACCAAGTCAGCTCAATACAGGTGAGGAACGGAAGCCAGTGTGTTCAATTGACAGGGGTTTCACATATTATTTATATTGATGTCTTTTCAATGTTACAGAGCAAAAATCCAATAAGGCATTGTGTCTACTGCTAAAATATTTCTCCCCAAATTCTCTGTATTTGAAACTCTAAATTCCAAAGGCATCTGTTGATTCATGTGGAAGTCTTGATCACTGCCAGGGTAATATAGATAGTCTACCCACACTCTACCCTTTAGGCCAGCAGGTACTATGTAAACGTACACACTTAATAAACTGCTTCACTTTGCACACCATGGCAGAAACAGCCTAATGGTGTGTTCAGGGAAATGAACCAAGCAGGGAGATTTTCACCAGTGAGATTGGCAGATACTAATTTGATAACACTGAATTTTGCTTCTTTTGGGTTTGCCCACTTAGGAATAATAAAATAATGGATTCCTTCGCAATTAAGAAAAGGAATTTCTTATACGTCTTCAATTCTAATGTGCTTGATGTTCCTTTTATGTTTCAGCATTTTTGAAATCAGGATATATCTACCAAGAGATGAGTACATTCAATGTAGAATTTTATTATTCTTATTAATGTAATGGTGAACCTTACAACTGATGGTATTTAAGAGAAGAAAATAGTCATTTGCCATTGACAAATGGCACTGACCTCTTATAAAATAGATATCCTGCATTGCTGTCATACTTGCTCAAAGGCTGACCTGCAGTGTATACAATAATTCTAATGCTCCTTAAGTTTTAAGTTCTTTTTTCTTTTAGTCCATTCACTTTACATTAGAAAAAATGTCCATATAACCTGTAAGCTGCACAAGATGTCACCACGAATGTAAACCAAGTGTGAAGAAAACTCTCATCCTGAAAGTTGAAATGCGTACATTTCCTATAAAACCATATCAAAAAACTTTAAATTTTATATTTTCTATGTTGTAGCTATTCAACTTCTATGGATTTGTTTATATATTAGTGTTATCAGACTTTTCTGAGATGGTGGAAATGTTCTGTATATTTTCACTGTCTAACGTGACATAAACATACGGCTACTGAGCATATGTTACATGCCTGGACTGACTGTGGAACTGAATTTTTAGTTTAATATTAATTGACTTACACTTAACATTATGTAATATATTGAACAGAAGAACCGTATATCTATACACACGCATATATAATCATAATTGCATTTAATAATATAGTTTTGATCGTACACAAATTATAACATTATTAAAAAAAGCAACTAGTAGAATTACATTCTACAATAGAGAACAGATTAAATAAATTATGGTCCAGCTATATAAGCAATACTAGATACTACAAATTATAAGAGAATATTTCAGAAAATAAGGTATTTGTGATATGCTTTTAAATTTTAAAAATGAGGTTGAGATGAATGACTGCTTCTCCTTCTCACCTCTGCTCAAACAGAAGACCAGCTCTTGGTGGAAGGGATGTCAGTGCCAGAAGACGAAGCTGTGGGCGCACTCCATCTCATCCAAGCTGCGAAACTTGGCAATGCAGAGGCCCAGAGCATCTTGAGAACAGCTGGAACAGCGTTGGGTCTTGGGGTTGTGAACATCCTCCACACTATGAATCCTTCCCTTGTGATCCTCTCTGGAGTCCTAGCCAGTCACTATATCCACACTGTCAAAGACGTCATCCGCCAGCAAGCCTTGTCCTCGGTTCAGGACGTGGACGTGGTGGTTTCGAACTTGGTGGAACCCGCCCTGCTCGGCGCCGCCAGCATGGTTCTGGACTACACAACTTGCGGGATCTACTAGTCCTCCGAAGAGTGGACGTGGACCGAGATTCAAGAGCGCCTTGGTGGAATCAGGCCAGCTGAGAAGCCACTAGGACTTACAGCCTCTGAAAGATTAACCATCCCAGAAGGATCGCTGCTACTGACAAGCAGACACCTCTCCCTTCAATAGCTTTTCATACTATGTTGAATATGACCCTGGAGTGTTGATTAAGGCAGTGTTTGTTGTGTGTCGTACCTAGAGCCCACATCTGTGAATCTGGATTCTCGCTAAATAAGATTCCACGCTCGCATTGGTGTCAAGATAACAAAGGCCAAGGCTCTCGCTATTAATTTCAACCTGGAAGAAATACTGATAGCCACCATTTATTAAGTGCCTACTGTGTGCCAGGCTCTGAACTTGGTGCTTCATATGCATTATTCTAAATTCTCACAACCAGTAAGGTATGTGTTTTAATTCCCATTTTATAGAACCCCAAACTAAGTCAAGTGGTGTACCTAAAGCCGCGTGGCTAATGAGTCTTAAAGACAGGGTTTGACCCGGGTCCCTCTGTGTTTTTTCTGCTAAGCCGCACAAACCTCTCTTCATACCAAAAACTTCCAAAGTGAAAATATATTCTAATTTATTCCAGGCTACCAAGAGCTTTCACAAGACTATCTCATTAGCAAATGAATCGATTCATCCTTTATCCCTCAGTGATGAATTTAATAAAATATTCCTGTATGCTGTGGAAATTTTGCCAGTACAGTATTTGGTCTAGTGACAGGTTTTTATGGGTACTTTTAGATGACCTAAAAAAGGACATGCATATGTTTTTCAGATTGTTTATTATTTTAGGAAAACCTGAAGGTTTCTACAACATTATTTCAGTGTTCACATATAAAATGAAGGAATCAAGTTTGCATTTGAATTACTTCCTTCCTGGTGGCTTAATGTGAAAAGATAGGTTGGCTGATTCTTAGAATTCTGTCAGCTCTGAAATAATCTCCAGGTCCTGGTTGATTCCTGGGAAGGAAGCTAGTTGGCTTGGCCATCAGTGTCTGGGGCGGGTCAGTATACCGTGAAGGGGCATCAGCTGTTCTTTGACAAAACCTACAACCACTGTATACACCAGACAGTTGCACTGCTACCAAGTTTCATACAAAATATTTGGAAGGATGGTATTGAATCTAAAACCGAATCTTAGTTTTTATTAAATTCATGGAAAGCTAATGTATTCCAACATAATTATTACATATAGCTAAATGATCACATCTTAATTTATTTTAATGTAAATATTTTTATGTTACTGTTCTGAGCCAAATTCTAAAAAAATAAATGTATTTCTTTGTGGAAAAAAAATGAGGTTGAAAATTGTATAGGCAGTTAAAAATTACATATGTGTATTAAAAAGAAGAGTTCCAGTTTAAGATGACATATATACCTTTCCCGTCTTACTTGAATCTCAAAAATAACTATAAAAGGAAGGAAGAGTTAAAATCCATGATAGCCCTACAAAATAGGAAAGTATGCCATCAATGGGCCAGTAATTTTGAAAAATGTACAGAAGTTTGGATGTAGGTGAGGTTACACAGATAAAGAAAACCAAATGGAGAAAGAAGTTTTACATGGGGGCATGCAAAGGAGGGAGCCCATCTCCTCACTAGCATACTAGAGCCATGACTTCACAGGGTGGTCCTCAAACCTGCAGCATTAGTGTGACCAAGGCATTGTGAGAAATGCAAATTCTCAGGCCTCATCCCAGACCCACTAATTTAGAAACCCCAGGGATGGGACCCGACGCTCTGTGTTTTAACAAGCCCTCCAGGAGGTTCTCATGCCACTCAAGTCTGAGAACCAGTCCCCTAGAACACGCTTTCTCAACTTTGGCTGTTCATTGTCATCACTCAGGGAGCTTTTAAAATTACTGATTCAGTAGGTCTGTGGTGTGACCCATTCACTTGGACTTTTAAAAACTTCTCAGGTGATTTCATGGTGCAGCAAGGGTGAGAACCTATGTACTGGAGAATTTGCAAACTCAGTTAGGAAACCCAGAGTGGGAACCACATGGAACCACTAGACCAGTCTTCATCTTTCTCCTACAACTGGCTCTGGTGACTGCACTCAAGATAACGTTGGAAGAAAGCTCCCTACACAAAGTGGGGGATGCCTGGATTCCTAGTTTAGATACTGGGCTGAAGAGAGGACCAGAACAGAGCCCCGGATAGACAGAGGCACCTCTATAAATGGAGGGGAAAAAAGCTAGGTGGTAGTACCATCAGTTCCTTCCAGGAGTGAAAGAGTGAAATAATCTAAAGTGCTTAAGCCTCAGATGAGTCTTGGTTACCTGTGAAAGGTCCTAGCATACTGTACGAAAGAGAGAGGTCGTCTTTACCCTGTAGCACAGGGAACTCGGCTCAATATTCTGTAACAACCTAACTGGGAAAAGAATTTGAAAAAGAATAGATACATGTATATGTATAACTGAATCACTTTGTTGTACACCTGAAACTAACACAACATTGTTAATAAACTATACTCCAATATAAAATAAAAAGTTAAAAAACAAAGAGAGGGGTTGTCTGATCAGCATGCCCAATTCTCCTCTTGCCCTGCACTTCTCAGCGAAGAAGCTGGCTGTGCAAACAATCATATAACAGTGCTGGGGAAACTCACATCAGGTCAGAAAACCTCTCTCAGTAACCTGAGCTGATCAAACTAGCTGTTTATTTACAAATATAAACAGACTACCAAGATCAGCAGATGTATAAGGGAAACCATCAGCATGAAAAAGAAAGATCAAGATAAACAAACATACATCATCACAAAAGGAAACAGATGAAGAAAGCAGAAGCAAACTTGTAAAACAGCTTAAACTGATATCATTTAAATTAAAAAGAACCTTCCAAAAGAGAACAAATGACTATGGAAAACTAGTAGTCAAAGCATAAGGAAGAGGTCTTATAAATTGAAAACATGATTGCCAAAATATAATATTCACTAGTAATAATTTCTTTAGAATAAAAGAAATATTACAAAGTTGAGAGAAAAATATCTAAGAATTTTAGTTCAGAGCCATGAGGGATCCAAGATCAACCTACTGCGATCCCAGGAGGAAAAAAATAGAGACTACAGAAAGAGAAAATGAAAAATGTAAAAAAAAAATTTCTTTTTACTCTGGGGGAAAAAAACTGTAGAGTTCACTATTTTCATTTTTCATACTCAACATCAAGATGCACCCTTTAGTGTGGAGAAAAGGGAACCCTCCTACACTGTTGGTGGGAACGTAAATTGGTGTAGCCACTATGGAAAACAGTATGGAGGGGCCAAAAAAACTAAAAATAGAGTTGCCACATGATCCAGCTATCCCACTCTGGGTCATATAACTGGAAAAAACTATAATTCAAAAGGATACACGCACCCCTATGTTCATAGCAGCACTATTTACAATAGCCAGGACATGGATACAACCTAAATGTGTAATGACACATGAATGGATAAAGAAGATCTGGTACATATATATAATGGAATATTACTCAGCCATAAAGAAGAATGAAATAATGTCATTTGCAGCAACATATGTGGACCTAAAGATTATCATACTGAATGAAGTAAGTCAGACAGAGAAAGACAAATACCATAGGATATCACCACTTATATGTGGAATCTAAAATATAACACAAATGAACTTATGTATGAAACAGATTCACAGATAGAACAGACCTGTGGTTGCCAAGGGGGAAGGGGTGGGGGAGGGATGGATTCGGAGTTTGGGATTAGCAGAGGCAAACTATTATACATAGAATGAATACACAACAAGGACCTAGTGTATAGTACGGGGAGCTATATTCAATATCCTGTAATAAACCGTAATGGAAAAGAATATGAAAAAGAATATATATATATATATATATATATATATATATATATATATATATACACACATATATACACACATACATGTATAACTGAATCACTTTGCTACAGAGCAGAAATTAATACAACACTGTAAATCAACTATACTTCAATAAAACAAATTTTAAAAAAAGGTGCACCCTGGATATCCAAGTCACTACTCTACTTTCTAACAGTGGAAGAATTGAAAGGGCGGAAGTCAGGAGGAATTGAAAGGGCGGAAGTCAAAGTCCAGAGAGACACGAAGGTCACAAATAATATCTGTGTGAGGTGCCAGATATTCTAAACACACATCTCGGTACTTGTCTATGGTCACATGGGACTAATAATTGTTAAACGAAGATCACATCTAACAAGGTATCTCCACACCACAAGGAATGGAAGACAAACCTCCTACTTCCACAGTACTAGATAAACTTCAAGAAAATATCAAAACAGGTCAGTGGCTCGAATTAAATTTGTATACCATGACACCATGGGGCATTTGCAATGCATTTGCTTTCCCCTTGATAAATAATTATGTCGAAGCCTCACTTGAATGTCACAAGAATATTTTTCTTATTTGAAATAATATGAAGATCACCTGAAATATCTGGTAGCTTCATTATTTACCACCCCCTCTACAGACACAGACACATGCACACATACATTTTCTTCTGTTCTGATACTTCTTAAAGCATTAAGGAGATTGATCAAAAACCTCAAGGTGGTTCTAAGATTATTTAGAAAGATGGGAAAACTTGGGGGCCTTAGACTGATTCCTCACAGACGCAACTGTAAAATGTATTCCTGTGAGGAAAACCTAAGAAAAGGAAGATTGCCAGCGACATGGCAACAGACTATCAGCAAAACATACACGCCATTCTACTTAAAATCTTAGCAGGGATATGATTTTCATCTTTCCTAAATAGCACTGCTCCCGGGGTATATGCATATGGGAGCTGCATCCTCACATAATCCAGTGATTTCCTAAATGTCCTTTAAAGTCCTACATATTTTTGCTGATGCCAAGAAAATATCAACCCAGAGCTCCCTAGAAATTATATAATCCCACCGCTTGCTCAATGCAAGAATTCCTTCTTTCCTAGAAAATGGTTTTACAGCACATAGCAACCTACTGGATATTTTTTACCAGCTGCAACTGCTACGAACTTTTCTTTCTTTCCTTCTTTTTTTAAAAATACATTCCAGTAAAAAATTGCCTTTTGGCATCTTTTACCATTAATCTAGTTTTGCCCTTAGGGCAGACAGAGTGTGCTCTTTTAAGAGGAAAGTTTGTAGTGATTTAAAAATAGCTATCCTGTTTAAACACTGCCATCCTCCCTCTCCTAGCTTCCCATCCTCCCTCTCCTAGCTCCCCTCCTCTACTTTCTTCTACTGGTTCTTCATACTCCGTGGTTTATGTGTCACTCATATTTTAGTTTTCTGATCGCTAAATATCCCTTTTAAAAATGTTGTGCCTCTAACTGAGAACAATATTCCAGGTATAATTTAATAATGATAATAATTATGCTATAATGAGAACAGCTGCTACTGATGGAAATATCAGTACCAAGCGTTGTACAAAGATCTCTGTCTTGATTATCTCATTACCTTCAAGGTATCAAAATATTGTACAGATGAGAAACCACAGCTTGAAGAAGCTAAGTGACCTGTTTTGTGAGCTGGAGGAACCCATACCAGACGGCATCTGTATTCAATGCATGTCTTCTCATCCACCATCCCCCATGAGCTCAAAACCCTATCTGATCACCACTTCCTCTGTGAAAGGTATTTTTATCCTATTGACATACTATAAAGTGTCACTAATTTTCACTTTGGCAGTGGATAAACACAATGCTCTCTTTTTGTTTTCTAAGTTCTTAAAATTCTGTATGTATATCTACTGAAATATTGACCAGCACATAGCATAACCTGGATCCAAAATATTCGCCCTCCGTATATGCAGAGAAAACCATAATCCAAAAGGATACATGCTTCCCAATGTTCATTGCAGCACTATTTACAATAACCAGGACATGGAAGCAACCTAAGTGTCCAAAGACAGAGGAATGGATAAAGAAGATGTGGTACATATATACAATGGAATATTACTCAGCCATAAAAAAAGAATGAAATAATATCATTTGCAGTAACATGGATGGACCTAGAGACTATCATACTAAGTGAACTAAGCCAGACAGAAAGACAAATATCATATGATATCACTCATATGTGGAATCTAATTTTTTTTAAAAGATACAAATGAACTTATTTACAAAACAGACTTATAGATATCGAAAACAAACTTATGGTTACCAGGGGGGAAACATGGGGGCAAGGGATAAATCAGGAGCTTGGGATGAACATACACACACTATTATATATAAGATAGATAACCAACAAAGACCTACTGTACAGCACAGGGAACTCTACTCAATATTCTGTGATAACCTATATGAGAAAAGAATCTAAAAAAGAATGAATATATGTATAACTGAATCACTTTGCTGTACATCTGAAACTAATACAGTGCTGTAAATCAACTATACTCCAATAAAATTAAAATATTAAAAAAAATAATAAAAGGATCAAAACTAGCTTAAAATGATACATTCATCCTGTGCTATAGTAAATTTGGATTCACTATCCAAGCTGCTTAAATGTATCCATCTACAATGACTTCTTTAATAAGAATTATTTAGAATGAATCGGTTGAAAGGAAGTTTTTATTCCAACAATATCCTAATAGGAAGATGTTTTTACATGATATTCAATTGGAATTTAATAAGGTGACAACAAGCACATTTATATTTTCTGCTTCCTAAAGCATGGTGAATATCGCTAGGAAGAAGAGATGCCTGTTCCAACACCCTCACAGGGACCTTTTCATATTTGACCACAGAGGCTTTAGATGTTGAGCAGGTGATGACTGTCTTCTCTGGACCTGCTTAAATGTTAACAAAATCATAAATGGATTATATTTAAAAATGAACTATCCTTTCACTTCATCTAAGTACAGATGTCAAAGAACTATTAAATCTCCCTCTTTGGACTTTGAAGCTAGTTACTAATTCTTTTCCTTTTGGAAGAAGTAAAAGAAATTAATTTGCACTTTATACTGTAGGCACAGCTGGCTGAGACAACCTATGAGGAAGTAGATAGCCCTACAGACAATGAAATTTGCTTGGAAAATAAAATCAAGGGCCAGATGAAGATCTACAAAGGTTGACAAGAGCAATGCTGTGCTTTGGGTCTCTTCTTGGCTGGATTTACTACATCTCAAAATTAGGGAAGATCTGTGGCAGTGTGGGACTTTCTATATATAAAAATAAAAAATTAATGTTATAAAAATAATTATTAATTACTGAAGTTACTGTTTATTTAGATGTCTACCACGTACCAAGCAAAGTGCTACATTCTTTATCTATATTAGTTTTTTAATCCTCATAAGAACTTCAGGTGGTAGATATTATTATCCCCATTTTATCTATGAGGAAACCAAGGCTCAGCTAAATAAGGTGACGTTCTCCATGTCATTCTGGTAGTCAGTGACTATGAGAGGCCAGCAAGAACTGGTTTCTGATGCTGCCACAAAGGGCAGTAGTAGAATTTTTTTTTTAAGAAACTAAAAGGAGATGCCTGACTGGCTGTCTCGGTAAACACTTGGCATAGTCCTGTGAAGCCGTCTATGAAAGAGCTGCTGAGAAATTTCTACACTCTCTAATGGATCGCACTGTGGATCGCACTAAGGCTGAGATTGACCAACAAATCAACACCACTCAGAAACAGAGCACTGATCTTATTCTCTGGGATGCTGACACTGTCCAGTCCAAATCACCCAGAGACAGGCTGAAATAAAAACACACAAATAAATGAGAAAAAAAGGAACCTTTGCATTTTGGTAATGTGAGCAGACTGTCAATGGATCCAGTTGAGAAGATTCCATACTTCCTTTCAGACAAGCAGCTCACATGGCCCAACTGGAGGACTTGGATATGGGGATGAAGACTGTATAAGACAGCCTTACCCTTCTGAGGAGGGGAGAGGGACCATGTAGCTGATACTGGTACTGAGAAGCTTAACTGGCTCAGCATACAACAGAGGAGCCCCCTAACTATTCCCTTTTAAAGATATGTAATACTCCCCTCACCCTTTTTCCAGTACTTTTCATTCCCGAATGAAACATACTAAGTGGCCTTGTAGTATAATGGAATGTTGTGTCTCTGTAACATAATTTGAACTGTATATATTTTTTAAAAGAGATAAGTCTTTGATTTGTCCTAATACTCTTAAATTATATTTGGCAGCATCATACTTTCCAAAGCATCAGCACACCTGGGACAATTTATTGTTTCTTTATTAGAATTCATCTGATTCCTAAACAGCAAAGTTCAAAAGAACTTTATTTATATAGGCTAGCTTGTAACTTGGTCATCATTTTAGGGTGACATTTCCCTAGAAATATAGGTGAGTGTTCCAGTATACCTTTTCCAAATTGACTGAAAGATTCAGAGAAACATATAGACATATACATATAAATTATGTGGATAAAGTATGATGTAGCTGACCACACAGGTAACAGAAGCATGTAGGTATAAAGTAAGGAGAACTAGTTCTAAGTGAAAAGACTGGAAATACCTGGAGATGGATTTCTCCTTTTTATTTTGGCAATTAGGTTTCATTGCCTACATGGTGGTAAATATTATCAGGGCCCCATTTAGTTCAGCAAATCCCATGAATTCTACAGAGCTTCTCCATCCCTCTAAATTTAAGAAAAGTTATAAAGTAAGCATAGTCCATACTGGCCTTCTAGATTCCTCAGCACTTTATTTCAAGGCTTGCTCTAATCTTACTTTAAGATCTTAAAGAACTAAATATTTCATCTTGGTAGCACTTTTCACTAATGCAATTTTTACATTCATATATGTGTTTATTTAAATAATATCTATCTTCCTCATTATAATAAAGGAGGGCAGAGATACTATTTTTTTTGTTCACCATTATGTCTCTAGAGTTTATTACAATACCTGGTATATAATTAGTGCTCAATTAATATTTAATGAATAAATAAATTCTTGAATGAATGAAAGCATGAATGAATTAACAATAAACTCAATCCTAATATTCTCCTACTCTAAGCTTCCCAGAATCAAGTTATATTATCCTGGAATGGAACCAATATATTAATTGTTGATATGGAGACAAGGTGATAGTGATTTAATAATGCAACTATTAGGCTCATTTGCATATGAGAGAGGTAGGAAGAGAAATAAAGAGGGGAAGGAGGGAAGAGAAGAAGGAAGTAAGGAGAAGGGGGGAGGGGAGAGGGAGCAGGAGAATGGATGAATGCCTAGAGTTTGCTTAACAGAAAGAAATGATAAATAAGGTGAAATGTCAGGCATCAACTTCAAAGCCAGTTGTTTAAGGGATAGGATCCTAAACTTATTTCAATTTAATTAATTAACTATGTACTTATAATAATATCATGTATGTTACTAATATAACACCATGTCTTATTCTCTATAACAATGATTCACTGTCTGACTAAATATGAATAAACTCCAATTTTTCATAAGGATAGGCTATTTGTTCAATTTTTAGAATACAGATCTTCTGGTTAATCTGGTCCCTACAAAATCAGGGGCTTTACTAAGATAAATCAGCTAACAATTACCACATCAGTATAGAGAAATTGTGCCAGTCAGTAGCTGCATAATCTGGGGCAAATCACTTTACTTCTTTGAGTCTGTTTCTCTAGCTGTAAAGACAGAAATATTAATACCTACCTTATAGATTTTAAACTAAAATGCCCACAGGAGACAAAGAAGGTCATTATATAATGATAAAGGGGTCAATTTAGCAAGATATAACAATTGTAAATATATATGTAACATTAGAGCACCTTAATATATAAAGCAAACACTAATAGAACTAAAAGGAGAAATAAACAGGAATACAATAATAGTTGGGGACTTTAATACTCCACTCTTAACAATGGTTAGAGCATCCAGACCAAGAATCAATAAGGAAACAGTAGATTTGAACAATGCTGTAGAACAAATGGACCTAAGAGACATACAGAACATTCCACCTGACAGCAACAGAATATACATTCTTCTCAAGCACGCACAGAACATTTTCTAGTATATATTATATGCTAGGTCACAAAACAAGTCTCAAAAACTTCAAGAAGATAGAAATTATATCAAGTATCTTTTCCTGCCACAATGGTATGAAACTGGAAATCAATAACAGGAGGAAAGCTGGAAAATGCACACATATATGAAATAAAACAACACAATCCTGAACAATCAATGGATAAAAGAATACATCAAAAGTGAAAAAAAATTTTTTTGAGACAAATGAAACAGAAACACAACATAACAAAACTTATGGTATGAAACAAAAACTGTTCCAAGAGGATGTTCATAGCTGTAAACTCATGTATCAAGAAAAACATAAAGTTCTCAAATAAACAACCTAACATACCTTGAGGAACTAGGAAAAGAAGAAAAAGCTAGGCCCAAAGTTGGCAGAAAGAGGAAATTATAAAGATTAGATCAGAAATAAATAAAATAGAAAACAGGATACCAATAAAAATAAAACAATCATAGAAGATCAAGAAGATTAAGAGTTGGGTATTTGAAAAGACAAACAAAACTGACAAACCTTTAGCTAGACTAAACAAGAAAAAAAAAGGGCACAAATAAATAGAATTATTAATGGAAGAGGAGACATTCCATTCCAGCTGATACCACAGAAATACAAAGGGTCATGAGACTACTAGGAACAGTTGTATGCCAATAAATTAAACAATCTAGAAGAAATGGATAAATAACTAGAAACATACAATTTACTAAGACTGAGTCATGAAGAAAAAGAAAATATGAACAAAACAATTATAAGTAAGAGATAACTAAAAAGATTTAATCAGTAATGAAAAACTTCCCAACAAAGAAAAGATCAGAACCAAATGTTTTCACTGGTGAATTTTACCAAGCATTCAAAGAAGAATTAATGCCAAATATTCTTAAACTATTCAAAAAAAATTAAAGAGAAAGGAATGCTCCCAAACTCACTTTACAAGGCCAGGATTACCCTGACACCAAAGTCAGATAAGGATACTGCAAGAAAAGAAAACTACAGGCTAATATCCTTGATACATATAGATGCAAAAATCCTCAACAAAATACTAGCAAACCAAATTCAACAGCACATTGGAAAAATCATACCCCATGAGCAAGTGGAATTCAGCTCTGGAATGCAAGGATGATTCAGCATATGCAAATCAAAATGAAAGGTAAAAATAATACAATTAACTCAATAGATGCAGAAAAAGCATTTGAAAAAAGCCACACTTTTTCATGATAAAAATCCTTGACAAATTAGGTTAGAAGGAATGTACCTCAACATAATAAAGGCCATTATATAACAAGCCCACAGCTCATATCATACTCAATGAGGAGAGGCTGAAAGCTTTTCCTCTCAGATCAGAAAAAGGGGGGCCCACTCACAACTCCTATTCAACACAGTACTAAAAGTCCTAGCCATAGCAATCAAGCAAGAAAAAAAGAAATAAAAGATATCCAAATTAGAAAGAAGGAAGTAAAACTGTCTCTGTTGGCAGGTGATATGATCTTGCATATAGAAAATCCTAAAGACTGCCAAAAAGCTGCTAGAACAAACTAATTCAATAAAGTTGCAGTATACAAAATTAACATATAAAAATCAGTTGTAATTTTATACACTAACAATAAACTATCTGAAAATGAAATTAAGAAAACAATCCTCTTCACAGGAGCATCAAAAACAATACAATACTTAGAGATAAGGAATGCTTGATCAAGGAGGTTAAAGATCTGTACAATGAAATCTATAAAACATTGATGAAAGAAACTAAAGAAGATGCAAATAAATGGAAAGATATCCCATGTTCATGAATCAGAAGAATTAATATTGTTAAAATATCCACCACCCAAAGCCATCTATAGATTCAATGCAATACTTACCAAAATTCCAATGGCAGTTTTTACAGAAATTGAACAAACAATCATAAAATTTGTATGGAACAAAAGATTCTGAATAGCTAAAGCAATATGAAACAAGAATAATAAAGCTGGAGGTCTCACACTCCTGATTTTAAACTATGCTACAAAACTACAGTAATCAAAGCAGTATGGGTCTGTCATAAAAACAGACACATAGACCAATGAAGCAGAACTGAGAGTCCAGAAATAAACCCTCACATATATGGCCAACTAATATTTGACAAGGGAGTCAAGAATGCTCAATGGAGAAATGATAGTCTCATTCAATGAATGGTGTTGGGAAAACTGGATAACCACATGCAAAAGAATTTGTACCAGGGAAATGCAAATCAGAACCGCAATGAACAACCACCTCACACCTGTTAGAATGGCTATCATAAAAAAGACAACAGATAAGTGCTTGCTAGCTAGGATGTGAAAAACAGGGAATCTTGTACACTGATGATAAGAATGTAAATTAGTACAGTCACGATGGAAAACAGTATGGAAGTTTCTCAAAAAATTAAAGCCAGAACTACCATATGATCCAGCAATCCTGCTTCTGGGTACATATCCAAACGAAATTAAATCACTAGCACTAAGAAGTTCCTGTACAACCATGTTCATTGCAACATTCTTTTTTTTTAAACTTTTTATTTTATATTGTAGTATAGCCAACGAACAACATTGTGACAGCTTCAGGTGCACAGCAAAGTGACTCAGCATACATATACATGTATCCATTCTCCTCCAAACTCCCCTCCCATGCAGGCTGCCACATGACATTGAGCAGAGTTCCCTGTGCTATACAGTAGGCCCTGGCTTGTTATCCATATAGCACTGTGTACATGTCCATCCCAAACTCCCTAACTATCCCTTCCTCCCACCCTTCTGCCCGGTAATCATAAGTTCGTTCTCTAAGTCTATGAGTCTGTTTCTGTTTTGTAAATAAGTTCATTTGTATCATTTTTTTTTAGATTCCATATATAATGGATATCATACAATATTTCTCTTTCTCTGTCTGACTTACTTCACTCAGTATGACAATCTCTAAGTCCGTCCATGTTGCTGCAAATGGCATTATTTCATTCTTTTTAATGGCTGAGTTATATTCCATTGTATACATGTACAACATCTTCTTTATCCATTCCTCTGTCAATGGACATTTAGGTTGCTTCCATGTCTTGGCTATTGTAAACAGTGCTGCAATGAACACTGGGGTGTGTGCATTCTTTCGGACCATGTTTTTCTCCAGATACATGCCCAGAAGTGGGATTGCAGGGTCATATGGTAGCTCTATTTTTAGTTTTTTAAGGAAACTCCATACTGTTCTCTATAGTGGCTTTACCAATTTACATTCTCACCAACAGTGTAGGAAGGTTCCCTTCGCTCCACACTCTCTCCAGCATTTATTGTTTAGAGATTTTTTCACGATAGCTGTTTTGACTGGTGTGAGGTGATATCTCATTGTAGTTTTGACTTGCATTTCTCTAATAATTAACGATATTAAACATCTTTTCATGTGCGTCTTGTCCATCTGTATGCCTTTTTTGGAGAAATGTCTATTTAGATCTTCTGCACATTTTTTGATTGGCTTGTTTTGATGATATTAAGCCTCATGAGCTGTTGGTAAATTTTGGAGACTAATCCCTTGTCGGTCAAAAAATATTTGCAAATATTTTCTCCCAATCTGTGGGTTGTCTTTTTGTTTTGTTTATGGTTGCCTTTGCTGTTCAAAAACTTTTGAGTTTAATTAGGTCTCATTTGTTTATTTTTATTTTTATTTCCATTATTCTGGGAGATGGATTGAAAAAGATATTGCTGCGATTTATGTCAGAGAGTGTTCTGCCTATGTTTTCCTCTAGGAGTTTTATAGTGTCCAGTCTCACATTTAGGTCTTTAATCTATTTTGAGCTTATTTTTGTGTAAAAGAGTGATCTAATTTCATTTTTTTACATGTAGCTGTCCAGTTTTTCCCGCACCATTTGTTGAAGAGACTGTCTTTCCACCATTGTGTAGTCTTGCCTCCTTTGTCATAGATTAACTGATGCAGCATTCTTTATAATAGCCAAGATGTAGAGGCAACCTAGGTGTCTGTTGATGGATGAATGGATAAAGAAGATGTGATACACACACACAGAGAATGGGATATTATTCTTCTATAAAAAGGAAATCCTTGTGACAACATGGATGAACCATGAGGGCATTAGGTTAAGTGAAATAAGTCAGAGAGAGGAAGACCAGCTCTGTATGATCTTACTTATATGTGGAATCTAAAAAAATACTGAACTCATAGAAACACTTAAAGGGTACAAACTTTCATTCATAAGGTGAATAAGATCTGAGTATCTAATCTACAGAATGGTGACTATAGTTAACAATACTGTACAATATACTTAAAGTTTCTAATAGAGTAAATCTTAGAAGTTCTTAATACACACACACACACACGGTAACTATGTGAAGTGATGAATGTGTTAACTAACCATATTGTGGTAATCATTTTGTAATACATACACATAACAAATCATCACACTGTACGTCTTAAACTCACACAATGACATATGTCAATTGTATCTCAAAAAAGCTGGAAAAATCTATATCATTTACCAGGGTAATTGTGAACTGAAATGAGATATGTAAAAGCCCCTTTATAAAACTTAAACTTTCTAAAAGTCTAAGGAGTTATCATGTTTCTTTTTTTAATTAATTAATTAATTTATTTATTTTTGGTTACGTTGGGTCTTCGTTGCTGCACGAGGGCCTTCTCTAGCTGTGGTGAGCGGGGGCTACTCTTCGTTGCTGTGCACGGGCTTCTCATTGAGGTGGCTTCTCTGGTTGCAGAGCATGGGCTCTAGGCGCGTGGGCTTCAGTAGTTGTGGCACGCAGGTTTCAGTAGTTGTGGCACATGGGCTTATTTGCCCCGTGGCATGTGGGATCTTCCGGACCAGGGCTCCAACCCGTGTCTCCTGCATTGGCAGGCAGATTCTTAACCACTGCGTCACCAGGGAAGTCCAGGAGTTATCATGTTAATTTTTAAATATTCATGTCAAAAAGAATATTCATGTCAGAATTATACTTTAATTACATGGAACACTTGGATGCTGCCTGTGTCCTTAGGCATCATCGGTTCTTCAAAATAAAAAGGCCTCGTTTACTACTATGAGGGTTGTGAAAGGCGCAAGTGACATTACATCAGTGCAGGTGCTTTAACCATGTACAATTATGATTATTTAAAATTCCAGTCAAATTCTACCACAAAAAAATGCTCTTACCACAAAAATTCATTTGTAGTACACAGCAACATACTTTTTTCAAAATATCCTTATATCAGCGATTTGAAACAACGAAAGAATTTGAACTTTGAAGAACATTATTCTCTAAACTGTGTCATGAGTTACAAAAATGCAAAGTTATCCGAGAGATATCTACATAAATATAATCATCATCAAAATCCCTTGGACCAATTTCATTAAATAGTTCTTTATGGCAAAGATCTAATGTGAAAATAATGATGATTTGGAAATACAAGTATGCAATCAGGTTCTTCAAAAAGTGCATATAAATTTAATTATCCCTCGAAGCTATTTTTTGAAATGGGCAAAACTACCAGCAATGTGTCATAAATGCAGTATTTCTGCTCAGAGCAGTGATTTAGAGTTTCATGGCTCGCCAAGGCTAGAGTTCCTCCCAAAGACTGAGAGTATCCACAAAGCAGTCAAGCTAGTCATTATCTAGAATGCTGGATATAAAATCATCAGCTTCCAATTGTTTGATAGGATTAAATAGGAAAACACTGCAAAGAATTGAGAGAGAAAAAAGATTTGAAATCCTACTCCACCTCAAACGACCTCTCTGTGTGACCTCTGAAATGGAAATGGGTTATGAAATAAACGCTTTAGCCCAGTCAACAGGGTAGGTGACCGAATCATCAAGAAGGATGCTGAAAATGCGGCCTAGAAAAGCACCAACATTGTAAAACAGGTCAGCACAGGAAAGAGAATAAAAACACACATACACCAATCTTGCTCATCATATGGCCTTCAGCAAGAATATAAAATAAATTTGAAACAATGAAAATAGTCCCTCGAAGTAAAAAATATTCCACCAATCCACACTCTATGAATGTTTTAACTAATCCAGAGGCCACTTTTACTCTGCAATTAATTGCAGAGATAGATAACATTTGTGAAAGGCAAAGGCAATAAGGACATCTCGTGTTATGCTGCCATCTCCACCTATTTTTCCAAGCCTGTTGCAGCTAGTTGCAACAATTCCATATAATAAATTCCTGAAATAGCCCTTGGTGTCCTTCCAGACTCTTAGTATCTTCCTTTTATTGCTAGATTACTGCTTCCCTACACATCCCTCCCAGGGACTTAGGGATGACACTAAGAGGGTGGCAGCATGACTGAGGGAAGACACTGTGAGCACCTCCCTCCACCAAATTTGGCACACTAGCACAACCTTTGCAGGACTTGTGTTGTGGATGTGAACCAGGGTAGGAGACCTTTGCCCAAGGAGAACCTTAAAGCCAAGTTCAGTCTAACTGGATTGTCAGAAAAACTTACAGCTTTCAATTTCCAAGGTGCAGTTTTGTTCATCCAGTGGGTACCGCCTCAGGTCCATCATGCAGGCAGCTGTGGTTGTGATTCTAGAAGAGAAGTATCAATGATACATGCTGTTAGCTGATCCATGACTGAGCTGGAAAAATTAAATCTAAGTCTCAAAGAAGACAGCACTGGGCCTCTAGGAGACTGGTTTAGCTTAAGCTCTAACAACAAAAAAAAGAGTGCTACAACTTTGGATAACCATTTTCCTTGATGAGCCTCACGATGCTTTGTAAATTAAACAGAGTGGACTAAATCAGTATTCTCCCAAGATGTGGTCCATTACCTACTTGGTACCCAAATCACCTGGGAACGTTTGTTAAACAGGCAGTTCCCATTCTCCAGAAGGTCTTGGGGGTGGGAGGGGGCCGTCCCAGGACTCTAGCTTACAAGCATCAAAGGTGATTGAGAAAACCAACATGGATATTACTCTTGCACTCACATTTGTTTTCTCCTCCCCTTCTCAAGACCCGAAAATCAAACCTTCCAACAATCTTGGCTTTGGTCCATCATTTTTGACCTTTCTATACATAGTGTGGTGCTTTGCAAGTGTATTAGTATAACATACCATATGCCTGTCATCTGTCACCTGATTTGCTCTGTCCTGAGTAATCTGATATTCTCAAGGCCTGTTGGAGAGCTTCCTCCTGTTGGCAGAGTTATTTATTTAGGACACACTGTACCTTTATTAATTTATCAGGAAGAAATGAATATGTCTCTTTAATGTCTTTATATTTCTCTGTCACCATTTTTCACTAATCTCACTTTTCACTAATTGAAGACCTGCTAGAAAGAGCCAAAAAGCATACCGCCCTAAATGATTTATCAATTTGGTTTCTGATCAATAAGGCAGCACAATGTTATGGAAAAGCAGAAGTTTTAAACCACAACAGACATAGGTTTGGATTCTAATTCTGCCTCACTAACTGTGATACACATCCAGATGGTTAATATCTCCTAACCAACCTTAGTTTCTTTGTCTGTAAAAAGGGGGCATTCTTCACAACAACAGTAATAACAGCCTAACAGAGTTTCTGTATGAACTAATAGAATAATTTATGTAATAGGCCCTTCACATCTGCTGAAAAAAACTAAGAGGACAAACTGATGTTAAATTTGACCAACTTTGCTTACTCTGCTCCTAGAGGTACTATACTGTGTGTTGGAAACAGAGAAATAAGATGCAGATCCAGCTTGGGAGAAACAATCCATAGCTAGACCTTTTTCATTAGAAGGTCTTGGGCAGAGCTTAGACAAGTAGTGCAAGTGAACTGAATCTCTGAAATTCCTTAGTTAGGTGTGAGAGTCCTACTCCTCAGTTGTAGGATGGAAATACCTAAATGACTTCATGTAAGTAGTTCATGCCTCTTTAGTTTGATGACTTCTTCATTCAGGTTTGTGCTCTGTTCATTTTTGTTTTCCTCTTTAGAGATAAGTGAGCATCCTAGGGGTGATGTTCATCCTGGGCTCCTTGCTCTCCTTCACCAGGAGATGGCTACTCTGCCTCGACTCCTTTCCACCTCCACTGCCTTCCTCAGTGTCTGTGGTCCCACTGCCTCACTTCCATGTTATTATAGTATCTTGGTCTCCTAGCCTCTCCATTTGCCTCCCTACTAACTATAATTCATACAACAGTCAGATGTTTTAAAACCATAGATCAGATTTCATCCCTCCTCTTTAAAATTTTCAGTGGCTCTTCCAAAAACTCCAGTCTCGCCTATGGCCTATTGTGCCCTGAGTAATCTCACCCTTCTCTCCCAATATTTTCTCATACCAAGTCCTCACTCACTATTTCCAGCCTTAACATGTGTTCTCTCTGCCTAGAACATGTGTCCCCCCCGATACTCACAGAGCATGTTTTCCAATCCTTTAGCTGGAAAATCAACTCCTCTGAAAGGGCTTTCCTGAGCAGCCCACCCAAAGTGGCTGCCTTAACTAATGCTCCATCTTAGCTGTTTATTTCCTTCAAGGAATTACTACAATCTGAAATTATCTTGCTTATTTCTTTTCTTGTAAGAACTATTTTTCCCAGTAAAATTTAAGCTGTTGAAAGACACAGACTTTCTTCTGTGTAAGTGAATCAAAAAGTATCTGTTGAAAGGATAAATACATGAATTATACAGAGTCAAGCAGCTGGTTTTGCTGTGCATAAATCTTTTATTTGGAGGATTATTTTATTGCATCATTTCTCTTTTTTTAAACTTACAATGTGTCTTGGGTTTTAGGGATTCTTTTTATATTTTTCACAGTACGTAAATTTTAATCCACTTAATTAGCATTACATAACTAGTACCAGAGTTTATCTTAGTATCGAACTGATTGTTTTCCCTTTCAGTGGGACTGATCAAATACCTATATTTTATAAATTCTAAAAATTATATAAAAATTAACATTCACATTTACTCAGGGTTAAAAAAAGAATTTATTTTGGCTATGTGATACTTGGCTAAATTTTTCACTGGTCCACTGACTTTTTCCAAAGTGTAGATCCAACCTGAATTACCACTAACATACAGGAAATTGAACTGTATAGAAGAGAAATATTCAAAGGAAATATAATTAGGTGCATAGTGGGCATACCAAATTCTCATGCTATTTATGAAAAATAGCAGACAATCTCCATCTTGAGACACTAGAGAAAATCAACTTCATTTGATAGAATGAACACAAAAGACATGAAAGATACAAGAGCATACATACCATAAAAAAGGAGAGCCATAAATAGATGACTGACTGTGTAAGTGAGGTGAAATTTGCAATTGCTACAACAGGTTGTAGTTTACACTTTCTGCTGATGCATATTCATGGCAACTAACATCTGTGAACACTAGTGCTGTGAGCAAGAAAAATAAATTGACTAATTCTATTGTAGAAGCAACTGAGTTTCTACTCATGTTTTAAAAATGAACTATTATGAAAGTGTTTTTCTCACATCAACAACATTCATATTCACACCAATGTTTTACTGTTTTTAATGCTATAGTATACTCTGTAAAACTAAAAAATATATATAAATGTTTTCTAGTTGATGTTTATAAGCATTTGTATCTCCTGTTGGATTAAAACAGAAACTGTAGCCAAAATAATCCATTTGGAATCCTGATCATACAAACCAGGATGAATGACCTGAGATAAGTCACTTACACGCGCCAAGAGTAGGTTGCTCCTGAAACCCTGAACTAAAAACTTGCCATCCTGCTTTGCTGTGAGATGATAAAAGTAGGAAAAAATCTGTAACATTAAATATTCTGCATCTTTTGTTATTACTCACTGCTAATGAGTAAATACAGTGATAACTCATTTAGCCAGTCGTTACTTGGTAGTGTGCATATGTATATGTTTGTATACATGAAGAAACGTAGAATACCCACAAACTTATTTTATAAGCAAAGCAGAGCTATAAAATATGATATATAAATACTCAGAAGAGTCATCATGCCATATGTGTATACGAAATTCTTACTAACAACTTTTAGGACAAAGTACTGACGTGTAACCAATCTGCATATTTTCTAGGTGCTTTGTGAGAGCAGGAACAATTTTTTCCTTATTTCTACCTCAAAAATCTTGCCAGGTGTTGACATATGTCAATAACCCAAGATTAAAATAAAAATAATAATAATAACAACAACATGAAACAAACAAAGACAGCCATGGTCATAAGTATTCCCAAATTGAGGATTTTGAAGTAATTCTCTAGATTAAGTGTCTGATTTAATTTATATAAAAAATTCTCAAGCAAATTTAAAAGTCAAAATCATCCTTACAGAAGAAGCTACCCTGAAGTGAATCTTACTCAGAAAAGCTCAACAATCAACATCAAAATCTATTCTCGGGGACTTTCAGATTTGTAACAGGGTTGTTTCTTTAAGAATAAGTCAATAAAACAAATATACTTAAAGGGTTTTCATGAACATGCCTTTCTGAATCCTGATAAAGATCCTTAATGGGCCTTAAATTACTCAACATCACTACTAGGAGTCTTTGAAGTGAAGCTAGTAACTCATTAGGCAGGCATCCTGATTAAGTTTCAAGACCATTGTGAAATATATGAAGACAGTTCTGTTTTCAGTCAAAGGAAACAGTCAAGGATACCTACAAAATTTACCTCATTTACCTGTAGCAAATCTTCTATAGCTAAAAGTGGAAATGTGTCTTCTTTGGGGCTGAATACTATGGCATGAAGAGAGCCACCTTTGGGGAATACTGATTATTCCGACTGGGCTAAGAGATTTTTAGATAAATTTTTATTCCTCAGCCACTGGACACTGTCATCAAAAATGATTTATGTCATAAAATACTGACATAGTGCAAGGAAACTAAATATGTAAAATAAAATAAGAGTCACTAAAGTCATGCATAAAATCAAGAAATACAACAATTATGCCAGCATTTCATATTAAAGCCATAATAGATATTTTATGGTGTCATTACCTGACATTTACTGATACTACTATATCATTCCAAGTTTGAATATGACCAAAGACAGTTATTAAGTAATAATAAATGCCTCTGCCACTCAGCCAATAGGAAATAACTCAGAATCATCAACGTGACACACTTGGGGTCTTTCAGCAGATTCTTCAAGAGGGACTTCAGGAGCTAGAGTACATGGTTAAACATGTGCTTTAAAATGTGAAAACTTGTTAGGACTTCATCCAGAGATTATTGAAAAGTGACTCTGGACTTTTACTTTGTTTGATTTCTTTATCTAGACAACCATCAAGCTATTCCACACAAAAAAATTTGTTTTCAGCATCTTTGCATATTTTTTAAGAAAGTCAGCTGCCTTATCCTCAACTATAGTCAAAACATATTGTTCTAATTCACCACACGCTTTTCCTTTGTTCAAAATGTACATTTACCTAAAAGCACAACTTATTCTAATTACAAGGAATAAAGGAACCCCCTGGTATTAGTATGCAGGATTAATAGAGAAAAATTAGGATGTTAAAAAAGGTCAGTTATCAAAAAATACATTGATACATATTTTGTGAACTGTAAAACAAACATTAAAGACTTCAGCTCTGGGGGAAAATTCCAATTACTGAATTTAAGCATTAGAGGATGAACTGAAATTTCAAAGAGTTCTAAAGAGCTCATCTGAGTCATTTCCCACAAAGGTACTTAAAAGTTTTTGTTTTAATATCTCCAAGAAGACTTGACATTATTTTGTATCTTAAAACTATTTTAGCTGGGAAACTAATTTCTCACATATATCTGCTCTTGTGATATGCTCTTGCTTTTTGTAGAGTAGATAGAAAATCTACTGTAGGGTTTAGGTGACTTCAGCTTGGCATGCTCAATAATAGTAAATACACCTCAAATTAATTGACCACCTACTATATTCCAGACACGATCTAGTGTTACTGAAATGTATCATCTCATTTAACATGCGGAGCATCCTATTACTATTCCCATTTTACAGATAGGAAAATTGAGAGAGGGCAGACAGAATAAGCGAGAAGAACTACAATCCTGCAGCCTGTGGAATGAAAACCACATTCACAGAAAGATAGACAAAAGAAAAAGGCAGAGGACTAGGCACGACATGAAGGAACAAGATAAAACCCCATAAAGACACCTAAAGAAGTGGAGATAGGCAATCTTCTAGAAAAAGAGTCAGAATAATGATAGTGAAGTTGATCCAGGACCTCAGAAAAAGAATGGAGACAAAGATCAAGAAGATGAAAGAAATGTTTAACAAAGACCTAGAAGAATTAAAGAACAAGCAAACAGAGATGAACAGTACAATAACTGAAATGAAAAACCACACTAGAAGGAATCAATAGCAGAAAAACTGAGGCAGAAGAATGGATAAGTGACTGGGAAGACAGAATGGTGGAATTCACTGCCACGGAGCAGTGAATAAAGAATAAAGAAAAAAGAATGAAAAGAAATGAAGACAGTCTAAGAGAGCATTGGGACAACATTAAACACACCAACATTCGCATTATACAGGTCCCAGAAGGAGAAGAGAGAGAGAAAGGACCCAGAAAAATATCTGAAGAGATTATAGTGAAAAACTTCCCTAACATGGGAAAGGAAATAGCCACCCAAGTACAGGAAGAACTGAGAGTTCCAGGCAGGATAAACCCAAGGAGAAATATGCCAAGACACATAGTAATCAAATTGACAACAATTAAAACAAAGAAAAATTATTGAAAGCAGCAAGAGAAAAATGACAAATAACATACAAGGGAACTCCCACAAGGTTAACAGCTGATTTCTCAGCAGAAACTCTACAAGTCAGAAGGGAGTGGCATGATATACTTAATGTGATGAAAGGGAAGAACCTACAACCAAGATTACTCTACCAAGCACAGATCTCATTCAGATTTGATGGAGAAATCAAAAGCTTTACAGACAAGCAAAAGCTAAGAGAATTCAGCACCACCAAATCAGCTCTACAACAAATGCTAAAGGAACTTCTCTAAGTGGGAAACGCAAGACAAGAAAAGGACCTACAAAAACAAACCCAAAACAATTAAGAAAACGGTAATGGAAACATACATATCGATAATTACCTTAAATGTCAAAGGATTAAATGCTCCAACCAAAAGACACAGGCTTGCTGACTGGATACAAAAATAAGACCCATATATATGCTGTCTACAAGAGACCCACTTCAGACCTAGGGACACATACAGACTGAAAGTGAGGGGATGGAAAAAGATATTCCATGCAAATGGAAATCAAAAGAAAGCTGGAGTAGCCATACTCATATCAGATAAAATAGACTTTAAAATAAAGAATGTTACAAGAGACAAGGAAGGACAATACATAATGATCAAAGGATCAATCCAAGAAGAAGATATAACAATTATAAATATATATGAACCCAACATAGGAGCACCTCAATACATAAGGCAACTGCTAACAGCTCTAAAAGAGGAAATCAACAGTAACAGAATAATAGTGGGGGACTTTAACACCTCACTTACACCAATGGACAGATCATCCAAAATGAAAGTAAATAAGGAAACAGACGCTTTAAATGACACAATAGACGAGATAGATTTAATTGATATTTATAGGACATTCTATCCAATAACAGCAGATTACACTTTCTTCTCAAGTGCGCACGGAACATTCTCCAGGATAGATCACATCTTGGGTCCAAATCAAGCCTCACTAAATTTAAGAAAACTGAAATCGTACCAAGCATCTTTTCTGACCACAACGCTATGAGATTAGAAATGAATTAGAGGGAAAAAAACGTAAAAAACACAAATACATGGAGGCTAAACAATACGTTACTAAATAACCAAGAGATCACTGAAGAAATCAGAGAGGAAATCAAAAAATACCTAGAGACAAATGACAATGAAAACATGATGAACCAAAACCTATGGGATACAGCAAAAGCAGTTGTAAGAGGGAAGTTTATAGCAATACAATCCTACCTCAAGAAACAAGAAAAATCTCAAGTAAACAATCCAACCTTACACCTAAAGGAACTAGAGAAAGAAGAACAAACAAAACCCAAGGTTAGCAGAAGGAAAGAAATCATAAACATCAGAGCAGAAATAAATGAAATAGAAACAAAGAAAACAATAGCAAAGATCAATAAAACTAAAAGCTGGTTCTTAGAGAAGATAAACAAAATTGATAAACCATTAGCCAGACACAACAAGAAAAAGAGAGAGAGGACTCAAATCAATAAAATTAGGAATGAAAAAGGAGAAGTTACAACAGACACTGCAGAAATACAAAGCATCCTAAGAGACTACTACAAGCAACTCTAGGCCAATAAAATGAACAACCTGGAAGAAATGGACAAATTCTTAGAAAGGTATAACCTTCCAAGACTGAACCAGGAAGAAACAGAAAATATGAACAGACCAATCACAAGTAATGAAATTGGAACTGTGATTAAAAATCTTCCAACAAACAAAAGTCCAGGACCAGATGGCTTCACAGGTGAATGCTATCAAACATTTAGAGAAAAGCTAACACCCATCCTTCTCAAACTCTTCCAAAAAATTGCAGAGGAAGGAACACTCGCAAACTCATTCTATGAGGCCACCATCACCCTGATACCAAAACCAGACAGAGATACTTCAAAAAAAGAAAATTAGAGACCAATATCACTGATGAAAATAGATTGAAAAATCCTCAACAAAATGCTAGCAAACAGAATCCAACAATACATTAAAAGGATCATACACCATGATCAAGTGGGATTTATCCCAGAGATGCAAGGATTCTTCAGTATACGCAAATCAATCAATGGGATACACCATATTAACAAACTGAAGAATAAAAACCATATGATCATCTCAATAGAGCCAGAGAAAGCTTTTGACAAAATTCAACACTCATTTATGATAAAAACTCTCCAGAAAGTGGGCACAGAGGGAACCTATTTCAACATTATAAAGGCCATATATGACAAACACAGAGCAAACATCATTCTCAACGGTGAAAAACTGAAAGCATTTCCTCTAAGATCAGGAACAAGACAAGGACGTCCACTCTCACCACTATTATTCAACATAGCTCTGGAAGTCCTAGCCGTGGCAATCAGAGAAGAAAAAAAAAAAATAAAAGGAACACAAATTGGAAAAGAAGAAGTAAAACTGTCACTGTTTGCAAATGACACGATACCATACATAGCGAATCCTAAAGATGCCACCAAAAAACTACTAGAGCTAATCAATGAATTTGGTAAAGTTGCTGGATACAAAATTAATGCACAGAAATCTCCTGCATTCCTATACAGTAATGATGAAAAATCTGAAAGAGAATTTAAGGAAACACTCCCATTTACCACTACAACAAAAAGAATAAAATACCTAGGAATAAATCTACCTAGGGAGACAAAAGACTTTTATGCAGAAAACTATAAGACACTGATGAAAGAAATGAAAGATGATACCAACAAACGGAGAGATATACCATGTTCTTGGATTGGAAGAATAAATATTGTGAAAACGACTATACTACCCAAAGGAAGCTACAGAGTCAATGCAATCCCTATCAAATTACCAATGGCATTTTTTACAGATCTAGAACAAAAAGTCTTAATATTTGTATGGAGACACAAAAGACCCGGAAGAGCCAAAGCAGTATTGAGGGAAAAAAATGGAGCTGGAGGAATCAGATTCCCTGACTTCAGACTATACTACAAAGCTACAGTAATCAAGACAATATGGTACTGGCACAAAAACAGAAATATGGATCAATGGAACAGGATAGAAAGCCCAGAGATAAACTCACACACCTATGGTCAACTAATCTATGAGAAAGGAGGCAAAGATATACAATGGAGAAAAGACAGTCTCTTCAATAAGTGATGCTGGGAAAACTGGACAGCTACATGTAAAAGAATGATATTAGAACACTCCCTAACACCATACACAAAAATAAACTCAAAATGGATTAAAGACCTAAATGTAAGACTGGGCACTATAAAACTCTTAGAGGAAAACACAGGAAGAGCACTGTTTGACATAAAGCACAGCAAGGTGTTTTTTGATCCACCTCCCAGAGCAATAGAAATAAAAACAAAGATAAACAATTGGGACCTAATGAAACTTAAAAGCTTTTGCACAGCACAAAAACCATAAACAAGATGAAAAGACAACCTTCAGTATGGAAGAAAATATTTGCAAATGAAACATCAGACAAAGGATTAATCTCTAAAATTTACAAGCACGTCATGGAGCTCAATATCAAAAAAACAAACAATCCAATCCAAAAATGGGCAGAAGACCTAAATAGACATTTCTACAAAGAAGATATACAGATTGCCAACAAACACGTGAAAGGATGCTCAAAATCACTAATCATTAGAGAAATGCAAATCAAAACTACAATGAGGTATCACCTCACACCAGTCAGAATGGCCATCATCAGAAAATCTACAAACAACAAATGCTGGAGAGGGTGTGGAGAAAAGGGAACCCTCTTGCACTGTTGGTGGAAATGTAAATTGATACAGCCACTGTGGAGAACAGTATGGAGGTTCCTTAAAGAACTAAAAACCGAATTATCATATGACCCAGCAATCCCACTACTGGGCATATACCAGAGAAAACAGTAATTTAAAAGATATATGCACCCCAATGTTCTTTGCAGCACTATTTACAATAGCCAGGTCATGGAAGCAACCTAGATGCCCATCGACAGACAAATGGATAAAGAAGATGTGGTACATATATACAATGGAATATTACTTAGCCATAAAAAGGAATGAAACTGGGTCATTTGTAGAGACGTGGATGCATCTAGAGACTGTCATACAGAATGAAGTAAGTCAGAAAGAGGAAAACAAATATCGTATATTAATGCATATATGTGGAACCTAGAAAATGGTACAGATGAACCGGTTTGCAGAGCAGAAATTGAGACACAGATGCAGAGAACAAATGTATGGACACCAAGGGGGGAAAGCAGTGGGGGGTGGGGGTGGTCGTGTGATGAATTGGGTGATTGCGATTGACGTGTATCCACTGATGTGTATTAAATGGATGACTAATAAGAAAAAATATACAAACTTTTAAAAATAAATAAATAAAGAAATGCTGGAGAGGGTGTGGAGAAAAGGCAACCCTCTTGCACTGTTGATAGGAATGTAAATTGATACAGCCACTGAGGAGAACAGTACGGAGGTTCCTGAAAAAACTAAAAATAGAACTACCATATGACCCAGCAATCCCACTACTGGGCATATACCCTGAGAAAACCATAATTCAAAAAGAGTCATGTACCACAATGTTCATTGCAGCTCTATTTACAATAGCCCGGACATGGAAGCAACCTAAGTGTCCTTCGACTGACGAATGGATAAAGAAGATGTGGCACATTCACACAATGGAATATTACTCAGCCATAAAAAGAAATGAAATTGAGTTATTTGTAGTGAGGTGGATGGACCATAGTGTCTGTCATACAGAGTGAAGTAAGTCAGAAAGAGAAAAATAGCCTATATTAACGCCTATATGTGGAATCTAGAAAAATCGTACAGATGAACCGGTTTACAGGGCAGAAATAGAGACACAGATGTAAAGAACAAATGTATGGACACCAAGGGGGGAAAGCAGACGTGGGGGGTGGTGGTGGGATGAATCGGGAGACTGGGATTGACATGTATACACTAATATGTATAAAATAGATAATTAGCAATATCCTGCCATAAAAAAATAAATAAAATAAAATTCAAGAAAAAAATTTGAAAAAGAAAACAGAGGCACAGGTTGGTAGAGTGACTTTCTCTAAAAGTCACAGACGGTGTGGTGGACTTGAGATTGAAATCGAGGATGGTTGTCTCCAGAGCCCAGGTACTTAACTACCAGGCTATCACTAACTAGCTAGTTGACCCTGATGAAGTCATTTAGCTTCTCTGGAGGACTGGCCAATTTCTTATATCCCAAATGAGCCTGGAAATTCTATAATGCTATGAAAATACATTACATGTTCAGTGACCCTGTATATTTTGTAATTTTGTTTTACCCACACACTCAAATGCTGTATTTCACAGCTGTTCATTCTGTTTTAGTCAATTATGTAGATTAGCCCACCCCAGACAGGCACAAACAGGCCTTTCCCCTAGGAGTCCCACTTAATGTTCTCTCCTGATCGAAGGCTCCCTCAGCATTTTTCTTCCAGCGTATGCTCTTGATTTACCTCCACAGAAGCCTTCTGCTTAAATGAAAATCTCCAATACTCATGCATAACTGTTTTTAAAAACTCTTTACAAGTCTTCATGCAGAGTCACATGGGCTACTATGCTCAACTTTGTAATCACCAAAAAAAGTAAGATTGCTAGCAATCATGCTCCCATTTGATAAATCGTGCCTTTCAGATGAGAGCTATTTGTACTCTTCTGCAGCTGTTTGGCTTTCTGTGACTCCTTGCTTTTCTGGAATCTTATTCTCTGTAAAGATACCCTGCTCATTAAAGGAGACACAGGTTTCTACTACAAACTCAGGGATTATAATGAAAGACATTTCCTTGAGTAACACGCCTATGGAATCCAAACAGCAGTATCTAACATAATCTCATTTTGTAAGCATATAAATCCTAAGCAATCAAAATATTAATAGATACAGACATACCAATCTGTAGTCAGTCCCTTGTTCACCAAGATTCCCCGTATTACATTCCTGGTGGTCTCATCCACATATCCTATGCTTAGCGCACAATGAGAATATCCTCTCTTCTTTCTAGGTTATATCTTAAAGGGAGCCTGACCCTGAGAAAAAGCAATCTAGTTTTTTTTCTACTTTTTGACTCACACCCTAACAACTGAAATCTGGCTTCAGATCACTGTAAGAGATTTAATTATACCAGAGCCACTTACCAACTGGAAAGATGTATTGCCAGGACTCTAATTATTTCAACAGGGATTTTTTTTTTTGGTTTGTTTTCACAATTTAAAACAATGTTTAGATATGTCAGATACTTTTTGCTGCATTCAATATTTAAAATATTTTATTTTGATTTATGATACATCAGAGACATACCATTTCAGAATAAGTTCATCGACTTTATTCCAGTCCTTTAATTTTCTTTTTTTTAACAAAGTAAGTGGCTCACAGACACTGATTTATAGCTGGTCAGTGACTGACGGAGGTTACAACCTCAGCTGGGTCTGCTGTCACTTCTTCCACATCCAGTCCAGTATTAATTTAAAATGTAAACGCCACATGCTGGAGGTTTTCCTTTGCCTCTCCAGCTCCACCCTCCACCCTTAATCACCAGACTAGACTGCATCGACTTAAAAACTACCACCCCGGTTCTCTGGCTTCAGGTTGGATTTGGCCAACAGGGAGCAGACCAGGAGTTTGGGAGAGGGGGAGAGTGAGAGATCAGGGGAAGTGTACCCCAGGCCCCATGCAGAGGAACTTGTATACAGGTCCCCTGACCATTCCCTCTTTTCCAAGTCTGGGATGCTAGGGAGCAGATGGCAACCTGCTGATCCTAACTCTGAGAGGGAGGGGGCGCTGTTCCTTCTCTTTGTAAATCGCCCTTTTATTACATTCATCCCAAATTATCCCATTTTCACTATGCCATCTGTTTCCTGTTGGGCCCCTGACTGATAGAATATATTATAGAAATGTATTTAAAATCTGAAGTTTCTCTAGCTAGGCTGTCAAAAAAATTCGAAGCATTCCATTTCTGGGTCTTTTGTCTTGGGATTTTAGGGATGAGAGGATGAAGTTTCCTTCCACCTTAAATGAACTGCCTCCTTCCTATGATTCCAGTCTCAGTTCTCTGTAGCCCACCCAAAAAGCGTTCTCCCTCCACCTTAGCTAAAGCAGCCCGTCGTCCCCTACCATTGGTCACTGTCTCATCTCACTTTATTTCCTTCGTAATACTTATCAACTATCTTAATTTAGTCTGTGTATGCACTGGCTTATTCATCATTCTCTGTCTCCCTAGTAGACTGAGTCTACATTAAGTTGGGTTTCTACGAAGCAGACACTGAAGGATGCTCACCAGGGATCACCACCTGTGAAAGGAAGGGAGAAGAAGAAGGACTGGACAAAGGAAGATGCTGATGCAGGATGCTGGCCCAACAATACGGAAGTTCTGGTGGGAGTACTGCCACCAGAGTTACTCACGTGAGACTGAAATGACTTTTAAACCACCTCTGTCCTCTACCATCACTATACACACACACCTTCCTTGAGTGGCTGGCATCTGATGTCTGAGGAGAAGATTCAATGAGTTAAAAGGTCAGTGGGAAACATGTTCTGAGGTTCATCCAGGCCTCGACATGCCCTCACACGTACGCATTTTCCCTGCAGTGCATGGTTGCAACTGTGATAACCTGAATTACTGCTGCTGTTAATTTTTAAACACAAAACATAAATTACTCAGAGCTGCCTCCTGTCACATACTGGCAACTCAGCTTGTACTTCCTACTCTAATAAAAGCCACCAACACTGCCGTCTCAGACTTATCTGCCACTCTGATCTCTAATGGCAAAAGATTTCCATCTCAATGGCATTTTTGCTACTTAAGTCTTTTACATAAAACAGGCAGCAAATATGTGGGAAAATGTTTCACATCATTAGAAACCACACATTTGTGTTAAAAACGTATACAGTGCTCTATGTCAATTATATCTCAATGGAACTGGAAGAAAAAAATTAAAAATAAATAAAAAGCATAATACAAAATTAAAAAGATGAGAAAAATATCAATTAAACCATGAGGATTATTACCTATCTAATCAGCAAAAAATTAAAGACATTATAATATTCACTGCTACAGATTCTGCAGGGAAACAGACCCTCTCACACACACTGCCAGTAGAATTATAAATCACAACAGACTTTCAGGATGGTACTGTAATAGAGAAGAATGGCCAGCATAGTGTTTGGTGATCTTCTGTAAGAGTGGGATACACAGGGGCACAGAGGTCAAGAACAGAGGCCTTGGCAATGAGTGGTCCTGGGCCCACATCTTGACTCTGCCTCTTGCTGTGTGACCCTGAGCCACCACATAAAGAGGAGCTGCTACAATAAAAGGTCCTCTTGAATGCTGGACAATTATTTCTTCAGAATTCTATGGAAGCATGACCCTAAGCATCTCACCAAAAAGCAATGACTTCCTTCTGACTTGTAAAAATCACCTCATTTCTTCAGAAGCTTTTAGCTACTTAGGATGAAGTTCTGAAGTGGGGGGCAGGGGGTGCCTGTGGATCACAGAGCCCCTTATAGGTGAAGACTAATTAAAACAAAAAATTTAGAAGCTAAGATGGAAACGATATATTTGAAAAGTTACCCCTAAAACACATCTGTAATACAGGGTAGTTTGAAAAAACAAGAAGAAAAGAAAAAACAAATTGCCTTGTACCCAAATGACGATGCACTGAATAGGAAGCTTAACTGACTAAATAAAGAATTGAAGCAGAATAAAGTGAATCATTTAAAAAAAAACCTGGGGCTCATTTTAAAGAAAACATTCAAAGAAACAGAAAAGCCTCACAAAAAAAGAGCATAAACACTTATGTTGAAAATGACAGGGCTTCTCTGGTGGTGCAGTGGTTGAGAGTCCGCCTGCCGATGCAGGGGACGTGGGTTCGTGCCCCGGTCCGGGAAGATCCCACATGCCGCGAAGCGGCTGGGCCCATGAGCCATGGCCGCTGAGCCTGCGCGTCCGGAGCCTGTGCTCCGCAATGGGAGAGGCCACAACAGTGAGAGGCCCGCGTACCGCAAGAAAAAAAAAAAGAAAATAACAGACAATTTACAATATAGGTCACTAAAATATTACAGCACATCACAAAAAGGTAAAAATGAAGACAAGCACATCCAATTCCTGGATGAAAAATGAAAATTGAAAATAGAAGATATCATAAGGAAAAGGTGTGTAGCAGTCTTTTTATATGGATAATTTCATTTCCTCCAACCTGGGAGATGGGAACAGGGTTGGAAGAATGAGAAGATGGACAGCCAAATTAAAGAATGGCTACGCTGTCAATACTTTCCCCAGCTCGCCTTGGTCTCTCTGTCTGTTAGTTTCTCTCTCTAGAAAAAAAGTATGGAAAAATGGCTTCATAATTCAGTAAAATGTTACTGAGTATTTAAACCCTGAAAATTAATTGTTTAACAAATAGCTGAGTGAGCTCTGCTGTTCCAGCTGGAGAAGAGAACAGACTGATAGATGTAATAAGAGCCTCTATTTTTACGGAGGGCTCAAGGGAGAGATGATCTGCTGTTCGCATGGTCCAAACAGGAAGCTATGGTCATAAATTCTAACATGAAGGACATGGAGGATTTAGGTTAAATAGAAAGATGACTTGGCTGATAGTGAAGGCTATAAAATCATGAAATGGCTCCCCGGGGTGGATGGTAGATTTCCCTTTCTGGAAATGATGTGTAAAGAAGAGGCTCGTCTGTCAGGATGATGGAGGGGGACCTAAGCACGGTATCAGGATGGTCTCAGTGACAGTCTGTATTTTCTGGTTCACTAAAGCAGCCTCTATCTTTAATTTCCAGCAACTAAAGCAAATGCCTAAATCCCTTAGAGCCTGGGCACACCTTTGCTAATTTGGCTTGTAATGGATTTTAGCTTAATAAAACAGACAATAACTTGAGGAGTTGCTAAATGTAATTAAATAACTGAAGAGGTGTAATACAACCTATAAACATTAAAGTATTTCAACACACACTTAATGACAACCAGGTCCAGGTAAAGATGTATTTCTGTTAGGTAATTACGAACAGAATTGTTTAGGACGCAGAGGACTGGGATACAACATTAAACGTTGGCTATCATTTTCATGCTTAGCATTCACATTAGTTAAGGCATTTGTGGTGGTGTAACACCATAATGTCACTAATGAGTAATTATTTCTAGAGCAATTACTTTTTAAGTGATTAAGATGCACTGTATCGCTGTGACCCAACTGACTTTATATTTGCTTTCTCAATAGCTTCCTTGTCTTCCCTACCACCCCCCCCCCTTCCTGAAGCATATTAGATTGTCTTTTTCTCACAGGAAAATAATAGATTAATAATTACCAAATGCATACTGTTCCTGAGAGAAATACAATGCAGCAAGCTAATGTCTGCTAATTCTTAAGCTACCATTAAGGAGTTGAAGAGAGTATCAGGATTTTGGGTTGGATAATATATACATTTAAAACCTAAAATTTACAAGTTTATCATCATTTGGTCAATGAGTGAGAGAAAGGTATTAAGCCTCTGAATTGTAATATCCCTGAATGATACTAAAGGTGTTGACCAATATTAATTTATCCACAGAGAGCTTACATTCTGCATGGTGTTTACTAAGCCCTGTAGAAGATATTTAGTAAAATTATTAAGATACAGTCTTTGGCCCTAAGAACCTTAAAATCAAAGCCCAGATACAAGATAATCTGATGTAGGAAGATATTAGCTTTGTCATCCTGGATCGCAACTAAAGCAAAGGCCTTAATCTCTTTGAGCCTCTTTGAGCCTCAATACTATTTTTTTTGTTAATAAATTTATTTATTTATTTTTGGCCGCATTGGGTCTTCGCTGCTGTGCATGGGCTTTTCTCTAGTTGCGGCGATCAGGGGCTATTCTTCATTGTGGTGCGTGGCCTTCTCATTGCAGTGGCTTCTCTTGTTGTGGAGCATGGGCTCTAGGCATGCGGGCTTCAGTAGTTGTGGCTCGCAGGCTCTGGAGTGCAGGCTCAGTAGTTATGGCCCACGGGCTTAGCTGCTCCACGGCATGTGGGATCTTCCCAGACCAGGGCTCGAACCTGTGTCCCCTGCATTGGCAGGAGGATTCTTAACCACTGCACCACCAGGGAAGTTCCAAGCCTCAATACTATTAATAGCATAACAACAATATGAGCAACTACCACTTAGAATGGATATAAGGAATTAATGCATAGAAATTGTTTATCATGGCTTAAACATTCTTACAAACTTTAGCTCTAAATATAAAAATAATTATATATTTATATTTATATTTATTATTATTAGTCATATGTGTTAAGTATGAATAATTTGTGTCATAAGATCTCTGATAAGGGAGATAATTGGAAGCTGAAGGAGTCATTGCAGAGGAAATGAGCTATTGGCTAGGTGATGAAGGATGGGCAAGATTTTGCTAGATAGAGTATAAGGGAGGGTTTTCCATCCCAGCAGTGTGAGCACATGCCCAGAGCCAAGGACATATGAGCAAAATGGCTACAGAAACTTGAGTGGTAAGAAAATTTGTTGAGATTTACACCTGGTGAAAGGCTGATGAAGACAAACAGTGGTTGATCTTAAGTCCAGGTCACCTAGTTTATGTTTTATCTATTGAAAACCGCAGAGCATAGTATGACATAATATGAAACAAAGTGCTAATATTATAATTTACTTAAATCTGATTGATGAGTCATAAACTCAGATGCCCAGAGGGTCAGGCTTATGGCCTCTGTACTATGAGGAGTAGACTCTACCTAAGACAACAGGGAATGGTGGGAATCAGGGTCAAATGGAAAAAACATACTCTGTCAGAACAAGGGAAAAACATACTCTGTCAGAACAAGGTACCAATGTCTCAGCTTCAGTTACTTGTTGCCATGTGGGTAATAAGGCCCAGTGTTTCCGACCTTTTGATTTTTTAAATGATAACTAGGAAATATAAATATTAAAATGAAATGTGCTTAATTTTTAAAAGTACCATGTTAGTCAAATAAAATACTTGTATGAATTGGGTATGTCCTGAGGGCTGATAGTAGGCAGCCCTTGATATTATGTAATTTTATAAATGAGGAAAGCAAGTCTCTGAGGCATGAAGTGATTCACCAAAATTGACACGGAGAGTGAGTTACAGGCAGTGCTGGGATCTGAACCAATGGAAACTTTATCCAAGATTAAACTAGAATTCACTGGAGGTTAAGGCTTTATTCCACTTAGTGTGGAAACAGGGTGAACACATGCCCAGAGCCAGGACAGCTGTGAGGTTTCAGTGCAACCTTCATTTCACTAATAGGTGTCTTCACATTTTAGATTATTTTTCATTACAACCTCAAAGGAAACAGTTTAGCAGATGAACACAAGTCAAAATAAAATTAAAAAAAAAAAACAAGTGTGAGTGTGGGTTTTCTTTTCTTCGTTTCAGTGCAGTAGAGAGGAAAGAACATGTCCTGGGGAGTCACGCAGCCATTCAGACCTGGGTGCAAACACCACTGTTCACCATTTCCTAGTTATGCCGCTTGAGGAGGTCAGTTTGCTTGCCTTTAAAATGAAAATAACGATGTCTAGCATATAGAGTTTCTGGAGGATAACATAGAATTGTATAACTTGATGACATGCTGTCACATACAAGGAAGAGTGATAATGTCTTGAGACTTGGTTTTAAACACTGATTTAAGAAAGTCAGGAAAGAACGATTTAACAATTAGAAACGGATGTTCTGATATTAGCATTTCCAGTCAACTTCCCTGGGAAGCATAAGTTAAAACTCAGCAATAGTAATAGCCAATTAAATTATTAATATACTATTCTACCATTCACATAATATAGGTCAGTGAAAATTTCAGACCATGGTAAAGCAGAAATAAGTAAGGACGAGTTAGATATGGTATTGTTATTGAGATTAATTGCTTTTATGATGCACTACAGGATAGAAGAATTGTGAGTTAAAGTCAGTTTTCACAGTGTGAGGAAATGAGTTACTGAAAAATTTCAAGAAAATTAATGAGTTGAAGAAATAAGCAAGATTTCTAACAGAACAGGAGAGTTCTCCTGGATTTACAACTGTGACTTCGAAATACACAAAATTAACATTTTTGGAAAAGAGGTGGGATAATATTTGGAACCAGTCTTGGATTCATATCTGGACCTGGCATTTCTAGCTCTGCGACCCTGTGGATGTTATTAGTTCTTCTCTCAGTTCCCTTTTCTGTAACACGTGGATAAAAATGTCTGTTTTATAGCAGTGCTGACGGGAAATCAAATAAAATGATGTCCATGAAGCATTTAGAGCAATCACTTGCAAATCCTCAGTGTTCAGTATATGGTACCTGTTCTTACCATCGCTATTATAATCTATTTTAAGATTCTGAATGAGGTCAAGAGGAAAATGGTGAAATATTTTTAATGAGATTAAAGGAAAAAAGGAAGCAATTAAAAATAATATTGCAAAAAATATTGCAATTAATGCTTTGGACACATGGATGGTATGATGTCTTTTTATATTAAAAGTAACACAATTTATGTCAAGTCTAGAACAACAAATTCATATTTATACCTTCCTTTTACGTAATGTTGGGAATGCTCCATCAAACAGTAGCCTCCATGACAACATGGGACGCGTTAAGTATACGTTTTGTGTCTCTCATAACACTTAGTAAAGTATCCTACAAAAACTATGCAGGCAAACCACTTAACAATGTAGAGCAGTTTCCAGATTTTCTCTGTACAGTCTTTATACTTCTTTCTCTAACAATGGAGTTTTTAAGAGATGGAAAGGAATGAGACACGTAACACGTCCATCCTCAGATTCATTTGAAAATAAATACCTAAGATTAGTCATTTCCTAAGGTGAATGTCCAATCAATTTTCTCAATTCTGGAAAATACTATTTTATGTTTAAAGCATTATTAGTGTAATATTTGATATATGTAGCTATTGAACTGGTACCATTTATAAGACTGGTGTTCATTAATTATGAAATATTTAATAAAAATTTGGGGATTGCTTTATCTGTCTGAAGAACTGGACCATGTTATATATAGAACAAGTTATATTAGAATAATACTTTGTAAGGGCCAAACTATCAAATTGGTCAGCACATGGCTTTGAAAATGTGAGTCTGAATGCCTTTAAGGAGGATGTGCGTTTTCCAGTTTCTCTAAGTGCCCATCCTTCCCTATGACACCTTTCCAGGTTCTCTTCATTTAGTAATCTGCCCAGCCCCAATGGATATCTGAGTTTGTGACCCTGGCTCGCAGATACTTGATCTGCTGCATAGCAGATACCAGTAGCCCAAAAGCAGAATCATTACAAGCTTTCAAATATATTTGTCCAATCAGCGCTCTTTTTCATATAGACATAAGAGTTTATTGGAACTAGATGAACACAATCTATACTGAAGAACTTATTCCATCTTTGAGAGAAATAACTCTTCTGTAAGTCAAATTGATGGATTTGTGAGTTACTGGGGCAATGAACAATCAAATAAGGTAAACAGCAGTGCCTTCAAGAGATCTCAAAGAGATGGTGTACAGACCACCTCTGTAAGAGGATGCAAACTTTTAAACTCTTGATTGAAATATAACCTTTGAAAACTGTTTCATTGAAATATATGTCCAGAAAAGTGCTCAATTTATAAGTATAGAGCTTGATGAATTTGGTGGGGTACCATACTGGAGTAATAGCACCCAGAAGGTATGGATTATTTCCAGCGTCCAGAAGCCTTCCCCAAGGCCCTTCCAGTAGCTGCCCCTCCCCAAGGTATCCACTTTCCCTACTTCTCTCACCTTAGATAGTTTTCCTGCAATAGAGCTTCATATGAAAGGAATCACAGTGTGCTCTATTTTGTGTTTGGTTTTTTGAATTCAACATTACTTCTGAGATTTATGCTTATACTTTAGGGGGATGAGAGTAGCAAAATCATCTGACATTATGTGCCAAGGGCTCTGACAAGATGTACTCACAGGGATTCACTGTATGCTTTTCTATATATGTGGGGTAATTTGAAAGGAAAATGCACAGTAGAAGCTGGAAAATAAGAAATATATACATATAAGCTATAACAAGTATTACGCATTAAGAAGTTCTTTAGGGAAAAAATATCAAATGTTTCTCCATCCATGGATATATATATATTAAGAAGAGAGAGAGGTGTAGCACCCAAAGTGTTGAAGGAAAAATCAATGTTACTAATTTATATGGACCTTCCAGTAATTCTTTGACAAATGTCACCTTTGGCCACAAAAAAAGCAGTAAAGAATTTTGTTCACTATTATTTTTCCTAATTGCCCTCTTCACATCAGTTTCTGATTATTTACCAACTAAACATTTCTCGACTTTATTAAAATTATTCCTAAAAATACTTTACTGGTATATTTATCGATTATTTCCTATCAGAAGAGCCTTGTCGGATGTTTCTCTGCCAATATTCAAATATTGTAAAAAGTATTTATAAAGCAATAATATATTTATCTTCCTATATGCTTAAATAAAAGTATCACTGATGTATCAGTCCTTTATGAAAAAAGGTTACATTTCCTAGAAAAGGTTATAGATTTCTTTGAAACATATGTCAAATCTCTGTTCTAATGCTTGATATTTCTTTTGATGAAAATATTACTGAACTGTCTCAGTCATCTCTTCCTGTATCTTTAAATTGGAATATATGATATTTCATAAGAAAGAGCTCCGATGCAAGAATTTACTAAATATTAGGGAAAAGTATTGTGGATTTAGGCAGCAAGCATACCCAAACTTCCTTCTGAACTGAGAAACATTTAATATTATACTGTAAAAATGCTTATATATATTATTACATCAACTGATACTTTGTAACAAATAGTTCAGAAGATTCTTCAGTGCAATGATAAATGCTCTTTGTAGTCAAATCCTAAAAATTCAAAGATTTTAAATTATTTTCCAAGTCATAAAAAGGATGAGTAAATGCACATTTGATCACACACTCCCTGATTAAAATTCTTAATGGCTTCCTTTCCTCTAAAGATGAAGTCCAAACCCCTCAATGTTACCAACAAAAGGCCCTTCTTTCCTCTCCAACTCATACCTGACTTTCATAGCTCGCTCCCTCACGGTCCATACTTTAGCCATTCTGAAATGCTTTTACTTACCTTTCTTCCTTTACTTTTTCCTAAACATGCTGTTCCCTCTACCTGGCATCTCCTTCCCTTTGTTCTTCTCCATACTCTTTACCTGGTTAACTGCAAGTTTTCCCTCAGGTCTCATTTTACACATTGCTGCCCCTCTCTTTCCCACCCCCAACACACACACACACACACACACACCCCAAGTTGATTACTTGGAAAACTTTTTTTTTACACTTCTTCATCTGATAGAAACTAAGTGCCTCAGGTAGCTATGCATCATGAAAGCAGATAAGATATCATAACCACTTTACAAAGGCAAAAGTGGCCCAGTGAAATCAGATGACTTTCCAGGAAGGAATTAGAAATCAGGTTATCAGCTCATCAAATTCAGAGCAGGGCAGTGTTCGCTCCATATTGCCTCTCTGGTTTGATCAACAAATATGCCCCATTCCCTAACTGAATCACAGGTCAGTTTACTATTAGCATTAAAGTGCATAGTTACAGAGATGCTGTGCATTAAGAACCTCAAAGTGTTCATATGCTTTATATCAAGTCTAGTTATTCTTAAAGAATTTTTCCCTTTTCTTAAAAACTGCACTCTCCTTTCCTTAGGAAAAGCACACAAACTTATTTTGAAAAATCTACAAATCAGGAGAGAATTTTAATCAGGGGATTTCATGATCAAATCTAATATAGAAAATTATAATTAAAAATGGAAAATCAACATAAAAGATGTTAAAGACAGCATTAAAATAGTAAAAAGTTGAAACGCACCTAAATATTCCAAAGTAAAAGGTTGGCAACATACAGAGTTACCCACAAATATGACAGATTATGTAGTCTTAAAAATCATACTGTAGAAAAATGAAGGAATATTCATCATATAATATTAAATGAATGAAGCAAATTATAAAATGGACATACAAAATACTCACAATTTTCTGTGGAAAAAAATATTCAAAGAATACAGAAGGAAACTCTACCTAACCTATTAATGATGGGTATCTTCAAAGGAAAATTTTTTTTTAATATTTGATGTTTAATTCTTTACTTTCCAACTTTTCTGTGACTAACATGTAGTGTTTAGGTATCCAGAAAACAAACCCTTACTCTTATTAAAAGAAAGGAAGGGAGAGAGAGAGAGAAATGACACTTTTTGAATAAATCCATAGAAGATGGTGGGCAGATGACTCAATTGTTTAAAACCTCCAGTGTCTCATCATTTTACAGACACATAACTTCACAACAGTACCAACAATTATGCTGTAAACTCTATCAGCCTATATGGCCTATAGATTATGACAGATATGGAACAGTGATGTTCTAAATAGAATAATCTATGAGCAAAATTTCTTATCTAGAAGACATGTGGCTTATATTGAAATTTATGGGATTTTTTCTGTAATGTAGGAGCTATAGCTAAGAAAACAAACCATTCACACTTATGTAGCTTCAAGTATGAAGACTGATTTTTTGTCAATTATAACGTCATGTTTTTACAGAAAGGGAAAAACACAGTACAGAGTAATTTCAAGAGTCAAGTAGACTTGGATCAATATTCAGCTCCACAGTTTCCACAGATTTTAGGCACATTATTTAACCTCTCTGAGCTCCACTTTCATCTTGTGTAAAAATATCTACCTCCTGGAGTTAAAGCATGTAAAACATTTAGTATTAGTGTGCCTGGCACAAAATAACTATTTAATAAATGTGAATTAAAAAGAACTATTAAGTAAGCAAAGGAATGAACAGAAAAACTAAACATGAAAATAAATAAAATACCATGAGCAAAAGTAGATGCTTTGCATTTATAATGACACATCCAATCCTGTGCAGAATCTTCTACCACCAGCACACTGAGGCAGCCCTTTTGGTGGCCAATGGCCACATGGAAAGCTTAATGGAAACTAAACCTTGCTACTTGCCATGGGGTATTTTAACCAACACCACCAGACATCTCCTCCCATCAGAACAGAGTGAGAAAAGAACGCGCACACCCATTCCCAGTGCTGAGCAATCTGCCTGCAGAACACGCAGGGCACCACTGTCCTGGGGACCTTTGGATTCCATGGGTGGCAGCCACTCAAGGACACTACCTGAGTCAGACTGCAAAGAATTCCTGGCCACTGACACTCATCTGTTCTACCGTGCCATTGCATTCCCCTTTTATTTCTCTCTCTCTCTCTCTCTCTCTCTCTTTTTTATATCTTGGAGTCCCCTCTAGCCCTGTGACATGTTTCACCATCTGTTCATGCAGATGGTACCATCCAGAGAAGTCAAAAAGTTTGGTGTCCCCAAATCCCTCTTGATTCAGTCGGTTCTCTTTATCACAGAGCAGTAGGGAAAACAAATGAGAAACTGGAAACCACATTTCAAAGCACAGACAGGTCATAGCTCATACAAGGAATACATTCATGTTCAGTATCTGGTTTGAAGTGAATGCTGTCTACATAGGTAAGCCCTTACCCTGACATTCTTCTGAACAAAACTGTGTCTGCAACAGCTGATTGCACCTAATACAGAGTCAAACGCTACCGGCCCTTCTCCCCATTGTCCACCAGGTCAGCAACTACAGTAAGTAATCTATCGTAAATGTGGCTCTATGTATAATGTACACACTCTTTTCTATCCATGCTTATAGAAACTGAAAACTTGCAAGAACAAAATAGCTTTTTGAAATTAAAGAATGAGAGTAATTTGGTTTTACACAATTTAAAAATACTACACAAGATGCAGTTGAGCCAAGCATCCCACTTATGATGGAAAAAAACCCAGAAGCCTGAAGATCAATAGAAAAGAACAAAATCACAAAGAAAGGAGAAGTAACAGGGAAGTAGCCTCTTCCTTATCTAAGATGCTTGAGAGTTTTGTAATAAAATAAACACTAAGACTAAAACCTATCTATTGACACAGACTAAATTTAGCCTCCTAGGTGGTTTCAGAATCAAGTTTCCCCAAAGAGGAATGTCTGATAATCCATATTATTTGGAACTTGGTGACTCAGAATAGGACACTGTTTATATTACACTGAGGATTCAGAAGTTCATTCTCGCTCTGTGTTGATTTCCCCCTCTGTTCTTTCATTGCATATCCCTGCCCAGCCCCTGGCCACCCATGCAGTGAATACAGATTTTTTTTCCTCCTTGAGAGTAACTCCACCTACCATCAAACAAGGACCAGATCCATGGTTTGTCTCATCCCTTTATCAGGAGGTGTAGAGATGGAGTAATTTAACAAGGCTCCATGAATTAACCTTTATTGACTAACATTCCTGTAGCAATGAAATATACAATTCATTCAAATACTAAGAACAAAGAAGGAGCCCATTGGGGTAGAGGCAGTGTTTCTCATTATCACACTATGAGCATTTTTTATATGGGCACAAGGTTGACCGTTGTGTTTCTTATATCTAACTTCCCTAAAGAAAAATCAAACCATGATTCCAGGAAAATGGGCTAAAATACTTATGATTTGGGAAAAATACTGTTTTGAGCAAACGTAAGTGCTTCCTTTCCCCTCACAGTAATCAACCTTCATTCCCCCCACTGCCTGTCCTATGTTCTGTCACACAAATACAGAAAACACACATGTGCACTGTGTATATGCACACACGCATACACACACACTTATACATTCTGAAGTTCAAACAAGATAGTCCAAATATAACACAGAGATATTCTCTATACTAAGCGAAGAATATGATGTCTCTGCTCTGCCATCAATGAGAATCCATACACATTTTTATTCATAAAATATTTGATTACCATAAATAGAACTTCCCCCTTGAACTCAACAGTGACAAATTTTCTGAGGTGTGTACCTAAAAAGAGCTAGCTCTCATTAGAAGGTGTTTTCTCATTGATTCATTCTGTGGTGGAAAGCTAATATGGGTCACCTGAATTCCACTTTGATACAATTCTCTCCACCTTCACATCTCTGTATATCGTTCAAAGAACCATACTGATTGCAAATGACAAGGTAACATAACAAAACACCAGGCACCAATGGAAATTTCTACAAAATCAACTCATAGATGTATTTAAGTCACAATTTGGGAAGCTGAATTCATGACAATTTCTGATCCTGTTTTTGTTTTCAAAATGCCTTCTTATCAGCTGTTCAACTGGCATCAGCCCAAGCACCATCTCATTGTTAATGTAGTTCTTCTCACTAAGACAGAGAAATGCACATGGTATCTACTAGAGAGGATAGTCAGATTTTTTTTTTCTCCTCATCAAAACCTAATAACCTTTGATAATTGGGTATCAAATGCTATTGATTTGATTTTATGCTTCTTTTTCTACTCAGTATGCAAATCCATTGTTTAATAACGTTAGATACGATTTTGCATGAGTGCCTGAATAGAGACAGAATAATAAATCAATATGAGATAAACACTGAAGAGAGCACAGATCCCATTCAACTGATAAACTGAATCAGGTGGTTGGATTGATAACACAGGAAATACCGTGAAGAAATTGTAATTACTAATTCATTTACACATACATTTATTCAACATTTTTTTTCATGGACTCTTCTGAGACAGGCACTATTCAAGATGCTGAAATACAGTTGGGAATAAAACTGAGGTCCCTGCTCTCATGGAGCTTATATATTAGTGGAATGAGGCCAACAAAAATAGTAAACAAATGAATAATGCATCTAGTTATAAAGAACATAAAATGCAGTAATGTGAAAGAGAAGAAACAAAGTTCTGAGTAAAGCAGTGTTACTTAAACTTTCTTCCTGTGAGCACATGAGTTTGTTCTGCCCTTAGGACCATTTTGCTTCTGTCCTTTACAACTGGAACTCTCATTCCTCAGATCACTGCTGTCAATCTTCATAAATAACATCTCAGCTCAGGTGTCACCTCCTAAAATAGGACTCCACCTTACTCTTCTAGCTACTTTTTATCCAATCTTTCATTCTGTTTTTCTCCATAGAATTCATCACAATTTGCTGCCCTCATTTATCATTAAACATTTTTTTTCATGGTGGCTTACATGTTTCCTTCTCTAAGTACAAGCTTCTGGAGGTAGAGTCTATATCTGGCTTATTCACTTCTGCAACACCCATCCCCCACCTAGAGCAACAAGAGATGCTCACTCACTAGTTGACTGGATAGATAGAGGGGTAAATGAATTAAATGTTCAGCAATTCACTTCACTACAATGGCTTTGTTTCATTAAACATGTATTAGAACTACTAGTATTTTCTCAAGCTTCCTTTTGGAACACTACACCAATGTTCTAATATTAGGTAGTCAAAATGAAAAACTGCATTCAGCTATTAGCCTTATGAAAATTCTGAGTATGTCATGTCTGCTCTGCCACCTCCCAGCCCAGGCACTGGGTCATTTCTCCACATTAAACCTGTGAAAGCACTAAGGGCATGGGCTATGAGGTCAAACAGGCTTGAATTCTATTCCCAGCTTTGATGCTTATAGTTGTACCGCTTTGAACAAGTTACTGAATTTATCTAAGCCTCAGTTTCCTCTTAAAAGATAGAAGGATATCAGTATCTACCAGATTGGATTATTTGGGGATTAGAAGATACAATGTATGCACAGTACTTGACACACAGCATGTACCCAATTAATTTTGACTATTACGATTATCTTGGTAACTACAGTAATAAACTACAACAACAATTACTTATTAGGTACCTACCGTTTGCCAGCTACTTTACATGGGTTATATTAGTTAATTTTGACCATATTCCTGCAAGTTAAATGATATTATAATTTTCAGTTTAAAGTTAGGTAACTTTTTAAAAAGCCCCAAAGCCTATAAGAACAAACTCCAGAACTTGGTTCTTACCTACCATCCTATCCTACCTCTTCCATCTCCCTATCACATATATTCTTCTCCTACTAACCTCCAAGTTTTGAGTCTCAAGTTTTGAATGTCTCATTTGTCTTTGTGTATCCCTGAAACCTGGCACAGTGTTGGTACGTAATAAGGATTTACCACTACCATTCCTTCTTGCCAAATATCATCCCACATGAATCAGGATGGGAAACAGCAGAAGAGGCCAACGTTAGATACATGTAGAAATCTTAATAACAGCAATTAATCTTTACAAACAACTTCGTATGTGCCAAACACTTTACGAAAATCTTTACAAGTATTTGTCTGCTTAATCACCCCAGTAATTCTATAAGCTGGGTACTATAAAGCCCTATATTCCTGATGAGGGAGCTGAAGCTCAGAAAGATGGAGCACAGCTAGTTAGAGATAGAGGAAGGCCTTGCAACAAGGAGGTCAGATTCCACACCCATGCTCCAAACAGGCCAGAAGAAGTTGGTCTCTCTCTCCTGGTCGTTTCAGTATTTTCCCTTAGCTGTCAGTGTACTACAGCTGCTAAAATATAAAGTCCTAATTATATTCTCTATTATTGCTACTGAGAACAATGCAACATGGAATTGGAATCTTCCTCCAAGGATTTATGACCATTTAGCATTTTGGCACCTTTTATTCTGTCCATACGAGTGCAGATAATGAGCTACTTCTCAGAAGTAAAATAGCTTGAGCATTTCATAGTATGGTGACTGTAATTTGTCATTAACCTATTACAGTGGTCTGGCTTGCTTTATTTGTGACCTCCAGAATAAAGAGGTAGGAATGGGCTAGAAATCCTCCCTTACCACCCATTTAGTAAATCAAGTAATTAAACTTTTACCAAAAGTCTTTTAACCAAAAAAATATGGAGGTGACTTCCAGAGGTTGGGTAATGCTTTATCTCCTTCCTTTTTTTTCTGCCCGTGGAGAATAAGGGTGACATGAATATCTGTGAAACAAATATTTTTCACTCGTTCCAGAAAATAAATATAGATTTTCTTCCGTGTACTCTAGGGTCTTCTGTGATAGGCCAGTAGACAAAGATACCACTTGTCTGAAATTTAGAGGTGTGTCTAATGGCTCAGTACTCTTTCTGCTTTCCCTTCCAGTATGAGAGTATTGATGCTAGAGTTAGAGACAAGGGTCTCACTGAGAGAGTATTTTAAATCCGGGACACGAAGATGTACAGGTTACTTGGGTCATTCCTTCCTGGATTATCAAGTAAGAATTGACCTTCTTCAATCCAGCAGGAAAGCTTGTGGACCGGGTGACTTGCGGGCAGCCTTGAGAGTCTCTGCAAACCACAGCAGCCACGTGCCTCCTCAATGCACTAGGGTTTTACATCTCTGGCTAACTAAATTGAGACTTAATCAAATCTTACAGTGGTTGCTTTTCCCTAGTCTGTAACCTTCTTGAAACTCCACAGGATGGATGTACAATTGTGAAATAGAAGAGATTTTCAAAATCCCTATACACCAAGTTACAAACTGTAGTGCATGCTGCTTTTCCTTGAACTTGGGTATTCAGAAAAGTGAAACAAAAATAACTCTCTGCATCTAAACAGTTGCAAAGTAGGGATCCATTCAAGAATAAAGGATGAAAGGAGAAGTGATGATATTAAGTTATACCTGAGGAACATACTCTATGTCCTATATGTATGGGAATAGCAATGCCAAAAACAATGCACAGGTCCCTATTGTGGAGTCCTATTCAAGATTGAGAGTCATACTCATCTATTTAGGAATGATACCCACAAAAATCTCTCTAGAGGGGAGATGAATGACTCTTAGAAGTTCCTTTCAGGAGCCTTGGGAATTTAGGCTCTCCATTCTTCTCCTTCCATCAGCGTTTTCAGTACCGGCTTTTTCCAAGAGTCTTTTGCATCTATCTACCTGGACAGAGACAGTGTTCTCTCAGTCTCTGGGAAGGTGACTGAGATCATAGCCTTTGAGTTTAATACTAAGCCTGGAAACTCACTAGAAAGTTACTTACTTTCCCAAAGCCTGAGTTTCCTCAACTATAAAATGGCACTGATGGTAGCCTGCTTCACAGGATTGTTTAATATAAATAATTCAGGGCTTGACATACAGAAGGTACTCAATAGAAAAGGGAACCCTCCTACACTACTGATAGGAATGTAAATTGGTGCAGCCACTATGGAAAACAGTATAGACATTCCTCAAAAAACTAAAACTGGAGCTTCTGTATGATCCAGCAATACCACTCATGGGCATATATATCCAGACAAAACTGTAATTCAAAAAGATACGTGCACCCCTATGTTCATAGCAGCACTATTCACAATAGCCAGGTCATGGAAGCAACCTAAATGTCCATCAACAGATGAATGGATACAGAAGATGTGGTGTATATATATATATATATATATATATATATATATAAAATATATATATTATATATATAAAATGGAATAAATAATGGAATCATTCATAAAAAAGAATGAAATAATGTCATTTGCAGCAACATGGATGGACCTAGAGATTATCACACTAAATGAAGTAAATCAGAAAGAGAAACACAAATAGCATATGGTATCTCTTACATGTGGAATCTAAAATATGACACACATGAACTTATGTATGAAACAGAAACAGACATAGAGAACAGACTTGTGGTTGCCAAGTGTCGGGGGCGGGGACAGGGAGGGACGGATTGGGAGTTTGGGATTAGCAAATGCAAACTATTATATATGGAATGGATAAACAACAAGGTCCTACTGTATAGCATGGGGAACTATATCCGATACCCTGTAATAAACCATAATGGAAAGGAATATGAAAAAGAATATATATACATATATGTATATATCACTTTGCTGTATAGCAGAAATTAACACAACATTGAAATCAAATATACTTCATCAAATAAATTTTAAAAAGTAAGTAAATTTGTATGATGAACAACAAAAAAGTACTCAATAAATTTTACTACTACCACCACTACTACCACTACTTCAACTATCTCAGCTAAATAAGTATTCATATATATTTGTTTTGAACAGGTCTTTGTGTAATTAAAACTCTATCATGAGTGAACCCATTACAAAGACTATCTGGTCTAACCCTGTATTTTGCCTATTTGCTAATAAGCAAGTTGCCAGCGAAAGCTGCCAGCAAAGTTCACTGATTTCATGAAATCAGGGTGGCACAAAAGATATACAAAATGTGATTAGAGAAAACTTTATCTTCAAACTAATAGTGAGGATAGGGAAGACAAACTAATAGTGAGGATAATAGGCATGGTTTCAAGTTTAATTTAATGGAGTCATTTCTGTTTTCTTTATTTTTAATATAAAGCAAACAGAAAAAATTTTGCAGGTATATGTGTGTGTGTGTATATATATATATAATATGCATATACACACAAATACAAATCTATAAATGAATACATATGCATATTTATACCTATAAATGGAGACATATACACACACAAACACATATACAACAGCAACAGTTTTAATCATCCACTAGAAAATACTTTTCTTAAAATAAAATAAAACAAGACAAAACAAAATAAATATCTGGCTTCTCTCCATGCTGCCAGTACTCTCATGACCCAGAGGGTTCGTTCCTAGTGAAATCGCGACTATGCTAGTGCTACTTCTGAATGCGCTTATGTATAGCCATGCTGTATACAGATACATCCGCAAGCCAATGAATGGCGTGTTCTCAGGGGTTTCAGGTCTTCTCCTCTTTGCACACAAGGCCCACTTCGATGACACCCTGTACTCATTCTTTGGGTCTTCAATACAAGATCCATATCTTTACTGGGAACGCAGTTGGTGTCTTTCCTGCTTTGAAACCCCTGGAGTCTCTGACCACTCATCTTTCGTATCTTTGGTTTCAGTTCTGCCATATTCAGCTCTCATTGGACTGAAATCAATGGACATGAAGACAACTAGGGTAGTAAAGGAGACTCACTGATTACAAGAACAAGATGAGTCAGTAATATTTGAGAAAAAGAAGTCAGGCAGATTTTCTTTTCCTCTTTAAATGTTGTTATCTAAAAACCCAGCAAAAATATTGCAACCAAAAGAGCCCTGGATTACACCTAATGGTGTAATTCTGATTCTGCTATTTCCAGTTTGGATTTGACTTATTCGCTGAGGTCAGTCAGACCATGATGACGGCAAGTAACCAAATGACTCCAGCAGCAGGAACAATAACCAGCCCTGGATTAGGAGTCAGGAGGTTGGGATTCTGCTCTGTGCTTTGCCATCAATCGTCTGTGTGATGTTAGGCACAATCACTTCCCTCTCTGAGCTTCCCTCTTCTTTTCTGTAATAATGAAGAAGGTGAACTTGAAGATGACAGAAATTACTTCTAAATACATTCACTTTTCATATAAATAATTTTATTTTATAGTGAAAAATAATGGGCAAGAAATTTCTTTTAAAAATTCATCCAGGGACTTCCCTGGTGGTGCAGTGGTTAAGAATCCACCTGCCAATGCAGGCGACATGGATTCGAGCCCTGGTCCGGGAAGATCCCACATGCTGCAGAGCAACTAAACCCATGCGCCACAACTACTAAGCCTGCGCTCTAGAGCCCAGGAGCCACAACTACTGAAGCCTGCGCGCCTAGAGCCCATGCTCCACAACAAGAGAGAAGCCACCGCAATGCGAAGCCCGCCCACCGCAACGAAGAGTAGCCCCCGCTCGCTCCAATTAGAGAAAGCCCCCGCGCAGCAACGAAGACTCAACGCAGCCAAAAAAAAAAAAAAAAAAATTAATTTCAGCTCTTTAAGGAGGATGTATGTGTCTCTTCCCACGGAGGTGGAGGTAGATGAAGGTGTTTTTTCCTGCTTAGAAGACTGAGAATCTGGAGCACAGGGTCTCACACTCTGGCCAGAAGAACTGATATTCTTAATAAAATCTCTGTTGTTCTGCTTGACAAAATGCATTCACTCCATATCTCTATGAAAATGAATTAAACCAATTAGGAAATCCAAGTAAAAAAATTGATATATTAATGTTTAATAGATTACATTTCAGTGTGAGATGGCTACTCAGTTATTCACTTGCCGAATACCCTGTGGTAAAGCTTTAGGAGTAGAGGAAGAAGATACAATTAATAAATCTTGCCTGTCTAAATTCATTACAGGCTAACGTTATCCTTTGCCATTTTCCCAATGACAGAACATACATAGCGGGAGGTGGTTGGATTGCCTTCTGCTTCCTGCTGAATCTTTCTTTAAGAATGTGAACCTTTAATCAGAAGTGACATGTTGCTGACCCAATGTTACATATGGGAGGTGTACAGACATATGAAATCAAGGGCTGCCCCTTCACACCAAAAGACAAACAGCTATTTTTAGATGGGTCAACTACTACCAGAAGAGTAAGAAAGTCACCCTTTCCATAAGAACTGTCCTAATAATCAGCACCAGCACATCTCCTGAGCCATTTATTTAGCTAATGACACCACAAGTTACAACAGCACAAATACAAGATTACAAATTGTGTTGCAAAAAGCTTTGCCTGTTTGTCACTAAAATATTAAGTAAATGTGAAATAGTAGTCCTGCATTTTATAGCAATAACTACATATTTCACCTTATGTCAAAGCCATACACCATATCCTATATTGGATAAAGGAATATATCCCAAATATGTCTTATAATGGTTGAATAATGATGGTGAGCAGAGTTTTACTGACATGGCAAACATGTTTATGGTGCACTCATGGTTAAAGAAAAAAATAAGATCAGAAAATTGTATGTATAATGTGAATCTGTTTTATGACAAATTACCTATATGCTTTTTTACTCGAAAAATATCTGGAAGAGTATAAAGCAAGATGCAGGTATGATAGGATTAAGGGTTGCTATATTTTCATAACTTAACTGTATTTTCTAAATGTTTAAAAATAATTATGTAACATCTCATAAGAGGAAATAGGTTTTGTTTTCATGTTTTTGTTGAACAATTTAGTAATGTGCTAAAATGCTTATGATATAATGTTAATGACTTAGCATATAGAGTCCAATTGGGATTCAGATTCTAAATTTTCATAAAAAATATACATTTTTACATTCACAAAAGGGTGTCATCAGTTGATAATTCAGGTTTTCCTATATACCTGAGTGCACTGATTTTGTTTTTGCCTTCTTAATTAATCAGAAGATCTTTTTCAAGAAGATAACTACAGTTGCTAAAGCACTGCAATATCACGTTAAATACTGCTGTATACGTAATGAGGTGGAAGTCCTAGATTAGCAAAATCACAGGTATTGAGATTTGGGGAGTGATAATAAAATTTAGAAATAATTTAAATGAATAATTGTAAGAACTACTAAATGTAAGATTAGAATGCAGCTCTCCTAATTCTCTGATCAGTGTAGTTATCACTAGCTTTCTGAAATCTAATAATTATCTCCTACTTTAAGTAAATAACAGACTAAATTATACCTATGTAACATTCTTTATGATGCATGTCAACACCAGATTAAACCTGATTTTTATTGGCTAGTGCTTTAGATGAATTCATCAGCAGAAATCCTGTACTTTCTATGACATTTTTCCTTGATGTGTTCTGAAAATAATTTGATTGGGTCAATTTGATTTTGGAATAAAATACAGATAATCTGTTTGGAATATGTGCTTTATACATTGCTAGGAATTCTTCTGCCTAGTCAATGAGAAGTCTGCTGTCACCACTTCTACAGCTGGGTTCATCCCAAGAAAATATTCTTCCCTACCTCCACTTATATCTCCTAACAGAAATATCTAAATAGTATCATAAAAGAAAGCAGGTATTTTATTTTATGATCACATTGGTATAACTGAGTTATCAACTAGCCAAGAGTGAAGGTAAGAATCTATATTTAAGGATTATATTGCTCTTTAGCCACAAACTTAGACTTGAAAAACAACATTATTCATCACTTTTCTTAATTATTCCTGCAGATCTTTAAACAAGGTTGAGAAAATAGATGCATGATAAGACATGATGAGAATAAGAGGAAAGGCCTGGTTTAAGAGAAACTATATAACGCTTGATTAAATGAAATTACTGAGTGCATGCTACAAATGAGGTACTGGGTTTGGGGCTACAGGGCAGCTTCTAAATGCTGTCATGGCCACTTGGGTCTCAAGCCAGGCATCTAGTTTCCTTCCTCTTCATCTCAGCCTGCCAGTGCGATGGCTGGCGATACTTGGCTCCACTGCAGGTTTCAATCCTCTTAGTATTTTAGTAGTCCCCTTTTTCATTTTAGACATGCCTGACCGAGACCTTTCCCATTCTCTTCAACAGACTTGCTCACTTGTGCTCCTCTTGTCCTTTTTGTTCTACACGAAGGAGTATCTTCACAGAATCATGAAAAGATACCTGGGGTAAAATTCTACAATATAAAACCACTGCCTTGATATCTAAACCTTTCTCTGTTCCAGCCTTCTGTTTATTTATCAAATATCCCCAGCATCCATCTATTTATCAAATATTAAGTAACACTGCACACTTACTATCTACCAATTACTATGCTACTCGAAATACATAATTTCACTTTCCAGTCTGATGTCAGATTATAAAATTTTTTACATTCACTGATCTCATTTGATTCAGAAGATGATTGGGTTGTTAAAATGATATTATCTAATTTATCCCCCCCTTTTTATATATGAGGAAATTAAAACCTGAAGAAGATGCTTGAGGTTCAACAAGAGGTCAGTGACAAAAGTCCAAACGAAAATACAAGTTCCATTATCATAATACTTTGTTAAGGAAGTTGGTTGCATTGCTCAATTGTGTCCATTCATCTCTTTGCACAGCGTCAGAACTCTATCCTTCTAAAATGATTATCAACCTGAAAAGTAATGGAATAACTGAGAGTAAGCTGCTAATCCGTGTTTTTGGCAATGGGGAAACAAAAATCCAATCAGAATGAAAACTGTTAAAACCTAGCCTATAACAGCAATAACTAAAACATTTCCCGTATTTCTAAATCTCAATCTCCATTTTCTGAACTTCCCAAGTTCATTTTCTGAACTACCTTAATGCAAGTCTGTCAATTAGCTGAGCGCTATCCTTAAAACTCATGCTATCCAAACACACTGTTTCACCATGAGTGGACTCAGAGCTCCTGCTGTACAGTCAAAAGCAATGGGTACATCCTTGCAGGAGGATGATTTCACAAGGAGGTTATCCGAGCTTCAAGTGTAGAGCTATGACCAGTCCTCCCTGGGTTATGGCTTAGCCTGGTTGTCTATGGTCATGGATCCCACCCACTAAGTATGCATCCTCTGAGATGAGATGACCTCGTTTTCAGACACAGCTACTAAAAGTACATGTCACATACAGGTAATTCTCTGCCTCTCAGAGATCAGAAATACCATTCTTTGGCTTCAGACTTTTCAATCTTGAGGGCTATTTCTTAGATAATAGAACCAGAGATTCCTAGGCCATTTTTTCTTTTCCAAATTTTACCATGGAAATTTTCAAACATACAGACAAGTTGAAAGAAGAGCATGACAAACACCTATGTACCCACCATGAAATACAACAAGCATTAATATTTTGCATACTACTTTATCTTTAATATGTTTTAATACCTAAAAATTTCACTAAGAAAACTCTACAAAAGAAGCTTACTCAGATTCTCTGAATGACTTCCCCTCCAGCCCCCTCATCCCTGCCAATCTTTGTGCATCTCAACGGAAGAAGCATTTAAGTCCTTAAACGATTTTGCCTTGAACATGCATGACATTCGGCCCAGAGGACTTGTTCTACCTAATTTATTGGTCACTGCCTTATATTTAAAGTCTTCCTTGAACCAGCTTTCTATGTCTAGGTCTTCATGATTGCCTTTCAATTCTCCTTATTCCGACTGATGAACCTTGCCTGTACCAACTTCTTTGCAATGATCTTGTCTGTGCCCCAGGATTCCACACAGCAAAAATCATCCCTTAGTAAACTGGGAATGGTGTGACTCTCAGAACCTAAAGATGCATCTTCCATAGATGACTCAGGACTGCTGTTCTCTAGGGCTTTATTCTATCAATCAAGAACAAAGTCTGGGGCTTCCCTGGTGGCGCAGTGGTTGAGAGTCCGCCTGCCGATGCAGGGGACACGGGTTGGGGACATGGGTTCGTGCCCCGGTCCGGGAAGATCCCACATGCCGCGGAACAGCTGGGCCCGTGCGCCATGGCCGCTGAGCCTGCGCGTCTGGAGCCTGTGTTCCGCAACGGGAGAGGCCACAACAGTGAGAGGCCCACGTACCACAAAAATTTAAAAAAAGTCTGTATCTATGGATCTAATGCAAGCAGTTTCCATATCACTTTTCTTTACCTTCTTTTTTTTCCCTTGCATGCTTTCAGGTGATTTCTACTATTCTTTATTTCCATTTGCCAGTACGTAAGGAGTAGGACAGAATGATAATGAAGAGCAACATCTTTGTATTCAAACTATTATACTTTCCGGTGCCGTAGCTGTGTAACTTGGTACACAAGTTCCTTAATTTCTTCATGTAAGACAGAAAAACAAACCAACCAACCAATAGCGCCCAGTTTGTAGGAATAAAGTCAATTTTAAATGAGATAATATAAGCAATGCTCTGGCACAGTGACACGTACAGGCTAAGTCCTTTAATGCGTACTAACTACTAATATTAATACTATTACTATTCTAAACGCTGTTTGAATGCAGCCACTATTGAACATAGAAACAAAATAAATTTCTTAGCAGACTATCAGTAACAGAGAATGACTGGGGTAGGAGAGTGGGTAAGTAGGCGAAGGAACTAAGTAGATCTGAATCAATCCAGCAGCAGCAATTTTAATTGAATTCCTTTTACTTTTTATTACAAATGAAACTTCTGCTGTTGAAAAGGAATATCTGGCCTGCACTAAATTTCAGCTGTGAAATAAACTGTTCTATTTATCAGTAAAAACTGGAATGGGATATTTACAAATTTCCTGAAAAACCTCTTATCAATTTCAAACTCAGGATTAACTACACAACTGAGAGAACAGTCACAATCCATGAGTCTTCTTTTTCGTCCAGGAGTGTTAATTTTATGCACGTCAAATGTGTTCAGGAACCTGCACATTTTGCCATTAGCCCTTATTGGAAGTGGGGCTGAGAGGGTGATGATTTACAGTAATAGTGTCCAGTCGGTCTTAATGACAAGAGTGAACAGCCACCACCTTTTTTTGTCTGATTATTGGCTTAATGATTAGAAGCCATATTTATCATCGATATTGGCCCTCTCTTGTCCCTCTCAAAGACTTTTGATTGTTGATTTTTTCCCACCCATCCAACTTTGCATATGTACATTCAGAATTCATTGACAATCTTTACTGAGTTTATTTACAGGGTAGGTGCTTTGTCAGTGCTAGGTATAACAAAGAGAACACAACTGGTTCTCTGGTCTAAATGTGGGTATCACCGAAAAAAGGAAAACACAATGTAATGTCTACATGATTGCCGTGAAGATTTGATGGGAAAAATGTATCCAGCACTGGGTCTGATGCTTAGCGAAGACTTGCTACTTCCCAGGCCCCTCCCCGCTCACTCCCTGCCAAATGAGTAACTCATTATTGCTGTGCTTCTCTCTGCCTTCTTCAGGATTCTGACTTCCTTCTGTGCTTAACTCTTAAAACGTGTGAACTACAACCTCTTTGCATTCCTCCACTGCCCATGCGGTCCCCATCTCATCAAGGTCTTTGTGATACCATATTTTCATTGCAGCCACTATTGAACATAGACACAAGCAATAAATTGTAGTGGATTCCAAGCAATAAGTTTAGCACAATGTATCTGCTAAGATAATTCTTTCCGTAAGTACTTTCAAATTCCACCACTTTGGTGGAGTCTTTGCAGACACTGCCTGTCAACTTATTTTATCTTTCCGCTATTTCTCTTTTTCCCTAAGGCCTGTATGCGAGCAGTGCCTGTATCCAATTCATCTCTTTACTTCCAATGGCTGACACAGCGTACAAACTATGCTCTCTCTTGGCCTCAGTCTCTCCCTCCCTTGACAAACAAATGCCATTTTCTCTACAAACAGGATAAACAAACAAAGAAGCTGGCTTATAAGGATCTAAGACAATGCACCAGTCAGGAACGATGAACACAGCAGATAATGAAAATTAGATATAACAGATAAGAAAAGTATGGGAGTGAGAGGCAACCTACGGTAACGGTTAGGAGCTCTGGCTCTGAACTTAGAACAGGACTCAGATCCCATCTTCACTGCTTACTTTCTCTGTGATCTTAGACAAGTTACACCAGCCTTCATTTGAAATAAAGATCATAACAGTTTTAACTTATGAGGTTGTTATAAGTTATTGTAACTGTAATAATACATGGAGTGTACTCCCTACTGTCTGACCCCTAACAAGTGTTCAATAAATGAATAATAGTATTATTATCATTATTATGAAAAAGTCACCACATGTTCACGTAAAACAGAATATATCAGAGACAACTGAACATCTCAGAATAGAGAGTCTTCCCCAATAATGGAGAGGAATTCTTTACATTGCAATGTTTTCAGAGTAAGACAGATATCTTTTTTCTTCATCTTTTTTTCCAGGGAACCATCTAATACAAAATAAACTTTAAAAGAAGACACTGTCATATTTCACAATTCATCCTCCAAAGAGCAGAGCACCACAGTTCTTCTCTGATAGAAAGGTACATTTAATAGTGTAAATTCATTATTAATAAACCTGAGATGATGGCTATTTATTTGCAAATCTGATTGCTCCTTGGAGGTAAGAGGGCAAAAAAAGCCTTCCTGTTCTCAGAGGACCAGACCCAGTTCATAGAGCTCAGGAACAATTTATGAAACAGAATATCTGCCACATTCAAACAAGGATTTGGCACTCATAATTTTTTTCCACTTTAAAGAGACCCTGTGTCTAAGCTATTTTGATATTGTTTATCCCTACTCCTTAAAGAAAGCAGCTTTATGAGCCAAAAAAAATATTGTTTTGCCCTTCAGTATAAATAAACATTTTGCCTCCTTATTTATATTTTTCTTGACATAGCTTATTTCAGGCCTCTATCATACCCTGTTTGAACTATTACAAGAACATCCAAAGTGGCATCATTTCTAAAATTTCTCTGTCAACTGAAGTGAAATGGTAATACAAAATTGACAGAAATTTGCTAATGCATCTAATGTTAATAGACAAAGGACACAACTGTGTTATATATATGTGTGTATATGTATTATAATATATAAATTTTTCACTTCTTTTGGAAATAAAAAAATCATCACCATTAACAATAAATATTTAAGCAATTAAAAAAAAAGAAAGCAGCTTTAGGATCAGCAGCTGATATTGGAAGATAATTCAGAAAAACTTAGGCTTAGCTGGGATAAGTCCCTTTGTAAACATGGAACACTGAGCTCTCAGATGTCTAGTGACTAGGAGGTTTAACGGCTTATCAGCAGAATTAAAGGAGGACTAAGAAAAACAGCACAATATGCCCCTCCAAAAAAAACAACAGTAACTAGTGTGTTCAGGAAGAGTTCAATTTTGAAATGGACGCTACAGACCTGAGGCCGTAAAGGACCGTCCCGTCTGGATGCAGCCGGATCATGCGGTTCTTGACAGTCACTCCGTGCACAAACGACTTCTTATCGTTCAGGAAGTAAGTATCAGGCACCCAGAGCTGGTCTGCCACTCTATTGTCCAGAGTCAAGTTTAAAGGAATTACATTATAGGACAGCCTCTTATCTCTCCAAGCTTGCTGGAAGTACATTGTCAAGGTATAATCCTGTGAAATTGAGAAGATAAAAGAAAAAAAGGGTTATTTTGTACATAAATGGACTTGGGAGACAGGCAAACACTTCAGTATTCACAGTATACACAACCAAATACCAAAAACATATACTATTCACATATAGGCAAATATTAATTTACTAAACCCAATCTTACTGAGCCCACACTATGTGTCGGGCACCACAGTATCTACAGAAGTGAAGAGAGCATATCCTTGTGAAATTTATCATACATTATTCAGGAAGAAAGATGGTAAGAAATAATTATTTAATAATTAATTTGTCTTAAAGTGCGGTACCCAGGATTGTTTTAGGTGGAACATAAATACAATTGTAAAAAGTGGTTAATTTATTACAGTAGTAGTTATAAGAGTTTATAATGAGAATCTCAATCCGTCTGATCAAAGTGAGTTTCCTAGTGGAGGCAACATTTATACTGAGACTAATGTAGCTTCCCACCTATCTAAAAAATATTAGCTCAGTTAGTATTTCATGAGAATTTTGGGGATTCTGGATCATCAGGCTAGGCTCTTTCGTTTGGAGAAACTGTGTGTTGTTATAAAGGGAGCACTGGTCTTGGAGTCCCAGGCTCCAGCATCTTCCAGCTATTTCTAGGAGTAAATTTACATAACTTCTTTTCACTTCAGTTCCTTAACTATAAATGGGCTTTTAATATATCCCTGATCTATCAAAAGATTACTATGACAATTAAATATATAACTCAAATGCAATCTGTAAACTACAAAAAGCTATAAATTATGAACAAAGTATTTACATACATATTGTGACATGTTCTCTCCATTAGAGGCCTACGGGTACAATGTAATTGCTCTTTCACCCTCATTTGAACGACTAAATGAAGGACCAAATATTCATTTGAAAAGGATAATTACCATTCTATTTTAATATCAGTTCACAATGCCCTACTTGAGGGCTTTAAAAAAAAAACAAAACTAGAATTATGTATTAATCATATCTGCAACCTGAGAGCCAGCACAGTCCTAGGGCACAAATAATGAATGAATGGATATCCAATATGGTATGCCTATTGGATTTCTGCACATACTTGCCTACTTTTGTGGATAAAATACACACTTCAGTCGCTGTGAAGTCCCTGAGTTTTTCCAACCCTTGCTGAGATTTATACATCTTAATTTGGCTATGCAATTTTAAAATACGACTTGCAAAATATTACCTGCTAAAAACATTAAATAGCTTCATAGGAAAAGTATAATCCTCCAGCAAAAAATTTAAATATTTTCCCTGGTTTCACAAATATACAAATTTTTATCTCATTCAGAAGTCAGTGTAGAGCTGACTTCTGAATGAGAAGCACAGAATCAAACTTCTATTCTAACAGAAGAATATTAATATCCTAAAGGTATATCAAATAACTGTAGGTGAAATTTACTTCAGTGGATTACTTTAGTCAGTGCTCTGGACTGTTCTAGCACACTCTGCTTTATTGAAGAATTAGTCTGAGGATCTCTAGCATAACATCCTGATTTATAATAAAAGCTAACTTGAAGGCTTGTGAATTATATAACGAGAGAACAGAAAATGGATCAGATACATTTTTTACATGTCTCTATGTTGCAAACGGCCTAAAAACTTGGCCATAAATAAAATAGGCAATTTACATTGTGCTTGAGAGAACACACTTAGTGATTTCCGATTCTTGGAGATAAAATGGAAAATTTGATTATTATCTCTATTAGAAGATGAAGCTACATCAGCCCTCTTAAGAGTTAGGGGAGATAACACAGATTGGAAGGTGCTGGAGTTTATCAGTCAGCTGAGATGTGTTTGGACACAGGAAATTGTATTTTCTTTTGGGCTAAATAAATGGTAATATTGTGAGATCCAGAGTCATATGCTAACTCCTGTTATTTGTCAGCAAGGCACTGCCTGGTAAGAAATGCTCCCAGACAGACCCTGGTGATTCTGCTAACTGTCACATCAATTTTCATTTCTTTTATTTTAAATGACACATCATGACACTGTCAAGAAAGGAAGAGGTTCCTGAATCGAAATAAATGTTACTGGACATAAAAGGAAACAATGGTTCTGTGTTCTACTCTCTCTCCCAGACCCTCATGCCCCCATGAGGCTTTGAACTTTTATGTAGAAAACATCTTTTACACCCATCCAACAAGCCTGCCTTCAGGAAGCTGTGTCACTGTTGGTCTATTCAAACTGAAAAAAAGCAAGTAAACCACTTCTGGGTGCTCCACAACCCATGGCATCACCATGCAAGAAGCAGTTAGATAATCAAAACTAAAACCAATTGACTTTCAATGCTGAGCAAGATGGAGTAAGCCTACTACAGGCTCTCTCTCCTGCTAATCACAACTAACCATCCTGGAAAGAATAAAAAAGCCACTATCTAAGGACTGTGCAAAGTGAAAACTAATAGGCAGATTGGCAGAAAATCAAAATGTGAAGAAAACCCATTACAATAGTGAGCTTATTTATCTTTTCTGCCTCTTTTCTCCTCTTAAAGTAACACACACTCACACAAACACAGCCAAAAGCAAAAATAAATGGAGAGATACACCAAGTTCCTGGATTTGAAAAGTGAGTATTGTTAAGATGTCAATTCTCAAATTGATCTGCAGATAAAGTTTAAAAATGTAATCCCAATCAATACCCAAGCAGGATTTTTGTAGATATGAACAAGCTGATCCTAAAGTCTATATGGCAAGCAAAGGAACGAGAATAAACAAAACAATTTAGAAAGGAAAGAACAAAACTGGAGGACTCACACTACCTAATTTCAAGACTCACTCGGAAACTCCATTAAGACAATATGACAGTGTAGTATTGACAGAAACATAGATCAATAAAATAGGAGAATCTAAAAACAAACCCACACAAATACGCTCAAAGATTTCTGACACAGGTAGAAAGCTGGTAGATTTGAGAAAGCATAATATTTTCAGCAAATAGTGTGAATCAACTGGAGCGTGCAAATGTAAATAAATAAGCAAACAAGTAAGCAAGATAGATGTCTAAGTTAGTGTGAGATCCACATATTCACTATTGTATATGCGAAATTTGTCAATGTGACGCTCCCACATCCCAAAGGTAGGTGGTCTCCAAACTTTAAAATTGTACACAAGTAAATATGTTGAACGAGGCCCCCCAAATAAAACAAAACAAAAACACAGCTGACCATTTCAAGTGCTGATGATGATGCAGAGCAACTAAAACTCTTACACATTGCAGGTGGGAATACAAATAATCAGCCACTTGGAAAACAGCTAGACAATCTCTTACAAACTTAACATACATTTGACATACAACCTAGCAATCCCACTCCTGTGTGCAAATGTTCAGAGCAGCTCCTGATACATGCAACATCATCAATGATTTTCAAAGAAAGTTAAGTCGAAGAAGGCAGATTCAATAGAATACATAGTACATGATTCCATTTATATGAAATTTTGGAAAACGTAAAACTATAGGAACAAAGAACAGATGAGTGTTTCTCTGGTATTTGAGGTGCTGGAGAGGTTGACTACAAAGGGACAGCATGAGGAATGATTTTGGGTAGCAGAACTGCTCTGCATCTAAACTGCAGTGGTGGTTACACAACTCTAGGCATTAGTTAACTCATAGGACTATACACCAAAATAAGTGCATTTTTCTGTATGTAAATTTAAAAAACAAATTTAAAAACTGCTTAAACAAAACGAACAAACAAACAAAAAAACCCCATGATCTCTAAGGTCAGACACACCCAGGTTCTTACCCCAGTACTTTCATGTCCATCTGTCATAACCTCGGTTGAGGTGAATGAGTCTCTGCTTCCAACTCAAAAGAAGAAACTGAAGCTAATGAACTTAGGAATTGGGGAAAACAAGAGCTGCTTTGACACCTGGAGGGGGGTGGAGTACATCGATGCTACAAAATAAGTCATCTCCATGCATACCAGGGAACACGTGGCCCCCATCAGGATGCACTAAGATTACCACTAAATGGTCAGAGTTTCACAATTCCCCATGTGTACAATGAGGCAGTTGGACTAGGTAGTTTCCAACTCCACCCCTAGGAATAAAACAATTCCATTCTAAGAAATGCTTTGCCACCCCTGTGTTCAAATGCATCTCGCCATTTCAAAATCTTCTAAACATCTAAAGTACTTTCATAATTGTTTCTTGCTGTCTTTGTAATTCATTCCCAATACCAAGATTCAAACTCTTCCTGTTTCTTTGGTTTAGTCTTCTACAAAATATATGGTATGAAATAATTTGTGTATGTGTTTATTATCTTTTTTTAACTTTATTATTTTGTGAACGTCCTATTCATGCTCTATGAACACTTTTCTGTTTACCTCCTGTCACTGTATATTTGATAGGTGGATATCAATCTACATAAAACATTTTATTATTTTGCTGTTTCCTTTTAAAGTTATTCTTATAATTAGTTTAACTTTATAGTTTAAAACAAACAAAAAAATATCAATAGTTCAGAGGGCTTCTGTATACTTTTCACACAGCCTCCTCTAAGATTAACATTTTGCATAATTATAGAACAATATCAAACTAGGATATTAACATTAATATAATACTATTTACTCAACTACAGACCTTATTAGAATATCACCTGTTTATTCACTAAAGTTCTTTTCCTGTTCCAGGATGCAGTCCAAGATCCCACCATGTATTTAGTTTTTCTGTTCCTTAGCATCCGTCAATCTGTGAGAGTTCCTCAGTCTTTCCTTGTCTTTGATGATGTAATGCTTTCGAAGAGTACTGCTCAGTTATCTTGTTAAATGTCTCTCAATTTGAGCTTGTCTGATGTGTTTATGATGAGATTGAGTTTATACAGTTTTGGCCAGAATATCACCAAAGAAACACTGTATCCATCATATAACGGGTATATGATGTCAATATGTCTTATTACTGGTGAGGATATTAATCTTGAACAGTTGGTTAATGTAGTACCTGCCCCGTTTCTCCACTGTGAAGTTACTATTTTCCCTTGTAATTGATACATATCTTGGGGTAGGTACTTTAGAACTATGAAAGCAATAAGGTTATTAGGCTGACTTCTATAATCACTGTGTTTTTGGGTTTTGCATACTTTCCAAATTTCTATTTATCTTCTTTCAACTCAACCTGAATCGACATATTCAGTCAGTTGACAATGCTTAACTATTAATAAGATAAACCAAAAGAAGTAAATACCAACATAAGCCATTTAAGGTGTTTTACCATCAAATAATGGGAAATCTCTTCTTGAGGCTCATTCTCTCTACCTACTCCTTTCACAGATTAGTGGCATCATTCTGGCCACAGCAGGTGCCTGCTTCTAGTATAGACTTTTACTCTGGATGGTGCAGCATCTTACCCTGCTCTCAAGTCTGCCAGTTGCACTTGGGTGGTGTATATTCCCACCTGGACTTGCTTCAGATTTCTCCTACCTTCATTTATGTCTATGGTTTTCCATATGCTTTTTCTTCTCTGGAGACCATTTCCAAGCTTTCCTTTTTTTTTTTGCAATGCATGTTTATGTATATGGGAACAATTATAAGTGTAATTATGTCATTTTCCCTATCTTTGTGTTTTTTTTCCTATTTCTCTGTTTGGGGAGAAGATGGTGGTGTAGGGGATTGGGTTCACAGGTATTTGGTCGGCCATCTGAGGACATAAAGACGCCTAACAGTTACTTTTTTAATGATCAGGGTTTACAGTTTATTTTCATCACTTGCAAGTTTAATTTAAACAAAATGCAAGTTTCGTGTGAAGAGAACTCCATGATACTTTGTTCAAATAGCACATTTACAGCTTTTACTATCATTCTTTGCATAGCCTTTTAATTTGGGGCATGTTTAGAGAAGTCTTTCATTATTTTTGCTTGGCTTTTCCACTTTTAAAAAAGGTGACACAAGAGGATTGAATTCCAAAGATTAGGATGCCAAATTATTTCCCTAATTTAAAACTTCTGTTTTTACTCCCTCATGGGAGAAAAGACACTACATCTGATGCAGAAATTATCACCTAAATAAACACCATAGTAAGACAGAGTAAGCACATTCATAGTACTTACACAGTAAGCATATTCTCAACATCATAAGCTGTTACCCCCTTGAGAGCAAAGACTGTCCCTTATTCCTGTGTATATGACCAATACTGTGCATACTTTCTGGTAAATGGTAACAACTACCATTACCTGTGAAATGGTACAAATTTCCTTGCAAATACTTCGGAGTATGTACAGAGGTCTCTAATCTGTGCGTACCCTTTGCTCTGATATTTACATTCCAAAGGATATTTGCAGAAAATAATTAAGCAGTACATTCTGACAGCTTTATCTCCAAATATTACAACTCTCTTACTTCTGTTTCCAATGCTAATAACCTAGTCTCAGACACCATTACTTGTTAAGTCATTATGATGCCACTGTTACTCAGTGGAGACTGTTACTGTCTCCTTACTTCTGACCCTTTTCCTCTCATGGTGGTAGGAACGAAAAGCAGATCACACGTCTACCTTGGTTAATTATCACCCAAAGGCTTTTCATTGCATTCAGAGTAAAACACAAACTTATGACTTTGGCCTTAAAGGTCGTATATGACCTGGACTCTGCACACCTCTCTGATCTTACCTACTACCTCTGCTCTTTCCTCACCTCACCTCACTAAGACCAGCCACGCTAGCTTGTCTTCTCTTTTACAAATATTACAAGCTTTTTCAGCCTTAACTTTGTCCTAACTAGTGACTAACTGGAAAAACTATGTCTGGAAAAACTATGTCCCCAAGTGTGGTTGGCTCTTTCTTGGGACTCAGAGCTCAACTAAAATGTCAAATCTATTCAGTGGGACTGTCCCTGACCGTCCTACTCCCAACCCCATCAGACCTTATCACATCCCCCATTTTTATTATGTTTATAGCATCTATCACTTTTTTCAACTAATCATAATCATTTATTGGTTTACTTTTTTATTTTTCATTTCTCTCAGCTAGAAGGTAAGTTCCATGAAAATATAAAGCTTTGCTAAACTTGTACATCACTGTAACTACATTCTTAAAAGAGAGCTTAGCACATAGTAGCAATAAAAATCTATATATTGAAAGATGTGAAAGAATAAATGTAAGACAATGTACATTTATTCCCCTAAAATATGTACTACTATATTAGCAATAAAATCAAAATTAGTAAAGACCTAAATGTTCATCAGCATGAAACTGAGTAAATAAAACACAGTACTACTATATAGTATAATATATGCAGGAATTAAAATAACATTGTAAAATATTTATTGACATGAATAGGTATTCTCAACATACTATTAATATATTACTATATATTATTATTTTTAAAGAATACTAAAAAACAATAAGCACAACGTGATTCCATTTCAGAAACATACAGGTATATATTGGAGAAATGTGTCTAATAGCAAATATAAATATTAACAGTGGTATCTCTTTATGGCAAGATAAGTGATTTTCAATTGTTTTTGTTTTCTTCTATATATTTTTGTTTTATAAATATAAATTATTTATGCAACAAAAATTATATAACCAATTCCTTGTTGAATTAAATTATAAAAATAGAACCTAGCATTACAAATATGTCTTCACTCTCCGCGTATTTTAGAGCTCAGCATGAAGAAAAAGGAAATTTACTCATAGTCACAAATAAATGAGAAAACCTAAGCCTTTCAGCTTGTTATTAACAAAGCACAAATCTCCTTTGTATTGACCAAAGGATATTGCCTAGAATCACATAAGAAGTAAGAGCTTTAAGTGGCCACCATTCTTTCTTTTGAAAGTTCACATTTAAGCCATCACTGAGAAGTAAAAATCCATCCCTATTTTTCCTTCTAACCACCGAAGGTGGAGATCCCAGAATCTTCCTCTGGCACTAACTTCAGTCTTCTTCAATCTGTTAGGAAATTTCACTTTATTTCTAATGTAAAGCCTTCATATCTGTTTCTTATTTCATACTCAGTGGAGATGAACACACACACACCTGTTCACTCTAGTTTTAGCTTTAATAGCATCCTCTACACTGCACTGGAAGTTCAAGTCCACAGATTCTTCTACAAAAGCATTCAAGGAGATGCCACTGCTTGTATAGTCCCAGCTCCTTACAAGCCTTTTCCCAGTCTGTTCTAGTCACTTCACCTCTTGGTATCTGTTTCCTTATCCAGTGAATGAACTGAGATAGAGTGAAGATCCCTGTTTAAGAGTGTCAGGTGTTCTAGGATTCTGTCACTCCATTTAACTTCAACTAATCATCTTCCTGAAACTTTTGCTTGAACTGAATTTTTCTGCATTCCAACAGACAACCTTTTACTTTCCATTCTGCTTATTATTTTTCCCCATGCCCCTACTTTGCTGCTTACCCCAATCACACCCATCCTCTAAGCATTCATGAGGACCTTTACCACTTCTCCCCATCACAGTCCATGTTCATCCTCTGACTCCTTTAATGTGGTGGTCTGTAGCATCCTAAGCATTGTTGAATTGAACTGCTACCTCTTGTAATGTTATTTAGAGGAGACAGGAAATCTCCCAACTAAACTGCACTGTTTTCTCTTAAGTCAGAAACCATGCCGTCATCTCTTTACAAGTGATCCAAGCATCTTGTCTTTAACACAACTGATCCTCCATGAATATTTATTCATGGGCACAATAAAGCTTCTTCTCACTTCTTCACTCTTCCTGCATGGGTTTCAAATTTTGATTCTTTAAACCTCTTTACTAATCACTATCTCTGAATCCCCCCAGAGATTTGTTCTCTCCACCCACTGGCATTTGAGAATGAGTTTTCATTCTATCCTTTTTCCGCATGTTTCAAACACCCTCAGAGCTACTGTTGTTCTTTCAGTTTTTCATAGCTTCTCTAGTTCTACTAGAAAAGTCCCCAGGGCTGGGGATGAGGATTTCTGAAGGACACAATTTATCTGTCCAAAGCAAAAAGAACTCAGAGAGAAGTGTGAATATTCCCACAAAAAAAAAAAAAAATCTTTAAAATGTTTTCCATCTTCCACACCTCAGCCCACAAATTGCTGATCCAATTATAGGTCATGGTAATATTTCCACATTCTCAACCTCATAAACTAGAATGTAATGGAGTAAAACTGAGCTCCCCCTTAATAGAAGCCATCACACCAGATGTTCAGTTGCAATATTTTGGAAGAAGCACATGGTAGCAGCTCTAATTGCTAGAGACACATTTGGGACACGAGAGCTGCACCAAAGACCACCCATAAGGGGAATCCAAGATCGGAAGTGATTGATTATTTTCTTGTATGTGAAACTACAACACACATGGTCAATGCAATAAGCTTTCCCACTATTTTTGCTTAGCTCATTTTGCATTTTATTACAGATTCACCTTCTCAGTTATAATGGGACTCAATCTAAGGATGGCTAAAAAATCAAGCAAGTGTAACTCATTATATCTGTCTCTTATATGAATACATAATACCCTCATCAGGGGACTCAGTTCACCCTGAGATAATCAACATTAAAAATACACTTTGTATGTATGATTTGTTTTCTCATTGTGTGCTTTTTAATTACTCTATAACTTTATCTCAAAGAGTTATTGCTTTAGAGTATTTTGCATTCTAATTAGCCTGCCCCTTATATATACCTTATATCTACCTAATCTTGGCCCCGGGCTAAACCTTTTTACATGTATTATCTCATTAATCATCACAACAGCTCTGTAAGTTATGCACTAGTTCTCCAGGTACTAGCTGCTGTGAGACCTTCATGCTGTTTAACCTCCCTGAGACATCCTGCTCTGTAAAACAATGGAAATAATAGTTCCTAGTAATAAGTAAATTTACTCAAGGAAAGTAATTAGCAGAACGCCTGGCTCATAATAAGTGCTCTACAAACATTTGCCATTATCATGCTCATTATTCTCATTACTGCCATTTTCCAGGTGACACATCTGAAACATAGAGGTCAGTGACTTTCCTATGTCTTTCAGTCAATAATTTTCTAGGTGTTGATTTGGCCAGGGGGCTCTCTGGTGATGGAGCCCATGTTCTTAGTACTGTATTGAGCTGCCTCTGGAACATTCACCTCCCTGTCAGTTTTGATTGACTCATCATTTCCCAACATTGCATTTATTCTCCTTTACCCGCTCCAAAAAGTAAGGGAGAAAATATACCTCGACCTAACTTTCTATCTACACAGCCATATTTACAGCAACAAAAAAAAGTAGAACAATTTTGGGCATACATAAATTACAATATTTCTTGGTGGGGGGGGTGAATGTTGATTTTGAGAACTCTCTGGGATTTGATACTGAAGTTGTGCATACAGGCACATGCACGTGTTCCGGAATACACATAAAGAGACCCAATTTTACACAAAAGGTATTTACATCAACCCACTTTGATCTCGCAGAATGATGAAAACATCTCTGGTTTTTGCAGGGTGTATACCTTACTACTGAGAAGTCCAAAGTAACCGGAGGGACTGTAGGGTAGTATGTGTAGTAATGTACTTATTCAGAAGTAATTCAATTGGAATAATATTTCTATCCAACTAAAACATGTTCAGCCTAAGCTGAGTATTTCATACCCACTTCAGGAGGTTTGTTCAACAGAATGGTAGCAATGATTACTTAACTCTTAGATTAAGCCATAAGAAATTCCATTTTTTGTGAGTTGAAAATGTTTGAATTTTGACAGTTTTATATAGTTCAACCCAAATATATGGTAGCTAGTATAAGAGTAAAATTATTAAATTTATTTGTCTAAAATTAGTAATTTTAGGTTCTAAATAACTTGTAACATACACTCATACATACTAATTTTGAAGAAAAAGCTTATGATTTTTATAATTGCGTTTTTTAATGGTTCTGAAATTTGTGTTCAGAATAAAACTCAGATATAAACCATTAAAAAATGCAATTATAAAAATACTAAGGTTTTTGTTTTTCAAAATTAGTATGTGTGAGCATTCCCTTTTCGTCGTTTTGTCTTATCTTAGTGATTCCTAAAAAAAGCTACATTTATAAGAAAACTTAATACTAAAAGAAAGTTACATTACTGTATAGCAGACACTACCCTAGAGTCCTTAATAAATTTTTGTCTCTTTCCCTTCCTACACTCACTCAAATTAATCGTTTTCAAATCTGTTAATAACTACATGATGCAATCAATTGTACCTCTAAAAATCCTTTTTATTAGGAGTTAATGTTATACCCTTAGGCCCACCATTATAAGAGTGATCTTCTTAGGATGTATCTAGTTTTAATATCTCTGAGATCTGGGTGCGACTAAAAGTTGGCTAGTGAAAAAAGTTGGCTATGTTGTTTTCTGCTATGCATTCAGAGAAGGCAAAGTGTCATGGCACCAGTGGAGGGAGTCAGAGGGGGCAATGGAAAGAACACTGAATTGGAAAGTAGGAGACATGATTGAGGGCTTCCTCCATTACTTATTATCTGATGGTCTCAGAGAAGTAGCTTAACCTCTCTACATTTCAGTTTTTGCTTCTGTGAAATGGGATTACCAATACTGTACCTGAGAAGCATGTACCTTGTAACTTTACCCCAAGACACACGTCAAACATGATACGTGAAAGCTCTCACCAATGTCTTTATGTGGGAAGCAGCATAGCCTAATGTTTAAGCAGAAGGTTTCTGGATTCCAGAGGGTTGGTTGAAATTCCAGCTCCACCACTTACTTCGTGTATAATCCCGGGCACATACTTTAATATCCCAAAGCTTGGGTGTCCTCAACTGTAAAATAATGATTACCTCACTAGCTGCTGGCAGAAATAAATGAAATAATATAAATCCAAACCCTGATGATCATAGCACTCAATAAGTAGGCAGTGTATACCATTAAAGCATTAATTTAAGAGTGTTGATTTTTATTAATTGTTCATGAAAAAGTTAAAGAAAAAGCCAACAGGAAAAATGACTGCATTTGCTAACTTTGCTCACAAAGATAAAAATTTACTATTATTCCCCAGTTTACAACCGAATGAATGGAAACTGTTATACGTAAACAAAATGGTACAAAATTATATTGGAGCTCTCCCAAAAAGGAAAAGCCCAGGACCTGATGGCTTCACTGGTGAGTTCTATCAAACATTTAAAGAAGAATTAACACTAATCCACCCCAAAATCTTCCAAATAATTGAAAAGGAAGGAACCTGTTACTTGATACTAAAACCAGGGGGATTTATTCCTGGAATGCAAGAATGGTTCAACATAAGAAAATCAATCAATGCAATATAACACATTACCAAATGAGGGGGAAAAGCCATGTGATTATTTCAATTGATATAATAAAGCACTATATAAAATTAAACACGTTTTCATGATAAAAACACACAACAAACTAGGAATAGAAGGAAACTACCTCAATATAATAAAGGCCATATATGACAAGCCCACAGCTAATGTTCTATTCAATGGTCAAAGCCTGATAGCTTTTTCTCTAAGATCAGGGACAAGACAAGAATGCCCACTTTCACTACTCTTATTCAACACAGTACTGGAAATCCTAGCCAGAAGAATTAGGCAGGAAAAAGAAATAAAAAGCATCCAAATTGGAAAGGAAGAAGTAAAATTATCTCTGTTCACAGAAAACATGATGTTATATGTAGAAAATCCTAAAGATTCCAAACACACACAAACACAATAACTGTTAGAATAAATGAATTCAGCAAAGTTTCAGGATACAAGATCAAGACTCAAAAATCAGTTGTGTCTCTATACACTAACAATGGACAATCCAAAGAAGAAATTAAAAAAAAAAAAACTCTGTTTACAATAGCATCAAAAAGAATAAATTATTTAGGAATAAACAAAGGAGGCAAAAGACCTGTACTCTGAAAACTACAAAGTGTTGCTGAAAGAAATTAAACAAGTCACAAAAAACTAGGAGGACACCCTATGTTCATGGTTTGGAACGCTTAGTATCATTAAGTTACCTACAGTATTAATGCAATCCCGATCAAAACCCAAACAGTGTCTTTTGTAGAAATAGAAAAATCCATCCTAAAATTCACAAGGAATCTCAACAGATCCTGAATAGACAAAATAACCTTGAAAAAGCAGTACCAAGCAGATGGCCTCACACTTTCTAATTTAAAAATGTGTTACAAAGCTTCAGTAACCTGAACAGTGTGGTACTGGCAATAAAGACAGATACACAGACCAACGGAATAGAATGGAAAGTCAAGAAATAAAAATTGGAATAAAAAAATGGAAAATTATCTTTAACAGGGGTGCCAAGACCACTCAATGGGAAAGGTATAGTAGTCTCTTCAACAAGCTATGCTGGAAAAAGTGGAGATCCACATGCAAAAGAATGAACTTGGACCCTTATCTTACCCATATACCAAAAGTAACTCAAAATGTATTAAAGACCTAAATGTAAGACCTAAAACTGAAGACAATATAGGGAAAAAGCTTCATGACATGGATTTGCCAATGATTTCTTGGACATGAGATCAAAAGCATTGGCAACAGAAGCAAAAATATACAAATGGGACTACAGCAAATCTAAAATACCTTGTGCATCAAAGGACACAGTCACTAGAGTGAAAATACAACTTATGGAATGGGAGAAAATATTTGCAGGTCATATATCTGACAAGGAGTTAATATACAGAATATATAAAGAATTCCTACAACTCAGCAATAAATAAATAACCAGACTGAAAAATGGGCAAAGGACTTAAATCGACATTTCTCCAAACATGACATACAAATGGCCAATAAGCATATAGCAAGATTTGAAACATCACTAATCATTAGAGAATGCTAATCAAAACCACAATAGATATCACCTCATATCCATTAGAATGTCAAAGGAAGGAAGGAAGGAAGGAAGCAAGGAAGGAAGGAAGGAAGAAAGGAAGGAAGAAAGAAAAGGAGAGAAAGAAAGGAGGGGGAGGGAGGGAGGAAGGAAGGAAGGAAGAAAGAATAAAAAATAAAGAGGGAAAGAAAAGGGAGGAGGGAGGGAGGAAAAAAGAAAGAAAGGAAGAAAATAACAAGCGTTGACGAGGATATAGAGAAATTAGAACTCTTACACATTGTTGGTGTGAACGCAAAATGAAGGAACTGCTATGAAAAACAATATGGTGGTTCTTCAAAACATTAAAAATAGAATTACTATATGATCCAGCAATCTCACTTCTGGATATATAGCCAAAAGAATTGAAAGCAGGATCTCTAAGAGATATTTGCACACTCATTTTCATAACAACATTATTCACAATAGTCAAGAGGTGGTAGCAACCCAAATGTTCATTAGCAGGGGAGTGGTTAAACAAAATGTTGCATAGACAATGGATTATTTTTCAGCTTTAAGAGGGAAGAAAATTCGGGCACATGCTACAACATAGATAATGCTTGAGACCATTATGCTAAGTAAAGTCACCTAATCACAAACAGATTCTGCTCATGTGAGATATCTAAAATAGCCAAATCCATTGAGACAGAAAATAGAATGGTATTTACTAGGGGCTGGGAGGAGAAGGAAAGGTAGAGTTGTTTAATAGGTACAGAGTTTCAGTTTTGCAAGATGAAAAGTGTCCTGGAGATTAGGGGCATAACAATACGAAAATACTTATTGCTACTGAACTGTACACTTAAAAAAGTATATTAGGGACACTTAATTAGCTAAGGTATTGTGTGTGGAAAATGCAAGAATCATTTTGCAAAGAAATGATCACTTGCTTTATAATTTTGGATTTCTACATATTTATTTAGTAAACCTTCTCATTTATTTTTTTCACATCTTTATTGGAGTATAATTGCTTTACAATGGTGTGTTAGTTTCTGCTGTACAACAAAGTGAATCAGCTATATGTATACATACATCCTCATGTCCCCTCCCTCTTGAGCCACCCTCCCCCCATCCTTGTCCCACCTCTCTAGGTGGTCACAAAGCATCGAGTAGATCTTCCTGTGCTATGCAGCTGCTTCTCACTAGCCATACATTTTACATTTGGTAGTGTAGATATGTCAAAGTTACTTTCTCGCTTCATCCCAGCTTCCCTTTCCCCCCGCCGCCCTGTGTCCTCAAGTCTGGTCTCTACGTCTGCATCTTTATTCCTGCCCTGCCACTAGGTTCATCAGTACCATTTTTCTAGATTCCATATATATGCGTTAGCATATGTATTTGTTTTTCTCTTTCTGACTTACTTCACTAACATGAGATGTTATAAAACATAAGAAAAGCTAGAACTATTCTTTGTCTCTCCTTCTGCACAGATACACTAAGCAAAGAGCTCAATATCACAAAGTCTCTGTTGCTACAGGGTACAGAGAGATTGGTTTGATCAAGTTAATCAGGAAAATCACATATATGTATATAATCTCCAAGGAAAATTGCATATATGACTAACTGACACGACACCATTGTTATTTTTAAAAACTCACCTTGAATAACAGAAGTTACTTATACATCACCATTCTATTTTCAAACCAAATTCGTTGAGTGATCACTGCTGTAAATTTTGACTTTTTCCAGATGTGGTACATCTGATGGTGGTCTCGAAAATGATCTTTGAAATCAGTGCTATTAAGTTTTAAGAATCCATTTTCTGTCTATGGCACTCTGGCCAGTCGTGCACAGTATTATTAAGTACATCAAAATAAAATTATTTACAAGATGCTTCTTGTGTTTTTTGATCCCCATAAAGTTTGCAACAATGGATCATTAATCTGCTATTTACAGAAGAACAACTTTGCAACAGATATCAAGGATCAGGGAACAGACAGACAAATATCTCACATAGATTTCAATAAGCATTTGTTATGGTTGACTATAACACATACTATATCACATTATGTGTCCTTCTTTCAACCAAATTTGTCTTATGCATACTTGAAAGGGGTAGAGCTCATCCTCTCTTATTTGACTATTTTCTTCCCTTCAATCTAAGAAGTGATTTTTATAGGAAAAGTGAAAAGTATGAGGAAACTGACACAGAGAGACAGGAAGTGCTAAGTAGACCCTTTTCAATACTTTAGACGCTTATTTTTATTCTACTCAGCATGGGATAGGCTCATTCTCTCTGAAGCAGCATCCCCTGAAGAGATCTGACAGTATTAACAAAAAAGGACGTTTTCAAGTAAGTACATATCACTGCTTTCATACTTTTGACAAGCTTGTAGAAGCTGAGAAGAAGGCCAATACGCCGACCCAGGCTGGAGCAAAGAGAATATACCTAGCCAAGGCTTCCAAGAGAATACCTGATGTGCTGAGATGAAACAGAAATGCATGTGATCACTTTTGGAGGCAAAGCCAATTTTTAAAAGAAACTGAGATGAAAGTGACATTGGGCACAGAGCTTTACCACTGCCTCTGTCTGCATCAGATATTCTTAATATCCACTGAATGCACCAACGGTCTGGCATTTCTGGGGCTGGAGTGGCATCCCCTTCCTTTGTGAGTATAAACACCCACCGCATAGCTGCCTTCTGCGAGTGTAGAGTCAGCACTCGACAAGCCTTTTTAAATTGTAGGCCCTGACACCCCCGCTAGTCTTGGCCCTGCATGATGTACCAGTACACCTCTCAGGAGCCTTGAAAAATGGTGTTTACTGGTTTTTATTATTATAAAACTGATTATAGAAAATTTGGACACTATATAAAGATAAGATGAAGAAAATTTAAATAGCTCAAAGTATCACTATCCAGAGTAACCATGAACACATTAGACCTTTTAGGCAATTTTTCAACGCAGTGCCCTTAGTATTACAAAGTTAGGATCTTATCCTACACGGGTGCACACACACACACTTCTTTTTTTTTTCACTATTTTATTTAGTTATTTAGTAATTTTACCATCTTTATTGGAGTATAATTGCTTTACAATGGTGTGTTAGCTTCTGCTGTATAACAAAGTGAATCAGCTATACATACACATATATCCCCGTACCCGCTCCCTCTTGCGTCTCTCTCCCACCCTCCCTATCCAACCCCTCTAGGTGGTCACAAAGCACCGAGCTGATCTCCCTGTGCTATGCAACTGCTTCCCACTAGCTATCTATTTCACCTTTGGTAGTGTATATATGTCCATGCCACTCTCACTTCGTCCCAGCTTACCCTTCCCCCACTCCGTGTCCTCAAGTCCATTCTCTATGTCAAGCACACTTCTTAATCCTTGTATTTTAAAAAGCCAAGCCTGAGACTATTCTTCCCAGCCCTCCCCACCCCCTCTCTCCTCATCTTTTTGAGGCCATCAGATGCAAGCCTGTATAGCATGTCACTTTTAGACCACAGTGGCCCTCTCTCTTCTCTTTCCTGACCCTGGGGAATGACAGAGCCCCAAAATGGAAAGAAACCAAGTCTCAGAGTCACAGCATAAATGAAAGCTACCTGTTAAAAAGGGAACAACTTCACTGGTTTGGTCAATGAGTGAGAAATGAACCTCTACTGTGTTACGTCACAGAAACTTGGAGGTTGATTATAGAAGCTGGTGTTAGCCTAATGCTGCAGAAGTGAATAAATTCGCCAGATATTTACCTATTAAATTCATAGGTCATGACAGAACCGGAGTTTCAATGACTGGATTACTCACTTCCTGTGCAGCCTCCAACAAGAGAAGGCCTGCACTCTCCTCTGCAAACTGAACAGAATGATGAGTATCTTGCAAGACTATTGTTAATGAAAGAGTAGGGAGGGTGGGAGGGAGGGAGACGAAAGAGGGAAGAGATATGGGGACATGTGTGTATGTGTAACTGATTCACTTTGTTATAAAGCAGAAACTAACACACCATTGTAAAGCAATTATACTCCAATAAAGATGTAAAAAAAAAAAGAATGAAAGAGCACATATAAGTGTGTCTGTGCCCAGTACAAAGTCAGGGTTCCGTATTGACGGTTATTATTTAAACAAGCAGATTAAACAAATGATAACTGTTCTTAAAAGGATGCCTATTGTTTTTCCTGTATCAAACTAAAAAATAGATATTTTCATTTTCTTATTACTTAGTATATCATGCTGCACCTACTTCTCAAGAGGATTTGAGCTGACCGAGTCAAAAACACGTTTGCCAGGAACCAGTGCTGAAGCAAATTAGATACAATAGAAGTGTTAAACGTGGTCAACTTTGGACCATTAGCAGCCTTCTTAAAATTCATAAAAGTGCTACTGGTATTCATTAAGAAATGCATAAACATTTACAGTGTGATGGGGAATGTAATAATGCTTCTCATTTTAGTATATTTAAAATGATGGGAAAACATTCTGTCACTAAGCTAAAGCGTTATCAATTTGGGTTTTTAAATCAATAATAAATTTATACTTCCAGTCTTACCTAACAGGAGATAAATGACAGAGGAAAAACAAATATGAAACAGCATATACACACATAATTACATAAATATACACCTCTTTAGGCAACAAATGCGTTTAACTGAATACTTGGTTACCTATCAGGTATTAAGTGCTGATGCCAACTATAATATACAGGCCCATTCTTCAAGTACAGTATTTCATGTACTAAATCTAGTTTCCCCTGAAAACATAGACACAGGCAATGAGGGGAACAGAATCACATATTAAATATGGTCATACTAGTGAAGAAGCCTACTGGCAGAGTCATAGTGAGGATAAGAGTTAATGTACATAAAGGCTTTGGCACAGAATAGGAATAAGTCTCCTAATAACTACACTGACTTATTTCTGAAGGTAAAAGAAACTGCCATAGATATACCAGGGTCCTATGGGAAACTGAGTTACTCTACAGCAAAAGAAATGTCTGACTTCACCAACATGAATATATAAATGGCAATTAAAAATATGTGATGCACTCTTATACATGGCACAAATATCATTTAGAATAGGCCTGTTCTCTGCATCTTTTTTTCTGTGAAAAGAAATATATCTTACCTCACTGAAAGCAGAAGCACGTTAATAATGTACAATTAATTCCATCCCCAAACCTGGTATGGACCATGGTTAGCTTTAATCCATTCAAAGAACTTTAATAATAAAAATGTGGTACTAGTCTTATTTGTACATTTTGACCCCATGCATTTTGAGGGCAGAGCTGTCCACGTGCTTTCAGTGCCTAATTCCGAACCGAACATCAATAGTCTGAAACTAGAATGACTTAGACATTCATCTTTCCCAGACTCCAGGGTAAATGATCCAAAGGGAGCAATGGTCCTGAATCCCCAAATCATTACAGAGAGTCCAATGCTTGGAACTGGGAGGCTCTCTGGAGTCCAGTCTTCTAAATTTACAAAGAGAAAAATGAAATCCTGAAACCTGTAATTCTTCCCGCGACCATATAACCACTTAAGGGCTGGGTGGAGACAGATCCCAAGGTGCTGTACCATGCTATCCTGTACTCTCTCCCCATTCTCAGCTTCATCATGAATAGTAAGCTTTGCTGCTTTCAAACCTTCTCATTCAACATTAAAATACCTTCTGAGGATGTGAGCAGGAAGGTGGCAAATGAAACATGTCCTTCACAATGTGTGCATTTGTGTCTGGGTTTCAGAGATTTAGAAAATGAAACTATATGCTTTCTACCAAAAAAAAGACCTGCCCAAACTCTTCAGCTACATCTATCCATGTACTGTTCCTGTCTTCTTTTGGTTCCACATAGTAGGGTTGGTTCCTGATTGAAAGACAGAATTTTAGGTGACTTTACAGCAAGATAATTACTGTGACAGTTTTCAAAGTCCAACACCATTTCTTCTCACTTTAATTCTTCTTTCTCAAGTGTGGCTCAGGGGCTGTCTCATGGCAGAAAGCAGAATCTTTAATGTATGTTAATACTGAAGCTGCCTTCTCTATACAAATTAAGTCGATCTTTGGGCCCCTGACAAGTCTATCTAGATCACAGTAACCTTCCCCTCTATAGTGCTGAACCAACATCCTATCCTTAAAAGTAGGTGGTGCCCCAGAGGCATAGGCATGATCATATTATTTCTTTTAAAGCACATACTTTATAGATCTGTATGTGATAAACACTCAAAGATACCTCCTCTGGCATACAAGTCCTTTGATGAAATATACCCTATTGAACACAGAAGTTCGAGAAGATTATTTTATTTTGAGTTGGGTATTTTGCTCCATATTTAATTGCCACTTACAAAGGCTGAAAAGTAGACAGCAACCATTCTGTTTGACTTTAGAATCTCTAGACTTTTGTAGAATATTTCCTACTTGACTGTGCTAGGAATTTTCACATATACCATCAGCCTAGCCAAAATGTATTCTACACAACAATAGTTCCACTAAGATATTTCTCAAGAAAAGTGTGCCATGGTCAAATGTATTAGGAAAACTCACCTGCACCCCCCTCGGCCACTCCCTCGCAGGTTGAGGCAGGGATTCCGGTGCTGGGAGCCCAGTTAGAAGAAGTAATACATTTCCTCACTGCCCTCCTGTTCTCTTTGTGAACAACATGCGTTTTCCAAGAAGTTAAGTGAACCTAAGGATCCAGTTGGTGGCCACTGAACAGAGTGAAGAGGAAACAGCAAGTGCACAGTCTCTAAACTGGAAAAGAATTTAATGTGGTTGAGGACCTGAAAGATGTCCAGTGTAGCTGAAGTACACTGAACTGGAGGGACTAAGGGGTCAGCAGAGGCCATGATATATATATTTTTTCCTTCTTCTCTTTTTGTGAGTGTGTATGTGTATGCTTCTTTGTGTGATTCTGTCTGTATAGTTTTGCTTTTAGTATTTGTCCTAGGGTTCTATCTCTCCATTTTTGTTTTTGTTTTTTTAGTATAGTTTTTAGCACTTGTTATAATTGGTGGATTTGTTTTTTGGTTTGGTCACTCGCTTCTTTCTTATTTTCTTTTTTTTAAACTACTTTTTGTTTTTAATAATGTTTTTTATTCTTTATTTTAATAACTTTTTTTTATTTTCTTTCTTTCTTTTTTTCTCCCTTTTCTTCTGAGTCGTGTGGCTGACAGGGTCTTGGTGCTCTGGCTGGGTGTCAGGCCTGTGCCTTTGAGGTGGGAGAGCCGACTTCAGGACACTGGTCCCTCAGAGACCTCCTGGCTCCACATAGTATCAAATGTCAAAAGCTCTTCCAGAGATCTCCATGTCAATGCTTAGATACAGCTCCACTCAATGACCAGCTAGCTACAGTGCTGGACACCCTATGCCAAACAACTAGCAACACAGGAACACAACCCCATCCATTAGCAGACAGGCTGCATAAAATCATAATAAGATGACAGACATCCAAAAACACACCACCGGATGCAGTCCTGCCCACCTAAAGACAAGATCCAGCCTCACCCACCAGAACACTGGCAACAGTCCCCTCCACCAGGAAGCCTACACAACCAACTGAATCAACCTTAGCCACTGGAGGCAGACACCAAAAACCACAAGAACTACAAACCTGCAGCCTGTGAAAAGGACACCCCAAACACAGTAAGTTAAGCAAAATGAGAAGACAGAGAGAAACACAGCAGACGAAGGAGCAAACAAAACCCCACCAAACCAAACAAATGAAGAGGAAATAGGCAGTCCACCTGAAAAAGAATTCAGAGTAATCATAGTAAAGATGATCCAAAATTTTGGAAATACAATGCAGAAAATACAAGAAATGTTTAACAAGGACCTAGAAGAACTAAAGAGCAAACAAACAACACAAAAAATGAAATTAAAAATTCTCTAGAAGGAATCAATAGCAGAATAACTGAGGCAGAAGAACAGAGAAGTGATCTGGAAGAAAAAATAGTGGAAATAACTACTGGAGAGCACAAAAAAGAAAAAAGAATGAAAAGAATTGAGGACAGTCTCAGAGACCTCTGAGACGACATTAAACACACCAACATTCGAATGATAGGGGTCCCAAAAGAAGAAGAGAAAAAGAAAGGGACTGAGAAAATATTTCAAAAGATTACAGTTGAAACTTCCTTAATGTGGGAAAGGAAATAGTCAATCAAGTCCGCGAAGCACAGAGGGTCCCATACAGGATAAATTCAATGAGAAACACGCCAAGAAACATATTAATCACACTGTCAAAAATTAAATACAAAGAAAAAATATTAAAAGCAGCAAGGGAAAAACAACAAATAACATACAAAAGGAGTCCCCATAAGGTTAACAGCTGATCTTTCAGCATAAACTCTGCAAGCCAGAAGGGACTGGCAGGACATATTTAAAGTGATGAAAGGGAAAAACCTACAACCAAGATTATTCTACCCAGCAAGGATCTCATTCAGATTAGATAGAGAAATTAAAATCTTTACAGCCAACCAAAAGCTGAGATAAGTCAGCACCACCAAACCAGCTTTACAACAAATGCTAAAGGAATTTCTCTAGGCAGGAAACACGGGATAAGGAAAAGACCTACAAAACCAAACGCAAAACAATTAAGAAAATGGTCATAGGAACTTACATATCAATAATTACCTTAAATGTAAACAGATTAAATGCTCCATCCAAAAGACATAGACTGGCTGAATGGACACAAAAACAAGACCCATATACATGCTGTCTACAAGAGTTCCACTTCAGACCTAGGGACACATACAGACTGAAAGTGAGGGGATGGAAAAAGATATTCCATGCAAATGGAAATCAAAAGAAAGCTGGAGTAGCGATTCTCATATCAGACAAAATAGACATTAGAATAAAGATTATTAAAAGAGACAAAGAAGGACATTACATAATGATCAAGGGATCAATCCAAGAAGAAGATATAACAATTGTAAATATTTATGCACCCAACATAGGAGCACCTCAATACATAAGGCAAACACTAACAGCCATAAAAGGGGAATCAACAGTAACACAATCATGTAGGGGACGTTAACACCCCACTTTCACCAATGGAAAGATCATCCACAATGAAAATAAATAAGGAAACACAAGCTTTAAATGATACATTAAACAAGATGGACTTAATTGATATTTATAGGACATTCGAACCAAAACCAACAGAATACACATTCTTCTCAAGCGCTCATGGAACATTCTCCAGGATAGATGATATCTTGGGTCACAAATCAAATCTTGGTTAATGTAAGAAAATTGAAATCGTATCAAGTATCTTTTCCAACCACAACACTATGAGACTAGATATCAATTACAGGAAAAAAAACCTGTAAAAAATACAACACATGGAGGCTAAACAATACACTACTAAATAACCAAGAGTTCACTAAAGAAATCAAAGAGGAAATTAAAAAATACCTAGAAACAAATGACAATGAAAACACGATGACCCAAAACTTATGGGATGCAGCAAAAGCAGTTCTAAGAGGGAATTTTATAGCAATACAATCCTACCTCAGGAAAAAAGAAACATCTCAAATAAACAATCTAACCTTACACCTAAAGCAATTAGAGAAAGAACAACAAAAAATCCCCAAAGTTAGCAGAAGGAAAGAAATCATAAAGATCACATCAGAAATAAATGAAAAAGAAATGAAGAGACCAATAGCAATGATCAATAAAACTAAAAGCTGGTTCTTTGAGAAGATAAACAAAATTGATAAACCATTGGACAGACCCATCAGGAAAAAAAGGGAGAAGACTCAAATCAATAGCATTAGAAATGAAACAGAAGAAGTAACAACTGAAACTGCAGAAATACAAAGCATCATGAGAGATTACTACAAGCAGCTATATGCCAATAAAATGGACAACCTGGAAGAAATGGACAAATTCTTTTAGAGAAGCACAACTTTCTGAGACTGAACCAGGAAGAAATAGAAAATATAAACAGACAAATCACAAGCACTGAAATTGAGACTGTGATTAAATATCTTCCAAGAAACCAAAGCCCAGGACCAGATGGCTTCACAGGCAAATTCTATCTTCTATCTCTAAAAAACATTTAGAGAAGAGCTAACACCTATCCTTCTCAAACTCTTCCAGAATATAGCAAAGGGAGGAACACTCTCAAATTCATTCTACGAGGCCACCATCACCCTGACACCAAAACCAGACAAAGATGTCACAAAGAAAGAAAACTACAGGCCAATATCACTGATGAATATAGATGCAAAAATCCTCAACAAAATACTAGCAAACAGAATCCAACAGCACACTAAAAGGATCATACACCATGATCAAGTGGGGTTTATCCCAGGAATGCAAAGATTCTTCAATATATGCAAATCAATCAATTAGATAAACCATATTAACAAATTGAAGGAGAAAAACCATATGATCATCTCAATAGATGCAGAAAAAGCTTTTGACAAAATTCAACACCCATTTATGATAAAAACCCTCCAGAAACTAGGCATAGAGGGAACTTAACTCAACATAATAAAGACCACATGTGACAAACACACAGCCAACATCATTCCCAGTGGTGAAAAACAGAAATCATTTCCACTAAGATCAGGAACAAGAAAAGGTTGTCCACTCTCACCACTATTATTCAACATAGTTTTGGAAGTTTCAGCTACAGCAATCAGAGAAGACAAAGAAATAAAAGGAATCCAAATCGGAAAAGAAAAGGTAAAACTGTCATTGTTTGCAGATGAAACGATACTATACATAGAGAATCCTAAAGATGCTACCAAAAAACTACTAGAGCTAATCAATGAATTTGGTAAAGTAGCAGGATACACAATTAATGCACAGAAATCTCTTGCATTCCTATACACTAATGATGAAAAATCTGAAAGTGAAATTAAGGAAACACTCCCATTTACCATGGCAACAAAAAGAATAAAATACCTAGGAATAAACCTACCTAAGGAGACAAAAGACCTGTATGCAGAAAACTATAAGACACTGATGAAAGAAATTAAAGATGATACAAACAGATGGAGATATACCACGTTCTTGGATTGAAAGAATCAACATTGTGAAAATGACTCTACTACCCAAAGCAATCTACAGATTCAATGCAATCCAAACTACCAATGGCATTTTTCATAGAACTAGAACAAAACATTTCACAATTCTTATGGAAACACAAAAGACCCTTAATAACCAAAGCAACCTTGAGAAAGGAAAACGGAGCTGGAGGAATCAGGCTGCCTGACTTCCCACTATACTACAAAGCTACGGTAATCGACAGTATGGTAGTGGCACAAAACCAGAAATATAGATCAATGGAACAGGATAGAAAGCCCAGAGATAAACCCACGTACATATGGTCACCTTATCTTTGATAAAAGAGGCGAGAATATACAATGAAGAAAAGACAGTCTCTTCAATAAGTGGTGCTGGGAAAACCTGATAGCTACATGTAAAAGAATGAAATTAGAACACTCCCTAACACCATACACAAAAACAAACTCAAAATGGATTAAAGACCTAAATGTTAGGCCAGACAGTATAAAACTATTAGAGGAAAACATAGGCAGAACACTCTATGACATAAATCACAGCAAGATCCTTTTTGACCCACCTCCTACAGAAATGGAAATAAAAACAAAAATAAACAAATGGGACCTAATGAAACTTAAAAGCTTTTGCACAGCACAGGAAACCGTAAACAAGATGAAAAGACAACCCTCAGAATGGGAGAAAATATTTGCAAACGCAGCAACTGACAAGGGATTAATCTCCAAAATATACAAGCAGCTCATGCAGGCTCAATCAAAAAAACAAACAACCCAATCTAAAAATAGGCAGAAGACCTAAATAGACATTTCTACAAAGAAGATATACAGATTACCAACAAATACATGAAAAGATGCTCAACGTCACTAATTTATAGAAAAAAGTAAATCAAAACTACAATGAGGTATCACCTCACACAAGTCAGGATGGCCATCATCAAAAACTCTACAAACAACACATGCTGGAGAGGGTGTGGAGAAAAGGGAACCCTCTTGCACTGTTGGTGGGAATGTAAATTGATACAGCCGCTATGGAGAACAGTATGGAGGTTCCTTAAAAAACTGAAAATAGAGTTACCATATGACCCAGCAATCCCACTACTGGGCATATACCCTGAGAAAACCATAATTCAAAAAGTCATGTACCACAATGTTCACTATAACACTATTTACAATAGCCAGGATATGGAAGCAACCCAAGTGTCCATCGACAGATGAATGGATAAAGAAGATGTGGCACACACATACAATGGAATATTACCCAGCCATAAAAGGAAATGAAATTGAGTTATTTGTAGTGAGGTGGATGGACCTAGAGTCTGTCATACAGAGTGAAGTAAGTCAGAAAGAGATAAACCAATACTGTGTGCTAACACATATATAAGGAATCTAGGGGGAAAAAAAGGTTCTGAAGAACCTCTGGGCAGGACAGGAATAAAGATGCAGATGTAGAGAGTGACTTGAGGACAGGGGGAGTGGGAAGGGTAAGCTGGGACGAAGTGAGAGAGTGGCATGGACATATATACGCTACTAAATGTAAAATAGATAGCTAGTGGGAAGCAGCCGCATAGCACAGGAAGATCAGCTCAGTGCTTTGTGACCATCTAGAGGGGTGGGACATGGAGGGTGGGAGAGAGATATAAGAGGAAGGAGATATGGGGATATATGTATATGTATAGCTGATCCACTTTGTGATAAAGCAGAAACTAACACACCATTGTAAAGCAATTATATTCCAATAAAGATGTTAAGACAAATGTATTAGGAAAACTCTACATACATTCCATGTTTTTTTTTCCTTAGAGATTTACCATGCGTATTAGTTTATTAATAGCTCTGAGAAGTCCTATAGTTAAGAAATATTAACCTTGTTTAATCCAGAATCTTTCAAACTCATTGACCATGTAATGAATCGGAGCTAGTATTGATAGAATTAGACTTCTGCAAACTCACTAAGAAATGATCACGCATTACAGGAAGCTCCATTCCTAATTCCTCCCCAGTTTACATGTAATGTTTTTGTATTATTTTAAAAAGACCTCTCTATTTTTATTTCCTTCTTAGACTGCAAGCTATACCAAGACAAGACTCCTCTCTCTCGCTTACTGCTGTATTCCCAGGGCTGAACAGATGACCTAACACAGTTATGTCTCAAAAATAATTCTGAATGAGCAAATTGACAAATTCCATTATTAAAAAATTATGATACAGCCAAGAAAACAAAAAAACAAAACAGTAGGTTAAATATTCTATAAGATTACTGTCTCATCTCTTTATTGAGTCAGTATTTTAAGAAATAGGGATTGGAGTGAATTAAAATAGATTTAAGATGAATAACTCTCAGATGCATGCTGTAATCCTGGATTCAGGATTCAGCTTTAGAAAAGCCCACTGTTAAGGAAAACTTGGTAAAGAATTTTAACATGGTATGTTATAGGAGCAAACATATTGAAATAGAAAGGTAGTTGCTAGTTTAAAATGTAGCATAAAATACATATATTTATGAGTTAGCCTAAAAAAATCTGGATGAAAATACAGTAAGGTGTTAAAAGCGGTAGGATTATTATGATTTTATTTTCTTATTCCAACATCTTTCTTTAATGAAAGAATCCTTTCTCCCAAATCCCTGACAGATGGTAACCCAAATTTTGCTTGGATGTGTCCAGTAACAAAAATCTCTCCCTGGCAAGGCTGGATTTGCACTTTTGGATGGTGACAATTATAAGAAATATGCTTACCTAGTATTTTCACCCACAGATATACTAAAACTGATTCTTCCTTTAAAAACGTAGCTGATGTGTGGCTTGAGAACTTTGTCACAAAGTACACCTCAGAGACAAAGGAAATGACCAAAAATAAGCAGACCTTTATTTCATTGAAGCGTGTTCCACGTCCACTTGGTTATCATATGCCCATCGCATTTGATCCAATCCTCGAATTTCTGCCTGGACAGTTTCCTTACAACTACTACTGGATTAAAAACATTAGCCCAAAATATGTCTACTGAGATATATTTATCTCCTGAAGACATCTACATTTATATACCATTCATTCTTGAATTAAAAAGAAGTCATCAACTTGTGTTCATTTCCTCTCCTATATGAACTCCCTTACTAAATCTCCCTTCTCTGCCATGCCCTAGATCCTCCGTCATGTGGCTAACTATAACTGGATACTTATCTACTGAGGGATGGCCCACCTTTCAAAGTACAATAGAGAAGCAGAGATGAGTCATGGAGGAGAAAAGTACCTGCCTGGGAGAAGGACCTCCAAAGGAATCAGCTCCTGGTACATAAAATCCTTCTTCTACTCCATTTCTACCCAAAGGAAACTTTTGAAAAATGAGGTTCATTGTTTTTACTGTTCATTTTATAGAAATACTAGCCTAAGTATAAAACTAAATATCTAAAAGGACATCCAATTTTCACAGTAAGGAGTTTACTTTATGTAAATGCAGTGTACACAATGTATTCACTTATCTCCATCCCACAACTCCCAACTGTATTTAGGTCATCATTGTGTCTCCCCTGTATTATTAAAACTGTCTCTTTGCATCCAAACTTGTTCTCTCTCACTTATTTTCCACATTTTTCCAGAGACAGCTTCTCAAAATGCAATTCTGATCATGTCATTACCCTGCTTATAATTCTTTCAATAGTGATCTACAGTCCTCAGGACAGAACGAAACTTCTTAGTGTGCATATCAGCACCTGCACATTTTTCCAGTCGCCTCTCCAGAAATGTCCAAGCTCAGAGGTTATTTTTCAGAACATTCAACTTATTTAATTTCCTTGACCTGCTAGGCTACCCAATAGCTAGACCTTTGCATAAGCTGTTTCTTCTGCCTATATTAATCTTCCCTTCCCCTCCTATCTAGCCATCCCCTCTTCATTTGGAGAACTCCTATTAACTCTTGAGGTCCTAAAGTATACACCACTTCCTCAATGAAACCTTTTCTAATGACTGATTCTCCACCTCTACTGCAATCCTCTACCCCTGCATACATACAACTGTGAATTTGTCCCTCCCCTGGTCATTTTACTCACTGTAATATCCTTAGCACCACTGATGACTAGCACAAGTAGTAAATCCCAAAATATAGGTTGAACACATGGAAGAATGGATAAAGCACTTCTGAATGCAACAACAAAAGGACAATACAACCCCAAACGCTGCAACATGAGGAACAGTTAAAGGAGATCATTTGAAGACATCTAGGGGAAAAGGAATAAAGTTCTTGTAGGTTCACTTTGTCATATATTAACAGAGCCATTACCTGGAAGGAAGAGACCACCATCTATGTACAACTCTGGAGCTAGAAACCAGGGCTAATAGGGAGAAATTTAAGGAGGAAAATTTAACTTAACAGAAGACATAATTATCTGAAAAGTATAGCTATCAAAATGTAGATGTCTCTTATAAAATAAAAAAAATACCCTGCCATGCAGGAGTTCAGTGTAGAAATAGGATTAAAAAAAAAATCCCTTGTCAGAGAGTCATTGTAGATATCAATGATGTAGAGAAGATAGAAATATGAAATGAATGTTTTAAATAGATAGCTTATCATTATTATAGTTGGAGAGAGAAATAACTATTACTATTACAACTACTACTACCACCACCGCCACCATCCAATATTAAGGGATTAATATGTGCAAAACACAGTGTTTCATGTTTTATACAAATTATTTATAATCTTCACAAAAATGTAAAATTATCTTGTTTCAAAATTAGGAAATTGAGAATTTAGTTACTTATTCAAGGAGCACAGTTAAATGACAGAGCAGGATTTAAACTCAGGGCTGTTTCCAAAGCCACCATAACTATATGCTAAGGTCCAGAGCTGGAATGCACAATACTAGAGTTTAGAAGAGGGAGGAGTTGCCATTTGTTGCCTCTGCCTGCCCAAATTCCACTTCTTCAGTTTCTGGTTATAGCAACTTAAACCTCTCCCTTGGGGAACAAACCCTCTCTTCCAATGTGTCCATGTTGTTCAGATGGTATTTACCTCCCACTCTTGAGATGTTCATGTGAGATATACCTGGCTAGACTATTTCATCCTCCTGGTTCAGAGATGGTCGTGTGACTCCAGCTGTATCATTGGGATTCAATCCCATGACTTACGTTGTAGCAATTTGGAAAAAGAAGCTATTTTCCTTTGTGCCCTGGAACTTTGGAGGTCACAATTTGGAAAGCGTTTTTTCCTGGGAGCAAAGGCAACAAAACGGAAAGTACAGCCAAGAGATGGAGAAAGGCCAATTCCTGGTAACACTGTTTGAGCACCTAGAGACTTAGCCATGCCTAAAACCAAAACAACCCCAGTCATTGTAATTACTAAGATAATACATTACATTCCCTCTTTGCATAAGCCTGTCTGTGTTTTGTCTCTGTCACTGGCCATGCAAGTGGAACATGCTTAATATATGGAAACTTACTTATGGTTAGGATAACCAAATAGGTCCACACTGAACTTTGAAAAATAGGTAGGATTTGCAGAGAAAAGAGGAGAAAGGTTTTCCTCACTAGTGACACGAATTTTCATTAAATGCCCACCCTATCTATATCAAGCCACCTGCTTGGAAATAGGCACCATAAAATTAATAAGCCACCATCTTTGCCCTCAACGTTCTCAGAGTTTGGTCTATACACTGCATCCACCATCAGTGAATAGTCTCCAGAACTAAATATATTGTGCAGTGAATCTAAATTCCTAGAAAATGAACACATGAAGGCACTTAACAATGATGGATTACATTTTAATCTCCGACACAAATCACTAAAAGAGATACTGATCCATCTACAGTATACTCCAACCTGGCTCATACCAGCACATCACAATAGCTTGGCCTGAGAACACAACAGGTTAGGCTGGAAGGAAGGTGCATTGATCTTAAGTGTGTTAGTGTGTGCATGTTAAGTTAGCAGTGTAATGCATACATTTATATACTGACGCAGTGGCTTTCTTAATGCCACCCTGAAAAAGACTAATATGCTTTTTCCTCCCATGCAGTCCTATCTTTCTAAGTCTCTTCCTCTGCAGATGGAGATACACATATTAATTTCAGAGAGACATCAACTCAACACTGGCAATCTACTGTCTTCCAAGTGCTAGACATGTCACTGTGATGAACTACTTCATACAAATTTTGGATGTCACTGAACACAGCTCAAGTGCCAATACTTTTCTACATACTTTGGATTCCAGTAGACAAGGAATCTTTACCAAATTTACCAAGAAGAAAGAAAAAATTATGTCTTTGATTCAGTAATAAGATTGGGTAGTCCCTAAGCAGAATTCCAGAAGATTACAAGTACCTCATTCCATAGCTTGCTTTCATGCTGTCTAAAAGCCAGGGAATTGATATATTTTCTAGGTATGCCTGCCTCAGTGGCACCACAGGTTTTGAAAATGTTCCTCCGCAAATTTTCCTGGTGAAAACTATTTGTCCTTTGTCCCATGCTCTTCTTCTGAGTGACAAGTTAATCCGAAAAATTCTTGCCTTCCTAGTATCACAGAGCTCTCCAATATTTTTTCCCAAAGTGGTAGAAGATGACAAAAATTGGACTTAGGCAGGTAATAAGAGATATTTGAGGGGAGAGACACAGTAAAAAAAAAAAAAAAAAAAAAAAGCCATCATATTAAATTGTAAATATATTGTTATTTGGGTTGAAAGCTGTTGAACGTGAATTTTTGAAAAGAAAACAATTCAAATAAATTTTTGGCTTATGGAGCCAAACAGAAAGGTTTTGGAAAAGACCTTAAATGTAAGGAAAATGCTTCCTATCCCTTGACTGTAGGGCACTGATGAAAGGTCTGTCGTAAGAGGTATGGCACATACATGGATTTGGAACTCAGGCCTGGCTCTGCTTCTTTTCAGTTGTGTGAATTGGGCTACTCATTCACCCTTTCAGTCAGTTTTCGTACCCGTAAATTAGTAACATTAATGCCCAATTTACAGAGTTAAACAAAATAACACGTGAAAAACATTTATCCTGGTGACTGATATATAGTAAGCACTGAATAAATGGTAGCTGGGATGATGGGAATTATAAATGGGTACAGTAGTTCCCCCTTATCTTCTATTTTGCTTTCCATGGTTTCAGTTACTCAAGGTCAACAACGGTCCAAATATTTTACATGGAAAATTCCAGAAATAAACAACTCATAAGTTTTAAATTGTGCACCACTCTGAGTTGTGTGATGAAATCTCCAGCCATCCTGCTCTGTCCTGCCTGGGTGTGAATCATCCTTTTGTCCAGTGTATCCTGTCTGTTAGTCACTTAGTAGCCATCTCAATTGTTGAGATATCACTGTGCTTCTATTTAAGCAATTCCTATTATATTTAATGGTGGTCCCAAAGTGCAAGAGTAGTGATGCTTGCAATTTGGACATGCCAAAGAGAAGCCATGAAGGTTTAAGTAAAGAGGTGAAACTTCTCAACCTTATAAGAAAAGAAGAAAGTTCTATGTGGGATTGCTAAGATCTATGGTAAGAATGAATCTTCTTTCCATGATACCGTGAAGAAGAAAAAAGAGATTTGTGCTAATTTTACTGTTGCACCTCAAGCTGCAAAGTTAGACCACAGTTCATGGTAAGTGCTTTGTTAAGATGGAAAAGGCATTAACTTTTTACAATAAGGTATTTTGAGAGAGAAAGAGAGGGACCACATTCAGATAACTTTTGTAATAGTATATTATTAGAACTGTTCTATTTTATTATTAGTTATGTTGTTAACCTCTTACTGTGCCTAATTTATAAACTAAGCTTCATCATAGGTATGTGTGTACAGGAAAAAGCATAGTGTACACACGGTTTGGTACTACGTGTGGTTTTAGGCATCCACGGGGGTCTTGGAACGTATTCCCCACAGTTAAGGGGGGGACTGCTGTAAAGAGAATTCCCCCACTGCCATCCTCCTAAATTCTTATACTGTGATACTTTTACTACCCAAAATTCAAAAGGAGAGTCTGGCAAGGCCTCTGACTGTAAAACTACTGGCTGAAACTAGATCATTCAGTGGCAAAGAATAAAAAATCCTTAAGCACTAGAAGAGAACAGAGCACACCCATCTCCATTTAAATGCATAGGTACATTTTCCATTTACTTTCATGCACAAGAATAATTGACCAGTTTCGAGAAATGAACAAATTAATCACTGATCCTCCTCCGTTGCTTTTCCCACTTATGGAAATAATGCTTCAAAGGTCAAAATGGATTGGATGAAAAGTGGAGAACCCTTGAGAGAGTATAACAGAAAAGGCTGGCTTGGCACAGCAGTTTGGATTTTTCTTTCAGTTTTAGTTTTTTACTTTCTTCCAAGGACCTTAAGACTCCAACAGCTTCAAGACACCCTTCAAGTCACATGCCAACGCACACACTGAGGTTCTGTCCTAGGACAAGATTCCAGGACCAGGACGCTTTGTTCCCCAGCCTCTCAGAGGAGGGGTATACAATTTCTCCCCTCTGGTCTTTAGTCTCTTCTACCTATAGCTCATTATCTCACTTTAACTATGCAGTTTTGGTGAGAAATGATTGTATAAATATGGTTTTATGCCTTACGAGATATTATAAAACCCTTGGGGTGGGAAAAAAGTTATTGCCTCTTACTATTTTATGATTATTGGCTTTGGATTACAGAATGTTTTAAGGAAATTTCTCAGTTATTAAAATGGCTGATTTTTTTCATATTACGGTTATCTTTTTATTATCCTCAAGTGATAAAATTAATTACTCCTCTAAATCCTTACCTAATCCATTCCATATGCATAGCACCAAAAAAGCTCTTTTCCAGCCTAAAGCAAAACATGTTTATTTGTTGCTTTGTTACTAATTTTGTGTAGTCTCTCTTCAGAACGCAATATTAACAAAAGATATAAACTGATGTCATGGCTGTACAGTAAGCAATAGATATTATTCCCAGCTAGGAAAAAGCACTTAGCAAACTCATGAATCAGAAATCTGTTCACAGCTGTGTTGCAAAGGATAATTATTTTTTACATTATGTTAAGTGCCTATACTTAGATTATGTGTCAAGGGGTTAACGGATTATTAGAGGCCAGAAATGCCTTCTAAAGAAAAGTAAGACACACTGAAATTCAAGTTGATAATTATCTGATGGTTGGAACTGTGTACTCTAATCAAACAGCCAACACTCTTCAAAGGAACAGATGATCAGTGTTGAAGGTGATGGCTGCAGAGTAACAAAGCTGTAATAGGCTTTCTAATCACAGTTTCTTCCCTGCAGAGATGATCAACCCAGTTTTTTAGAAAACTATATTTCTTGTAATAATACTAATACAGTAGAAGATAGAAGAATCCTCAACATTATGTATTAAGATTTTTTTATAACCCATGAAAAAGATACCCTAAATGAGGAAGATAATAATAGGTAACATTTATGAAGCACATTTTCTGAACCAGGCAATTTCCACAGTTATCTCAACTAATTTAATCTTCCCAACAACCTTATGAGGTGGGTATTATCACCATCTTTCTTTCTTACATACGATGAAACCAAAGGACAGACAGTGTAAATATATGTGTCAAGGTCACACAGGTAGGAAATGAAGGAACCTGAACTCAAATCCAGGCAGTTTAAAGGGCTGAAGTTTTCACTAGTACAGCATCTTAGGGAAATTACTGACATAGGCTACAATGAGAAAAAACTGTATCAGGCCATATACTTGAGCAATATTGAAGTTTTCATATAAATTTTTTCTCCATACCAAGTTAAACAATCTTCATTGAAGGATTTATGCAGTCAAGGACTGATCTTTAGAGAAGCAAAAGAAACAAAAAAGCTACCCAAAAATGCTTAGCCTTAAGCTTATTAAAATCCCTCCATTTGATGACTATAAGAATACAAGCTCCTTCTCTTTATGAGATCGAACTGTTTTTATAGACTCAAATTCTAAGTTCTGTCAAATGTTTCCCCTAAAGCATACCATAGGTCTCAAATTACAGATTATGGGGCAGCAGATAGCAAAATGCTTTTTGTAGCAGATCAGAAAATTCAACGTTTGTGCTTTAAGCATGGAAGGTGATTGCTAGACTTCAGAAAAAAAATGAAATTTGTCCCACAGTGTTTTGGTGGGGGGGGGGGGGGGGGATATTATTATCTCAGCTGCAAATGTGTTCAGTTGTGTAAACATTTAAGTCACTTACCTAGACTTACTCTCTCTGGCTAGGAGTCTAAACCAAATTCACAAAGATTTCTGAGACTGTCTTGGATTCTACATGCCATGCCTAAAAGCAAGTTTTAAAAATATAAACTGTACATATGTCCAGCACTAGGCTAAGCATTTGGGGAGATATAATAAACACAGATCTTCAAAATAAAACATCAGAAGAAATCATCTGTGGAAACAATGTAGGGACTGGTAGAAAGTTCTTAGAGCCAGACAAACTTGATTCACAAAGATGGTTTATAGTTTATCAACAACATGAACTTGTGTAAGTTGCATATGTACCTCCTAAACCCTTTCAATGAATTATAAAATGGGGAGGATCAATTCTACCTGGCAGAACCATTGTTCATTAAACATTCAGAATACTATCCAGCAGAGGGTAAGTGTTCAATAAGCTTACAGAATTACTACTGTCTGCTCAACCCCCAAACTTTAGGCTGTAAAAAAGTTACCTCAGTTTTACAGAAGAGGCAACATGGGTCTAAAATTAATGAGTAACCTGACAGAGTACCCATGGCTGAATTTGCCACATAGTAAGTTTACAATAAATTTTGATAAAGAGATAATATAGAATGTAAAACACACATCTGCCTCCTGGTGAATTGCTTTTTCTTTAAAAGATTCTCAAACTGTACCTCATGTTTACTGATCCTAAGTTACTTCTAGAAAGTTATTTCTTCTAGGTCTATCTCCAAATAGCAGTCAGAGTAACACCTGTTTATAACTTTTTTTCCTTATGCTAAAATTTCATTACAGTTCTTAATGGCATCACAAGACATCAGACCCTCCCCCATTTGTAAATCTTCATAAAAGGGAAATCCTATTTGGGGGTAGATAAAGCCAGCATTGCAAAATGAAAATAATACTTACCAAATTTACCCATGACAAGGAAAAGAGACTTTAAAAAAGATATAACTGTTGCCCCTGTAATTCACAGAAAAAAGTCAGGAAAAGGAGAAGGACGGGGAAGGAGGGGGAAGAAGGGGAGGGGGAGGAAGAGGAGAAGGAGATGAGAAAACAAGTTTCCTAATATAAGGGTCCCAGCAAATTATTTAAAGTAGAAAATGGTTACTATCTGCATAATGAAAATGAAAACTTAATGAACAGTTGGAAGACTAAAGTTCTTTCCTATGAGATTTAAGTCAGTAACTCATTACTTGTCATTAGTGTTCCTTAAGAAAGGAATGCTGTTATTTACAATTCATGTTTTCAATGCAAAACTTGGGTGCAAGTGCAATTCACAGGAACTATGTGAATGAAACTATTAAAGTAATTAAATAAAAGCAGTTATTTCTGTCATCTTCTGATAGGAACAGTACTGGTTCCAGACCAGAAGAAAGGCTTCTGAAGATGTCATTTGGAATCTTTTCTAGGGGTCCATCAATACCACAATGATTGTTCTATTCATTTGGGAAGATAATTGCCCAAGGGTGTAGTGAGCAGCATCCCTTTTTGGAACTCAAAACCAGGAAACGTGATTAGTCTTCCAGGAGTTCTTCATTGTAAGGTAAGAGAGATTTGCCCAGAAATTTCTCACCCTCAGAAATCTACTCCGTATTACTGGAGATTATATTTTAGAGTAAATTAAGTAAGCTGGCATTCTGATTACACACACACTGCATTCTGTCTGCATGAGAGCAGCTGTTTTACCTTTTGCCAGGAGTTTGGCGTCACCAACAGAACAAGAATGAGTATCAAGAGACAGTGGCCTATCAAGTCTTGCACAAGTAATAGTATCATGTGACACGGTCAATAGAGAAAGTGGTGTGCTGGGAAGGGGACTCCTTATAAGTCACATGCAAAAACAGATTAATAAGTAAATTATTTATGTTCCCAATACAAATAAGTATAGTATGTTTATGCATTCTATCTGCTTATATGTCCATATTTCTATCTTGTCTATTAAGTAAGAACCTACTCCTTCACTAAAAGATCTCAGAAAATAAGAATCATTCGTATTTCAGAACTCTAAAAAAAAGAACTTGATTCTCTTCATTTTTATATGAGGTAGCTAGACTCACCAAATACCTTTAATCATCCCTATAATCCCAGCATAAGGTCTTAAATTACTAATTTTAAAAATCAGTCTCAAGGCTCAAGGTATTCTCATTAGATGTTATTGTTAGCACTTCTCTGTCTCTTCCTCTCTATATCCAATTATGTTGATCCTACCTCCTAAATATCTATAGAACCTAGTCCCTTGTCCTCATTCTAGTCCCTACTCCATAAAGGATCATCCGCCCCTTAGATTAATGCAGAGAGCTCCTAGAAGTTCTTCCTGCTACTCTTCCCATTGCCCTGCAATCCATGCATGTTCCACATGGTTACCAGGGTCTATGACTTCGCATTTCTTCTTTTCTTTTTCTCTTGCTTTTTTCTTCTTTTTTCCTTCCTTTTTTTAGAATCTGTTCATGTTTTTTTTTAAAAAAATGACAAATAACTTTGTGATAAATTCAAACAATGTATACAAAAAGGAAAGTTCTTTTTTCATCAAAAAAAGATGAAATTGTATAATTTCAAGGTAGCCCACACTTCAAAGGTAGACACTGCAAACAGCTTGGTGTGGGTCTAACTGGGTCATACTGACATGTTTACCTTCAGCAGGCATTTTTTTCACTTCATGATACAGCTAAGACATGTTTCAAATGAGTATATGTAAATTTACCTTAACTTTTTTATTTCTACCTAATTTTTTGTTGTATTGATTTACAACAATTTATACATTCATTCTCTCATTGAGATACTACTATGTTGGTTTCGATTTTTTGTATTAAAAATAATGTCGAAAAAGTCATTGCAAATACATATTTTTGCACCAATGCTAGTATTGCTGAATTATAGATTCCTAAATCAAAGATAGCTACATCAAGTAATATACACATATCCAAGAAAAGACAGCTCCACCAAGCTGCATTTTTAATTTTGATAGATACCGTCAAGTAGCCAGTGTTTTGAATTGTTTAGAGTGCTAATGATATTTTAATGTCTTCAAAAAATAAGGAGGTATCTCCTTATTACTTTAACTTATCATCCCTTTAATTATCACTGAGGCTGAGGCACATTTCACATATTAATTTGCCATTAATGTCTCTTCTTCTCATTTTTCTACTTTTTCCTTATTGTTACAAATGAGATGCTTACATATCATAGATAATAACACTTTATCCTAAGTGGTTTTCCCTCCCCTAATTCTGGAAAAGTAGGAGAAAAATCTTCTATTTTATTAATTCCATGCTTCATCATATAGCTGTTAATCATTTTAGATATTTCATCCTTTTCGCATTGATCCTAAATGTCACCTTTTCATAGACTAAGCTTCACTGATCTACTTAATTCAGAAATTTACTATTTGGGCTGAAAGCCTCATTTTCTCTTTAATAAATTCCATTGAGATTTTCATATAAATTCTGTTGTATTTTCAGATCAATGTGGGAGAACTGAGGTCTTTATAACATTGGTTCCAACAACAAGAAAATGTGTGTTTATAAAGTTATTCAGATTCAGTTTTGTTTTTCTTTTCATAAACAACTATGTGTATTTCAAGGTGCATTTCTATCACATTTTCACAGATGACTGATGACTGCTGACCCAAAGGAAAAGTACCAATTTTTGTATAATTATATGGTATCTGACCACCGTAATAAACTATCTTTTTATCATCTATGGAGATAATAATTTTTGCCTTTAATGTATTAATATAAGGAACTGTATTAATATATTTGCTAACATGGAAGGATTTTCAGCTAAAAACCCCTCCTTGATATAATATATCTGAAAACACTGCTAATTATACATCTATAGTCACAATAAGAAATGATCTCTAACAAGATCTCAAACTCAAATGTCTATGGGAACCAAGCAAGTGACATAAACTAGTACAGAGTTAGACTTAGGGAGTAGTAAGGGCGGCTATGAACTGAAAAATAGATGTCTGGTACTTAAAAACACATGTTCATTATATGTCTTTCAAGTAAAGACACCAAGAATAAATAAATAAGTGATAGCAGTATGTCTTGGTATGCATTCTTTGCGCAAAAGGTATCTGTTCTCTGTTTTTCATTTATCCAGTGATCACATATTGAGCACTGATTTATCATGTGTGTAGAATATCACGTTAGCTACTAAGGTGGTAACAGAATTGAATGAACATGATCTATTTCCTAGAGGAGCTTATAATATAATCAGAAATATATAACGAAAACTTCTATCAATTACCAGATGACTGTTATGTGCTATTCTAAGACTGTCTACATTTGATAACAAGCAAAAAAAAAAAAGAATCTGGGAATTGCCCACTGGATTATGTAGTAGATGAGGAGAGACTGTAAAAATTGACTTAATTTCTCCTCTACTGCCCTAGTTCCAATATGGAATGTAAATCATGGTGCCTTGCAATACATTATTTAAATGAGTTAACCAATGGTTATATACAAATTCACCTTAACAATTCAAAAGCAGTGGGGATAAATTTACTGATACATATGTTTTTGTGTGCATATGTGTGTGCGTGAGCATATGTGTGAATGGGATTAATGAATACTGAAAATATTTTCCAGTATCTCCTGAAGTGTAAAGAGTAAATTTACTTTTCTATGTGGAAAAACATTAAATATGAAGCCAAATTTTGCACCATATAATGTACTTAATATTTCTCCAGGCAGTATGTAATGTTCAAAGTTACTGGAATATTGCATGTTTTCAAACCTTAAATGTCACTTGGTATCTTTCTTTTAAAATCCTGCTAAAAGAAAAATTCAAATCAGTAAACAAATATTCCATAACCATTTCTCCTAATGCCTCCTGGAAGAGAGAATCTATCCATTACTCAGCAACTCTCTATGCACACGGGTAGTAAAAACTTAGAAAACTAATTTATACAAAGATTCTAGCTTCCTAACTCTCTCTTTCCCAAGAGTTTGACATGTAACATTTTAACTGGCTTACAAAATATTCCATGTTTAAAGTGCTTGCTGTTGTTACTGCTGTTACTGTACAGTTAAATTACCAACTCACATGATAAGTCACAAATTAACATCCAGCTACTCCTAAAGTTACATTCTCCATTTTTTGAATACTTTAAAATACACTTTTCAAGTATTAGTCTGTTATTGTCTGATTAAATGTTAGATTAATTGAACAAATTATTATAGGGACACTTTCTTGAATAAGCCCTACTTTACATGCCCATGAGAAGAATCTATTATGTATGGTATCCGTTGTTGTTTGAATTCTACAAGTTTGATCAAAAGTAAATATAATATAAAAAGAGATATCAAGTATTATTGCATAACAAAATACTAGAGAAGAAAGGAAAAACTGATTTATATAGTAGAATAATTTGAAAACAAATGAATGGTTTAATGCCATTAGAACTTTTAAAAAGAAAAATGTGTGTTTCACTCATTTTAAAGATTTTGCTTTTACAGTTTCTTCTTCTATAAAAAAGTTTAAAGATGGCTTCCCTGAGTCACCCTGAATTTCTGTTATATCAATGTACCCTTGAGAAATTAAATGTTAACATCTGAAAATAGTGGTTTCTATACTCCAGAGGCTGAATGGCATTCAAGGCTCAATGATTAAAATCGTGGCCACAAATGGAAGATTTTTCTGCTAATATTAGTGGGGTTTCAACCATGTTATTAGCTGAACCAAAAATAATTCAGGGACACACTCCACAAGGAAATATGCCACTCTAAAATAGAGATAGAGTGAGACATCCTCATGAGTTGGCAGCACACAAAAAAATGCATTTTATAATTTCATACCCTTATGCCTTCCTTCTATAATGAGTTGGGAAAACTAAAATAAATGAAAGCAGACAAGCTGTGCATGCTTCCTCTGATCCACTGCTGTAAACCTTCACATTACACTTTCTGTAATCAAGGAAGACTTCCTTCACCATCCCTAACTGGACATCTAGAATGATGCTACAACCCATACTGGAAAGCAGAGGCTATCATCAATGGTGACAAGCACTACCACTTTCCCATTTCCAAGGCTAATAGGCCATTGACAGCAGGCCACCGAACTGTCTTCAGGGAGGCAATGTGGGAACAGCTGACAGATTCAGAGAAATCTGATAGCTATTCCTGATTCTATTACTTACTAGCTATGTGATTCGACTTTGGACAAGTAATACAACTTCTGATTCTTTTTTCCTACTAGTAAAATAGTGACCATACTACCTACCTTAGAGGATTTATGTGATGGTTAAATAAATGAACCATTCAAAATGCCCAACAGGTATAAGGTACTTAGTAGCTGCTCAGTACATATTAATTTTTCAATTTATTTTGTCTCCAGATAAGATTATTTTCTTCAAAATTAAAACAGATTTGTTTTTCTTATAAAAATAATGCATAGTAATTATAGAAAAACTAGAGACCACAGAAAATAATAAAGGGGAAAGTAATAAGCCATAACACACCACTTAGAAATAGCCACTGTTAAAAAACTGGCATATAACCTAGCAGAAAACAAATATAAATGTAAACATTTACATAACCATACTGTATATGCTATTTTTTAACTTTTTAAATTTAAAACATATCCTAGATATCTTCTACATCATCATTTTAATGTCATTATTTTAATTAACATATTCAATGTCCTCAGTTTTAGAAACCACTGATACTCTCTTATTGATTAATGTGTTTTTCTTCTGTAACATTTTTTTCCTTTTAATATGAATAACTTGGACATTCACAGAAACATAGACAAGATGAAAAGGCAGAGGGCTATGTACTATATGAAGGAAAAAGATAAAACCCCAGAAAAACAACTAAATAAAGTGGAGATAGGCAACCTTCCAGAAAAAGTATTCAGAATAATAATAGTGAAGATGATCCAGGACCTTGAAAAAAGAATTGAGGCAAAGATTGAGAAGATGCAAGAAATCTTTAACAAAGACCTAGAAGAATTAAAGAACAAACAAACAAAGGTGAACAATACAATAACTGAAATGAAAACTACACTAGAAGGAATCAATAGCAGAATAACTGAGGCAGAAGAACGGATAAGTGACCTGGAAGACAGAATGGTGGAATTCACTGCTGTGGAACAGAATAAAGAATAAAGAATGAAAAGAAATGAGGACAGCCTAAGAGACCACTGGGACAACATTAAACGCAACAACATTCACATTATAGGGGTCCCAGAAGGAGAAGAGAAAGAGAAAGGACCAGAGAAAATATTTGAAGAGATTATAGTCAAAAATTCCCTAACATGGGAAAGGAATTAGCCACCCAAGTCCAGGAAGCGCAGTAAGTCCCATACAGGATAAACCCAAGGAGAAACATGCTGAGACACACAGTAATCAAACTGGCAAAAATTAAAGACAAAGAAAAATTATTGAAAGCAGCTAGGGAAAAATGACAAATAACATACAAGTGACCTCCCATAAGGTTAACAGCTGAATTCTCAGCAGAAACTCTACAAGCCAGAAGGAAGTGGCATGATATACTTAGAAGATGAAAGGGAAGAACCTACAACCATCATTACTCTACCCGGCAAGGATCTCATTCAGATTCGATGGAGAAATCAAAAGCTTTACAGACAAGCAAAAGGTAAGAGAATTCAGCACCACCAAAGCAGCTCTACAACAAATGCTAAAGGAACTTCTCTAAGTGGGAAACACAAGAGAAGGAAAGGATCTACAAAAACAAACCCAAAACAATTAAGAAAATGGTCACAGGAACATACATATCGATAGTTACCTTAAACGTGAATGGATTAAATGCTCCAACCAAGAGACACAGGCTGGCTGAAGAGATACAAAAACAAGACCCATATATATGCTGTCTACAAGAGACCCACTTCAGACCTAGGGACACATACAGACTGAAAGTGAGGGGATGGAAAAAGATATTCCATGCAAATGGAAATTAAAGGAAAGCTGAAGTAGCTATACTCATATCAGATAAAATAGACTTTAGGGCTTCCCTGGTGGTGCAGTGGTTGAGAGTCCGCCTGCCGATGCAGTGGACATGGGTTCATGCCCCGGTCTGGGAAGATCCCACATGCCACAGAGCAGTTGCACCCGTAAGCCATGGCCACTAAGCCTGCGCATCTGGAGCCTGTGCTCGCAACGGGAGAGGCCCGTGTACTGCCAAAAAAAAAAAAAAATAGACTTTAAAATAAAGAATATTACAAGAGACAAGGAAGGACACTATATAATGATCAAGGGATCAATCCGAGAAAAAAATATAACAATTATAAATATATATGCACCCAACATAGGAGCACCTCAATACATAAGGCAACTGCTAACAGCTATAAAAGAGGAAACTGACAGTAACACAATAATACTGGGGGACTTTAACACCTCACTTACACCAATGTACAGGTCATCCAAAATGAAAATAAATAAGGAAACAGAAGCTTTAAATGACAAAACAGACCAGATAGATTTAATTGATATTTATAGGACATTGCATCCAAAAACAGCAGTATACACTTTCTTCTCAAGTGCACATGGAACATTCTCCAAGATATATCACATCTTGGGTCACAAATCAAGCCTCACTAAATTTAAGAAAATTGAAATCATATCAAGCATCTTTTCTGACCACAACGCTATGAGATTAGAAATGAATTAGAGGGAAAAAAACGTAAAAAACACAAACACATGGAGGCTAAACAATATGTTACTAAATAACCAAGAGGTCACTGAAGAAATCAAAGAGGAAAGCAAAAAATACCTAGAGACAAATGACAATAAAAATATGACGATCCAAAACCTATGGGATGCAGAAAAGCAGTTCTAAGAGGGAAGTTTATGGCTATACAAGCCTACCTCAAGAAACAAGAAAAATCCCAAGTAAACAATCTAACCTTACACCTAAAGGAACTAGAGAAAGAAGAACAAACAAAACCCAAAGTTAGCAGAAGGAAAGAAATCATAAAGATCAGAGCAGAAATAAATGAAATAGAAACAAAGAAAACAATAGCAAAGATCAATAAAACTAAAAGCTGGTTCTTTGAGAAGATAAAAAAAAAATTGATAAACCATTGGACAGACTCATCAGGAAAAAAAGGGAGAAGACTCAAATCAATACCATTAGGAATGAAAAAGGAGAAGTAACAACTGAAACTGCAGAAATACAAAGCGTCATAAGAGATTACTACAAGCAACTATATGCCAATAAAATGGACAACCTGGAAGAAATGGAAAAATTCTTAGAAAGGTAAAACCTTCTAAGACTGAACCAGGAAGAAACAGAAAATATGAACAGACCAATCACAAGTAATGAAATTGAAACTGTGATTAAAAATCTTCCAACAAACAAAAGTCCAGGACCAGATGGCTTCACAGGTGAATTCTATCAAACATTTAGAGAAAAGCTAACACCCATCCTTCTCAAACTCTTACAAAAAATTACAGAGGAACACTCACAAACTCACTCTATGAGGCCACCATCACCCTGATACCAAAACCAGACAAAGATACTACAAAAAAAGAAAATTACAGACCAATATCACTCATTAATATAGATGCAAAAATTCTCAATAAAATACTAGCAAACAGAATCCAACAACACATTAAAAGGATCATACACCACGATCAAGTGGGATTTATCCTAGGGATGCAAGGATTCTTCAATATACGCATATGGAAGAAAAACAACCATATGATCATCTCAGTAGATGCAGAAAAAGCTTCTGACAAAATTCAACACCGATTTATGATAAAAACTCTCCAGAAAGTGGGCACAGAGGGACCCTACCTCAACATAATAAAGGCCATATACAACAAACCCACAGCAAACATCACTCTCAAGGGTGAAAAACTGAAAGCATTTCCGCTAAGATCAGGAAAATGACAAGGATGTCCACTCTCACCACTATTATTCAACATAGTTTTGGAAGTCCTAGCCATGGCAATCAGAGAAGAAAAGGAAATAAAAGGAATACAAATTGGAAAAGAAGAAGTAAAGCTGTCACTGTTTGCAGATGACATGATACTATATATAGACAATCTTAAAATGCCACCAGAAAACTACTACGGCTCATCAATGAATTTGGTAAAGCTGCAGGATACAAAATTAATGCACAGAAATCGCTTGCATTCCTATACACTAATGATGAAAAATCTGAAAGAGAAATTATGGAAACACTCACATTTACCATTGCAACAAAAAGAATAAAATACCTACGAATAAACCTACCTAGGGAGACAAAAGACCTGTATGCAGAAAATTATAAGACACTGATGTAAGAAATTTAAGATGATACCAACAGATGGAGAGATATACCATGTTCTTGGATTGGAAGAATCAATATTGTGAAAATGACTCTACTACCCAAAGCAATCTACAGATTCAATGCAATCCCTTTCAAAATACCTATGGCATTTTTTACGGAACTAGAACAAATCATCTTAAAATTTCTATGGAGACACAAAAGATCCTGAATAGCCAAAGCAGTCTTGAAGGAAAAAAATGGAGCTGGAGGAATCAGACTCCCTGGTTTCAGACTATAATACAAAGCTACAGTCATCAAGACAGTATGGTACTGGCAGAAAAACAGAAACATAGATCAATGGTACAGATAGAAAGCCCAGAGATAAACCCATGCACCTATGGTCAACTAATCTATGACAAAGGAGGCAAAGATATACAATGGAGAAAAGACAGTCTCTCAATAAGTGGTGCTGGGAAAACTGGACAGGTACATGTAAAAGAATGAAATGAGAATACTCCCTAACACCATACACAAAAATAAACTCAAAATGGATTAGAGACCTAAATGTAAGACCGGGCACTATAAAACTCTTAGAGGAAAACATAGGAAGAGTACTCTTTGACATAAATCACAGCAGGGTCTTTTTTGATCCACCTCCCAGAGTAATGGAAATAAAAACAAAGATAAACAATTGGGACCTAATGAAACTTAAAAGCTTTTGCACAGCACAGGAAACCATAAACAAGATGAAAAGACAACCCTCAGTATGGGAGAAAATATTTGCAAATGAAACATCAGACAAAGGATTAATCTCTAAAATTTACAAGCACGTCATGCAGCTCAATATCAAAAAAACGAACAATCCAATCCAAAAATGGGCAGAAGACCTAAATAGACATTTCTCCGAAGAAGATATACAGATTGCCAACAAACACATGAAAGGATGCTCAAAATCACTAATCATTAGAGAAATGCAAATCAAAACTACAATAAGGTATCATCTCATACCAGTCAGAATGGCCATCATCAGAAAATCTACAAACAACAAATGCTGGAGAGGGTGTGGAGAAAAGGGAACCCTCTTGCACTGTTGGTGGGAATGTAAATTGATACAGCCACTATGGAGAACAGTATGGAGGTTCCTTAAAGAACTAAAAATAGAATTACCATATGACCCAGCAATCCCACTTCTGGGCATATACCCAGAGAAAACCATAATTCAAAAAGACACAAGCAGCTCATGCAGCTTAATAACAAAAAAACAAACAACCCAATCCAAAAACGGGCAGAAGACCTAAATAGACATTTCTCCAAAGAAGATATACAGACTGCCAACAAACACATGAAAGAATGCTCAACATCACTGATCATTAGAGAAATGCAAATCAAAACTACAATGAGATATCATCTCACACCAGTCAGAATGGCCATCATCAAAAAATCTAGAAACAATAAATGCTGGAGAGGATGTGGAGAAAAGCGAACCCTCTTGCACTGTTGGTGGGAATGTAAATTGATACAGCCACTGTGGAGAACAGTATGGAGGTTCCTTAAAAAACTACAAATAGAACTACCATATGACCCAGCAATCCCACTACTGGGCACATACCCTGAGAAAACCATAATTCAAAACGAGTCATGTACCACAATGTTCATTGCAGCTCTATTTACAATAGCCCAGAGATGGAAACAACCTAAGTGTCCATCATCGGATGAATGGATATAGAAGATGTGGCCCACATTTACAATGGAATATTACTCAGCCATAAAAAGAAACGAAATTGAGTTATTTGTAATGAGGTGGATAGACCTAGAGTCTGTCACTCAGAGTGAAGTAAGTCAGAAAGAGAAAGACAAATACCGTATGCTAACACATATATGGAATTTAAGAAAAATAAAAAATGTCGTGAAGAACCTAGGGGTAAGATAGGAATAAAGACAAAAAACTACTAGAGAATGGACTTGAGGATATGGGAAGGGGGAAGGGTAAGCTGTGACAAAGCGAGAGAGAGGCATGGACATATATACACTACCAAAGGTAAGGTAGATAGCTAGTGGGAAGCAGCTGCATAGCACAGGGAGATCAGCTCAGTGCTTTGTGACTGCCTGGAGGGGTGGGTAAGGGAGGGTGAGAGGGAGGGAGACACAAGAGGGAAGAGATAATGGAACATATGTATATGTATAACTGATTCACTTTGTTATAAAGCAGAAACTAACACACCATTGTAAAGCAATTATACTCCAATAAAGATGTTAAAAAAAAAAAGACACATGCCCCAATGTTCTTTGCAGCACTATTTACAATAGCCAGGTCATCGATGCAACCTAGATGCCCATCGACAAATGGATAAAGAAGATGTGGTACATATATACAATGGAATATTACTCAGCCATATAAAGGAATGAAATTAAGTCATTTGTTGAGACGTGGATGGATCTAAAGACTGTCATACAGAGTGAAGTAAGTCAGAAAGAGAAAAACAAATATCGTATATTAACGCATGTATGTGGAACCTAGAAAACTGGTACAGATGAACCGGTTTTCAGGGCAGAAGTTGAGACACAGATGTAGAGAACAAACGTATGGACACCAAGAAGGGAAAACCACGGTGGGGTGGGGATGGTGGTGTGCTGAATTGGGCGACTGGGATTGACATGTATACACTGATGTGTATAAAATTGATGACTAATAAGAACCTGCAGTATAAAAAAACAAAGATACAAACAAACAAACGAAACAACTAATACTAAACTTTCTTTGGGATATTTGTATGTAAATATGTTAATATAAATGTTTTAGACATTACATGAAATTTCTAAAAACCTTATATGTTCTGGTATAATGCTGTAAGTCATAATTCTAGTTATTACTTTAAAATGTATATCTCAGAAATAACTAAATTTCCTTGTCAATTGCATTATTATGAACTTTCATCAAATCTTTAACCACGGTCATTTTTAAGTCTTTTGTCATTTACAGACAGTTCTGGGTGTACTCTGATGCTTTTGCAAAAATGTTCCTATAAAAGGGTTTCATCTTCAAGGAATTCATGGAAAAGACTCTGACAAGTACAGGTTTCTGTTAACTGACTACACTGCTGAACTGAATGAATAAGCATTTTCAGAACTCTCATGGAAAACTGATGAATTCATAAAAGTGCTAACAAAAGATCAAGATGAAAAAAAATTAATTACATGGGACTGAGTGAACTGATGAGGATGACTATAATTTTTGTGACTTTCTGTTTGAATAAAAAAAAAATCCCACAAGGACTCAGAGGCAAAAAATATACAAATCAATTTTCACTGCAGAGTAAAGGAGCTGTTACAGTGGAGGATTACTGGACTGAATGTCAATATTATGACATAGTATGAGTGTGTTTCGTGTTTGGTAATTGCAATCATTGTTGCTTTTGTTGTGGTCATCCATTTACAATGCTTGGTGTCAGTTTATTTATCTCTTGTAAAAATAAAATACAGTGTGTGTGTGTGTGTGTGTGTGTGTGTGTTAAAAAAAGGTACAAATATACCTTGAAATACATTTTTAGATGTATCCAATATTATAAAATAAAATGTTTTCATTAACATTCAAAAAAGTATGAATAACTTTGCAAGGAGCATTCTTAAATATTTCCTTTTTATACACTTGGCAAAATATTTCCTTAGGGAGTACTTTATATCTATTATTATTATTTGATATAACTATTACATAATAATAGCTGTATTCTCCATAAGTCTCATGCCCCCTCAGCTGCCCTTAGAAGTGAATTTTAAAAGTTCCATTTAAAAAGTGAATAACCCAACAATATCCAACATTTGAGGGGAGATGCCCCCAAGGTGGAAGTTTTGAATCTTATGTATGAAATATTTAGAAACTGAGTTCAAAGTTATTGAACCTACCAAGATGAGTTCTAACTCAATGAGTTCTAACTCTATTATGTTTTAGATTTTAAAAATTTACTTCAAGCTCAAAGATGATTTTTCCATATGATTATATCCCTTCTTTAAGTGCATATGGCAGCAGGGAATCTTAGCAATAGTTCACTCAGCATCTGGAAAACCTCTCCCAAGCCCTGAATGTTGAGGCTTGCTAGAGGACTAAACCTGAAGGACACAGCCCCAGGTAAGGTGATACTCATTAGCACTGACCAGGTAGAAAGCACCATCGAGTCTCAAGGCATTAAGACTGCTAAGGTGTTCTATCTAAGAGGCAGAATCTAACGTGAACTCAGCAGGGCATAATCACGTGATTCCATAGGAACTCAAGTTTAACTGTACTGCCTTTTTCCTTTTTAAACAATGACTAGAATTTCCCAGTGAGCCTGTGCAGAAGGCAGCCAGTCTTTGATGCTAATGAAGACCTGTGAAGCCTAGAGTATGAGACAGCATAATCGAGACAATAATACTAACGCAGTAGTGTCTTCACAAAATCCCTTTGTCCCCTCAAAGCTGAACTCGTTCTACGCATCGCACAAGCTGAGTTTATTACAACCTTTCTACTTGATAGAGGGGACAGAGGGCTCATGCAAGGTCACTTACGTCATTCCCTGTCCAGCGGGGCTGCTGGACTGTCCTCAAACTGATCTTGACTCGCAAAGCCTTCCACGATTCTGCCTCTTTTCTTGGAGTGACGCTACCCCTGGCCTATAATCACTTTGGGTGAAAATTTACTTGGGTCTCTTGGTCAAATTCAAGATTATTTAAACATTTCTTAACTGTCTTCAATGTGATATATTGGGATGTGTTTTAGAGAAACATTTGGAAATAATCAACTTTTGGAAATAAAGAGGGCAAACATAGCTTATTTTCTTTGAAAAGCTACTGAATAGTAGTACAGCCATGAAAATACTACTTTCTTGCATATGGGAAATACTGATTTGACCACGAAATTTAGAAGGCGCTGCATGGATCTTTGAGCATGTTTTTGTCATACAACAGACACAAAGGATAAAAATATAGAAAGAGAAAGGTGACTGAAATGGATGCCTTAAAATATATCATAGCTGATCCTTATAAGCATTCAAATAGCGAAGAGTATGTGCCATATAAATGTATTACGTTAACTTTCCTTGGTATCTTTTGAAGAATCACTGCTCTTTAACAAGGAATTAAGACAGATTAAAATTAGTTTTATTTCATTTCTTCTAGCCACACTTAGAGTAGCACCAATGCCAATGCATTTTTTAAATAAACTAAGAACCAAAATGTCATATTCCTTTATCTCTATTGGCTCTCATATTCCGGAGCTATAAGAACCTTAAATTTTGGTTGGAAAACTATTAAAGGTCACTCACCCGATCAAAGACAGTAATCCACTAGATTCTACTTGCAGGCACCTGTTTCAAAGTCTGTGCATCAATCCCTTTTTCCAATACTAGCTCATCAATCACTATTTTAAAAATAATTCAAAAAACAGGAAAATAAGAATCAGTAATCTTATTTAAGAGAGAAAGCATGCATCACTTTCTGAGGCCCAAATTATAAGCCACAATAGGTGGCAAACATGAGGAGAACAGAATCTCATTTTGAAAACAGTGAAAGAATTTAGTAAGTTTTTTTTGTTGGTTTTTTTTTTCCTGAAATTGAATTACATTAGGAGCCTGTACAGTGTGGCCTTAGACTGACAGTCAGAGTGACCTTGAGCAAATTATTCTCATTGGGGCTCATTTCTTCATCTGTACAATAAGAGGAATAAACTAGACTATTTAATCCTCTCTGGGCCCTTGTAAAGTGTGAATGTTCATGACCTTCCTCCAAAACATTCAAGAGTTCAACATTTCAATGTGTAGTTGAAATGTGTAAAATATATGCAGTGTAACTTTAAATAATGGAATTATCATCCCCTCTCGAGGTATTACCAATACCATGACTTTTAATGACTCCTTAGCATTTTGAAAATAATTGACTAAACAAAATACAACATAAATAAACAATATAACAAAACAATAATAAAGATATAACAAAAACAAATATAACAATAATTTTTTTCTACTAATATGAGAACCATCTGGCAAATATTTTCAAGCCATTTATTACAATGACCACCAGATAGATTAGATAAAAGAGAAGCATAAAAAGCCCAAGTATTTAGTCTTCATCCTGGGGTGGGGGAAGGGAAAGACAAAGGTTGGTGAACATGAATTGTTCACTCACTAATTGTTTTGCTTATCTCTATTAATAAATTTTTTAAGAAAATACTATATTTTGTTGCTCTTCACACTCTATGATGAGGAAAATTGATTTCATGGTTCAAATATCAAGCCTACTGGCTACGAGAGCAATGAAAAAAGGTCATTCAAAAATAAAACAAGACAAGTAGTACAAAGTCCCCAAGGGTGGAAATCTGTAGATCTTGTGGATGCAGATTTTTAGAATTTAAATATGCAAATTCTCTCAGAGTTCATTTCCTAAGGTGAGTTTTATCATTCTAAGTATAACATTGCTTGAGTGATACAGAGGAAAGCAGTGGGGAGGTTTGAGACTAAATACCCAGGCTACTACTTACTTGCTGTGTGTCATTAATTAAATAAACTAAGTACTTCTGTTTTTTCTGTGCCAGTTTCTGGCCTTTGTGTGTTTGGTTATTGTTTTTCTTTTCCTTTTTTTCCCCCATATATTAAAAAAGGGGCTAGACTGAAAGACCTTAAAGTCAATATGGACTAATGAACAGAACATGGGCTTAGGGATCTGGCAAATGGGGCTCCATTTGTACAGTGGATATCATACAATTGTTGTGGGGATTAACTACTAAATGTATATAAAGTGACTACCATTTTGGGTAACCCTTAATGGGAAGTTGGTGAATGGACTTTTTGGTTTACTTGTTTTTTATTGCTACTGTTGTTGCCTTTGATCTGTTCTCCTTTCCCATCTCTCTTACTTTGTAACTCCTCTTTGAATGATATCCAACCACTAGCATGGGTCTCCCTTAAGCCTTTAATAACTAAAGGCTCATATGTACAATATTCTCTCAACGGTAAAAGTAAAAATTCATATAATTTAAGGGAGATTACTGATCAGTGATTTCTACTTCAGGTTTTATGCTATTAAAAGATGTCTCCAAACATGTCAAGTAGGTTCATAAAATTTCCCCAAATATTTTAATCTCAAATTATTTTTAATCAAGTTTTTCCCAATATATTTATTTTAAAATGGGCTTATATCATCTAATACATAGAATGTTTTAAATAATAAATAAATTTTCAGTACTTAGTGAAACCCCTTAAAAGGTATGGAATAAGTGGTCATATAAAGAAAATATACATTAAAATCACATTGGCCAAATTATAAAACCACCTTAAAGAGGAAAACACAAAAAGCTATACACATAAATGAGATCTGCTTTCTAAAAGAAGTCTGAATTTCTTTTTAAAAATCTGTGTGTCAAGTTGTTGTTACAAAAAAAAAGAAAAGTGTCTTGAGTGGTATTCAAAGGATGAGAAAATAATTGGCCGTTAGCAAGGTGGAATTAATTATAATTAATTTAAACCACAGATCTTTAAACAAACAGTTGTGATTTTCCATTATCCATTTTAAATTGCAGTGGCCTTTTGAGTGTTTTATTTTCTAAAATGTTGAACTATGTAACTTTTCCTTTTGACAATTTAAAAGATAGCAACCTAATTAAGCTTTTATTTTTCAATGTTAATGGCACAATTTTAGAGACTTATCAGCTAAAGTGTTTCATCTTAAGTTACTGCTACACCTCCAATATTACACAGATATCAAGTGTATCTAAATCAAAATATAAAATAAGGTGAAAAAATAGAGTTGTCTTTTTGGTACGATGAGCTCCACTAGAATAATGAGATACATTTATTCCAGTGTAAATGATGATAAACAAAAGTATATAGATTGTGTAAAATATCAGTACTTTCATTATTTAATATATTCACCATAAGAGAGACAAGTAGTTTATTAGAATAAATATGGAATGTATACATGTATGTGCAAATGAATGAACTGTATGATCTACAAATCAAAAGTTATCTTGAACATGAACATGAGATTAAAATCGATTTCTAGCTTCTGGTTCTAGTTATGAGGACTAATGGGTATTACACTTAAATTGCCATATCTCAGGTTCTTCCTCCCTTTACTGCCTGCTGTAAACAACTATAAAATCAGACATAATATGAAGCAACTCCGTTCAAGTACTGGACATCAGATCAGCACAGGGCTGTAATCCTTGGAAGAAAGGAAACATAGGAAGTAAGATTCATAAGCTCCATAACCTCTTGCTTGGAAGCACTGTCCAAAGCACAGCAATGGGAAGTGTCTGGTAAGTAGAAGAAATGGATCTGGGGATCTGTGAGCTAAATGGGAATTCAATAAGACAGTAATTACAGGCATTGGACTTTCAACGAGACAGAGAATGAAGACTTTCAGAGGGAAACTCTAGTTGAGATTCAAAGAAGTCAATCCTTAGGAGTCCAACTACTCTAGCCCTTCCCCCCTCCCCCCACCAAAAAAATAAAAAGCCTAAAAATCAGCCTCAACAAGAGCAAACTAACCTACTACTAATTACCTATCAGAACACTCAACAAAATTTAAATGAAAACAAAATCTAAACTATTGACAATGTAGCCTTTAAAAAAAAAGTTCAACATGAATTCAAATATTACTAGACTAGGGGGAAGAGGAAAATGACTGATAAACAGGAGAAAAAATAGTCAATGAGAGAAGACCCAGGGTTCTTTTTTTGCGGGGGGAGGTATTCTAGTATTCTTAGATAAGGACTTTAAAACAGCTTTCATAAATATTTTCATGGATTCAAAGGAAAAGATGTATATAAAAAAGAAATAGATGGGAAATCTCAGCACATATATAAAAAATATTTTATTAAAATCAATTAGAAGTTCTGGAATTGAAAAAGAAAAGAAAAAATGTAACTGAAATATTGTCAATAAATTAAAAATATGGCAGGAAGAATTTTTTAAAAAGAAAAAAAAAGCAAATGGGACAAACAGATCTGAAATAGCAATATGGTTGATTTAAGCCCCCAAACAGCTCAATAATTATATTGAATGTTGGTATAAATAGACCAGACACTCCATTCATACAGAGACTGTTGAATTGGATAAGAAGGAAAGACTCAATTATATCTCACAAGAGATATATTTTGAATATAAAGGTCCAGAGAGATGTAAAATTATATATGTGTGTGTGTGTGTGTATATATATATATATACACATATATATATATATATATGTATATATATATATATAATACACACACACAATTCTAAAACTAAAAATAGGAAAACTAGAGAGGCTAGTTAAAAATTGACAAATTAGACTTCTAGATAAGAAATGTAACTAAACATAAACAGAGAATGTCACACTGGTAAAAGCATCAATTCATCAAAAGACAACATGAGATGTGTATGCACCTGACTGTAGAGCTTTGAAATACATGAAGCAAAAACTGATAGATCTGAAGGGAAAAAAGACTAATCCATAACTATGGTTGGAAATGTTAACAACCTTCTCTTAGTAACTGATAGATAAAGTAGACCAAAAAATCAAGAAGGACACTGATGATGTGAATGAACAAACAAGATAACCTAATTAATATTTATAGAATACTACACCCAGACAGAAGAATATACATAATTTTCTAATGCACATGGAATATTTACTAAGGTAAATTATATGTCAGGGCATTTAATGTCTCAAAAATTTATAAGAATTAATGTTATGTTTGTGTGTGTGTGTGTGTCTGGTGTATTCTCTGATAACAACAGAATAAAATTAGATTCCAATAACAAGAGCAACAACACAACCTTGGAAAAACACACAGTATTTAGAAATTAAACAAAATACTTTTAAATACCTCATGGATTGTGTAAGTGAATCCATGGGATATTAAAATATCTTAAATTGAATGATAACCAAAAACAGAACATTTCAAAATTTCTGGGATGCACCCAAAACAGTGTTTATAGAGAAATTCATAGCCTTGTATATGGTTATATTTGAAAAAAAGAAAGGTTTAAATATAATGATCTAAGATTTACCTTGAGGAATTATCAAAACAAGTGCAAATCAAACACAAGGTATAAAGATGGAAATAATAAATATAAGAGAAGGAAACTGTAAGGTGGAAAACAGTTAAAAATTAGTTAGACCAAAAGCAGATTCTTTGAAAATGTCAGACATTGATAAACTCTTATTCACATTGATGAGGGGGAGGGAGAGAGAAAAGATGAGAGAGAGAGAGAGAATACACACTACCAATACCTGGAATGCAAAAGGAAATATCACTAAAAAGCCTCAAGGCATTAAAAGAAAAATAAGGAAATATTATGGCCTTTATGTGCATACATTTTCCAAATTAGTTGAAGGATAGCAAATTCATTTACAAAGACAACTCACAAAAATGACACACGAGTAAAGAGTGAATATAAACTGCCCAATAACTATAAAATAAAAATAATTCCTAATGAAAAATTTTGCACATAAAGAAGCCCTATAATCCCAGGTAGCTTCACTAGTGAGTGTTACCAAATTTAAAGAAGAAATGTTATTAATTTTATATACATAACTTCAAAAAATAGGTGAAGATTAAACATTCCCAAGTCTTATCTTGAAGCCAGTATAACCCTAATACCAACACCTGCAAAGGACATTACAAGAAAAGTATACACCTATATTCCACATGAATATAGGCACACAAATCTTTAACAAAATGTTAGCAAATAAAACCTAGTAATACATTAAAAGTGTAATACAGCATGATCAAAAGGAGTTTATCCTAGGCATGTCAACATGCTTTAGTAATTTAAAATCAATTCATATATTTCTCTACTCATTAACCAAGTGGACAAGAAAAATAACATGATCATATGACTAGGTTCATAAAAGTAGGTTCATGAGTAGGTTCAAAAAGCATGTTGTAAAACTCAATACCAATTTGTGATTTTAAAAAAACCACAGCAATTAGACATAGACAGGAACTTTCTTACTCTAATAAAAGACATCTCTGAAAAATCTGCAGATAATATCATATTTAATATTCAGAAACTTATTTCCTCCTAAGATCAGAAATAAAGCTAGGATCTCTGCTATCATCACTTCTACGTCTATCAAATATTGTACTGGAAATCGAAGCCACTGTAATATCTTAGTTAAGTAAATAAAATAAAAGGGATTAAAAAGGAAGGCATAAAACTGTCTGTGTTCACAGACGACATGACTATGTACATAGGAAATCCTAAAGAACCCACAAGCAAAAGTACTAAGTTTGATAAGGGAATTTAGGAAGCTCACAGAAGGCAAGGTTAACGATAGGACAACTGTAAAATAAATTAACTCATACCATTTATAAAAACATCAAAAACGCAAAATACTTGGGGACCATTTTAACAAACCATGTGCAATACCTCTACACAAACATTCATGAGATAAATTAGAGAAAACCAAAATAAATTAAGAAATACATCATGCTCATAGAATGGAAGACAAAATATTCTTAAGTTGTCAATTCTCCCCAAATTGATATGTAAATTCAATGCAATCAAAATAAATCTTCCAGCAGGGTTTTTTTTTTCAGAAATTGATAACTTTATTCCACAATTTATATGAACTTGCAAAGGACCTAGAAAACCAAAACAATTACAAAAAAGAAGAACCAAGTTAGAGGACCTGCATGATCTGATTTCAAGTCCTACTCTAAAGCAGGGATGAGCAAACTATTGCCCACAGGCTGGCTGCTTGTTTTTGTAAATAAAGTTTTAGTGGAACACAGAAACAGCCATTCACTTACATATTATTTGTGGCTGCTATCATTTTACATCAGAGCCAAGTCATTTTAAGAGAGCCCTTATGGCCTTCAAACCCAAAACACTTACTGTTTGCCTCTTTTAGAAAAAGTTTATCAACCCCTGAGGTAAAGCTACAGTAATCAAGATGGTGATACCAGCATGAGACAAAGTGAGCAATGGAACAGACTAGAATCCAGCAAGGGACTCACACATATTCTAATTTTTGTCAAAGACACTAAAGCAATATAGTGAAAAAGGGTCACTTTTTTAAACAAATAATATTGGAAAACTTGTTATCCATAAAAAAGAACCTCGATTTCCTATCTCAATCCACAGAGAAAAATTAATTCAAATTGGATCATAGACTTAAACATAAAAGCAACAACTACAAAGCTCCCTGAAGAAAACATAGGAGAATATTTTATAACCTTTAGATAGTCAAAGATTTTTTGAACAGAGCACAGAAAGTATTAATTAGGTAAGAAAACAGTGCTAAAGTGAACTCCAAAAAAAATTAAAACTTCTGCTTATAAAAAGTTGTTAATCCCAAACTGAGGCATATTCCAAAAAATAAATGACCAGAACCTAAAAAATTTCTGAGGTCCTGATAGACAAGGAAAGCCCAAGAAACTATCACACATTGTTGGAGACTAAGGAGACATGAAAACTAAATGTAATGTGGTATCCTAGAATGCATTCCGGACCAGAAAAAGGACATCAGTGGAAAAACTAGGGAAATCTGCATAAAGACTGTAGGTTATTTAATAGTATTGTACCAATGTTAATTTCTTAGTTTTGAAAAATGTTACATAAGATGTTAACATTAGAGGAAGCTAGATGAAGGGTATTTGGGAACTCTCTGGACTCTCTTTGAAACTCCTCTGTAAATCTAAAATTATGCTGAAATAAAACTACTGAGAGGAAAAAAATGCTGCTATGAAAATGAACAGACAAGTCACAGACCAGGAGAAAAAAAGAAAAAAAAAAAATATATATATACATTCACATATAGATGTATATATATCGTGTAAGGGACTATAAGCAGAATGTGTACATAACTGATTCAGTTATAAAACAAACAAGCCAATTAAAAATGAACAAAAAACTAAAACAGACACTTCACAAAAGAAGCTATGCAAACCGGTCAATAAGCATATGAAAGATTGCTCCATAGCATTAGTCATCAGAGAAAATGCAAATTAAAACTACAGTGAGATACCACTACACCCCCACTAGAACGGCTAAATTTATAAAGAACAACACCAACAGTTGGCAAGGATGTAGAGCAAACCAAATTTTCATACACTGCTGGTGGGAGTGTAAAGTGAAATGACCACTTTGGAGAATAGTTTGGCAGTCTCTTGTAAAGTTAAACATAACTACACAAAAACTCTCTAATCCCACTTAGTACTGGCTATTTATCCAAGATAAATGGAAACATATCTACACAAAATGACTTGAACAAAAATGTGCAAAGACTGTTTTAAGCGAAAAACTGTTTTAATACTAGCTATTAAATAAAAGCAGATTCTTTTTTCTATCACGAAATGCCTACTCTGTCATAGGCACTGTGCTAAGAGCTTTAGAGATAAAAAACTTATTTAACCCTCACAGAAGCACTACATAGCTACATAGGTTGCCTATTAATTCATTTATTCCACAAATATTTAAGAACTTACAGTGTGTCAAGCAATGCTCTCGCACATAACAAACTGCATGTCGATTTCCCTGTTCCCATAAAGCTTGCACCCTGGACGGGGAGAGGGCTGATAGATAAATTAAGACAATGTTGACATGGGTAACAATGTTGTCCTCATTTTACAGATGAGGCTTGAGAGATAGAGGCTGGGATTTTGATCCAATGTCTCTGACCCCAAATGTAGAACCCTGACCACAACACTATCGTACCAAAAAGAATACCACATTACATTTCTTGTCTCTCAAGATGACATCGCTCCTCTCAAGTTGACACTTTAGCAAGTAGACAGACATTAAAACAAACTTAAGTAAGTAACTTTTAACTAAATTTATAAAAAGGAAGATAAACGGTCCAGGTTTCTGAACAGAAAATAGGACCAAGTCTGTGATTTCCATGAAGAAGAGGCAACAACAAAGAGACCTGGGAATACAGTAAGTAGATAAAGAGATAAGTACACGGTATCTGGCCCCAGCACCAATTCAGAACAGGGTAGGCCAAATTATTCTCCTCGGCTATTCTTATTTGGTTTCACACATCATATTTATGGTACATGGCCCTAGAATCATCAAGTTTTTGCTAATATAATAAAAACAAGGCAGGTAAATCTGTAAACCACCATTGTATAATTAAGGTAGAGTGAATTTGCCAGACTAACCTAATTTTCTCTAAGCTATTCTCTCTCCGGAGAGGCTTTGTGGCTCCTTTTTAAAGCAGCAGTACTTAACTCCATTACAGAAAGCTATATAAAGAAATGAGGCAACACTACATAAGCGGAGTGCTAGATCGCTCTTATTTCATTCACTTTGCATTAAGTCTCAAAAAAATAGATGTAAAACATGCCATGGACAATTCACTCTTTGATTAAAGTACCTCAACAACTAATAAATATCAGATACAAAATACATTAAATATGATTAGCTAAGGGAACTTCAGTGATTTTCATCCACCCCAATGTCTTGCAAGAGAAAATAGCTTCCCAGTAATATGCCTACCACACCTTCTTACTGTGTACACTATAGGTTAGCAATGCCAATCCACGTGTACATCCCTGAATATCACACTCTTGTTTTATTACCTTGCAAATTGGGCATGTGCTGTTTCTTTTCCCTCAACAGCCTGTTTCATTTATTACTGGAGTAAAACCAGCTCAGGCATCACATTCTCTGAAAAGTCTTCTCTGACATGCTCACCGTATCCTTAGGATCAGTTCTATCTTACACACATCCAGGCTGATTACTGCACTCAGCACTGTTATTTATTTACATGTCTACCCTTTTGACTCTTCCTCATAAATATTTCTCAACCCTCTCTTCATACCACCTCCTCCCATGAATCACACTAAAGATATTATACTCAGTGTGATATACAGACTGACCAATGAGAACAAACACTGGCCTTCTACAACCAGTACACAGTGCATAAATATGAAACTTTCCACCATACCCCATTGCCACTGTCCTAGCGAAGGCCACCGTCATTTCTGCTTAGCCACTTGCATTACTTCCTAAAGGCCTCCCTGCCTCTAAAGTCGCCCGCTTGAGTTCCCTCTTCACACTGTGACTAGCATAATCTTTCTATAGAGCTAATTCTGATTACTCTTCTAAGATTCAGCTTGGCTTTCACTTTGTCAGAAAATTATTTTTCAAATCCAAAATATAAGGTTCTCTCACTCTTTAAAAACTTTTATTATATAGTTTTTGTGAATTTTAATTATTTAAGCCCGGATTTCCACTACAGTCTCAAGGACAGTAGTTGGGTCTTTAAATTTGCATATCCATCAGTATATCCTAACTACTTTATATCTGACATTTATACTTCGCTAAAAAAATCATTATGGAAAGAAGGCAAGAAGGAAGAAAAATCCATTTTTCCTAATGATTTGACTATCCCTAAATTTTTGCATCTTCTAATGTATTTCTTTGGTCTTTAAGTGTATATTCATAATTGTTAGAGGCTCAGAACCATATCCCTTCTACACCACAATAGACAAGATAATGATTATCAGGTTATGGAAACAAACATGATACTATTAGCATTTTGACTGTGTGTACTCATACCACACCACAGTTAGTTTTATGGTAAAGTAAAAGGGCTTGTCTACAATGACTGCAAAAGTAGCAACCTCAAATATGTACTAAATACATCATTACAGTGGTGTTTCTCATGAACAGATTTAGTCTGATGGTTGAGGTTATTGTACTATTCTATATCAAAACTGAAGACATAGAAAGGTTAAAAAGACAGATCAACACACCTAGAAAATCTTGCTTTTATATAAACTGTGTCACTATTTTATTTTACGTTCAAGAAAACATCTTTTTCAGACTGTAAAATAAACAGTCTTTGAAAAAAAACTTTAAAAATATAGAGAAGTATACAAAGTTTAAACATTTATAATTCCTACCATCCAGTTATATAATACATAAGCTATTCTTACTAAGCCACTAATCAGAACAAAACTTCCTCATCACTTAAGTTGAAAAGCAAAGCAGTAGCTTCAAACAGAGCCAACAAATGCAAAATAATAATAGTCTAGAATAGGAAATATACTCAAATACTATCTTTAGCGTAAGTTCATTACATATTGTTTTGAAAACTTAAGGATTAATATTACCAAACCAAACAAACTGAATTTCAAACAAGATTTTATATCAAAATACTAGGGTTTAGATAAATCTCTAGTACTCTCATCTATAACAGATAGCCAAATATCCCAACTAACACCAACCATCAATAGAAAAAAATTGCAACAAAAAAATCACACACACTGGAAATGCCAACTGCACCGAAGCTCAGTACTAAACAGTACTAAAATGTGGGTTCCTTACCATTTGTGTTTTCAAAGACAAATTCATTTCAAAGTCAGGAATTTGGGGCTATATTTCATTTGAAGCAAAAAAGGAAATGTTTTTCATATAGTTATACTCTTCCCAGCCAAAAATGTTAGCCAAGTGTGATTTCATTCCAGAACTTCATGATGGCAGCTCTAGAGAACACAATGATGTGCTCATCACCTGACACTTTTGCTTAAATAGTCACAAATGTGTTTGCTAATTATCTGACCAGAGTTTTGGACACTCTTCCCTCAACCATTCCCAAAGGTGGCACCCTCTCATCCTTCACCATGTGCTTAAATGCAACCTCTTGGGAGGGCTTACCCCTTGTTCTAAAACAGTCCCTCTACCCTAAATTACTCCCTCATCATCCACCTGTTTATTTCCTGCACAGAATAATGTATCATATTCTTATTTGCATTTTGACTTGACTATTGTTTATCTCCTGTACTAGAAAAAGCATCATAATATAAAAGATCTGGTCTGTCGTATTCATCTTTTCATCTCCTAAATATAAAACACATAGAAGAGGGTCTGCCCTAGAGTAAATGCTTAATGAGTACTTGTTGAATAAATAAATAAAAACAAGAATGAGAAAGTACATTTTTTTGCCTTCTTTCTATCACTAAATTGTATATATATGTATATTTTAATGGAGTCATTCTTACAAGTTGACTGTCTGAAAATGGCCTTCAGTGTGCATGCGAAACATCGTGCACTAATTATGAAACTTATGTACAGAGGATCCACAGCCACCGTAGAATTTGGGCCTTTTAGACAACTCTACAGTGCTCTGAGGTCTCCCAGATTCCTCAGTCAAAATTAATGTCCACACACCACTCCATACTCCAGTCATCTCAAACGTTAGCTTAGATTTTGAGCCAAACTGGTCTCCTTCATTTAGGAGATGATGTGAGTTTAAGAGATTGTTTATGCTTTCTAATCTCTACTTTCTGCACATTAAATATACCTTACTCTCAGAATTGTTAATGACTTTTAAATAAGAAAATGTATGTTAAAAAAAAAAGGAAAGAAAAAGAAAATGTATGTTATCCCAAGGCCTTATCAGAGCAAGTGCTCATTAAGGAGTAGCTATAACACCTGTATTAGTTAGGATCAAGTTGACATATAAAATTAACCATCACAATATCATTAATCCATGTTTGGCGATGCTGCCATATGCAATTATACTCTATCCATTTAGACCAGTTAATTTCAACTGCTGCTGAGTTCACTTGAAATACAGCATAGAGAGATAAGAAAAAGGACCATGTTAGGAAATATTAACTCGGCCTTTAAATCAACCTCTTCTTTAAGTGACATCGTTTTTTTCTCATTAAAAATATCCCCCTAATCACTTCCACATTAAAATCTTCAAGATTTCTCTAAAACCATATTTAACATTCTACTAAATATGAGTTAAAAGAAAGCTAAAGTGCAAAAAAAAATCAAAAGTAAAATAAAACTTTTGTTTTCAGCAACGTGTCTATTATCGGAAAATATGTTCCATTCTACCTAGGAGACAATTTGCAAAATAGACTTTTTTAATCTGGGAAATGAATAAGTATATTATTACATACAAGTGTAGCTGTGAGGAACTCTACTAGAGATTTTTCCTAAGCACTGCAATTGGCTAAACAAAATATTTAAGTTCTGGTATGCTTCACATATCCCATTAATTCCACACTGGATTTAAGTTCCTTTAAACGTCACTGATTTTTAATTACCATGCAAATGTATTAACTAAGCTTCTTAGAGCTAAAGGTTAGAAGCACATGGAGAAGAGCTGATAAAGGAATTTGCCTCTTTCCTGTTAATAACAAAAAATAATTTATGAATTCCTACTCTGTGGCTGGAACACCTTAAGATTATTTTCAATATATTAAAAATGTAATTCTCAAATAGCTTCAAGAGAAACCCATTACCATATCTGTTTTATAGGTAAGAAAACACCTTTATGAAATAATCAACAGGTATCGTAATTTCGCTAGAACAAGAGAACAAGCAGCATGCCGTGCTAAAAAGGTATGTGAGGAAGTCAGAGGTACGACTAACCTGGCGTGCAAAGGTTGGCTTGATTCCTGGGTAGCTTGTCTGCCTGCTGCTTCACGGAGGTTTGCCAAGAGGCAGCAGTTTTAGTAAATGAGCACTGAGTGTTGCTTACAAGACTTTGAGTTTTGACCCTAGCATTTACCAGTGGGGCGGTCACGTGTACTGTACGTTCTTACTCTTACTTTCCTCATCTGCAAAATTATACCAATTAGCATCACCTGCATTTAATGGTACTTAAATAAGTTGAAGGTCTTTTACTGTTGCTGACTAATCTCAACTGCTTTGCCATATATATATTTCTCAATACTTTAGTTAATATTTATTGAATATTTCATAGTTACTAAGTGTACAGTATGAAGGGATTTATACAGATTCTTTCATTTAATCGCCACAACAACCCCATGAGGTAGATATTATCGTTATCCCTGCTTTGCAGATGAGGAAACGATGTGAATCAGCTGTGGTTTCACGGTTGGTGACTGCCTGACTTCCAAACTCCTCTTCTTAACCCCTATAGACACCATGGTTTCTGCAGAAGACACATGATTTCATCACTGCAACCAAAGTTAATCACTTCTGCGCCCAAATTATGGAAGAGAAAACTGGAGATAAGAAAGGCAATGAAACCTCCCCAGACATAGGTAATTAATGAGGCCAAACTTGTACTCAGCTATTTTATGATGTTAAGAGCAGTGGTGTTTCTGATATGGCACACTCTTCTGATACATGTGCTGTAGGTGTGCAAAAGAAAGAGAACACCTAATTCCTGTCTTTGAGGAAGATTTCAACACAATGGATTTTATTCTTGCAAGTGCCACTGTAGCACATTTCACCAAATACGCTTACTGGGAAATTATAAATTTACTTTGTCCAAAAATTGTTTTGCTCAATCCATGTTCAAATAATCAAAACAAAAAGAAAGGCATAACGGACTGCTATCAATAGCCCAAGTGCCAAAGATAAAAATGAAGCTCTGGGGGCTTCCCTGGTGGCGCAGTGGTTGAGAATCCGCCAGCCTATGCAGGGGACATGGGTTCGTGCCCCGGTCCGGGAGGATCCCACATGCCGTGGAGCGGCTAGGCCCGTGAACCATGGCCGCTGAGCCTGCGCGTCCGGAGCCTGTGCTCCGCAATGGGAGAGGCCACAACAGTGAGAGGCCCGCGTACCACAAAAAAAAAAAAATGAAGCTCTGACTCAAGGAACTGAAAAGCACGGTCATTCACATCTATTAGTTCCTAGTCCTAGAGATGTCTCTACTTTTGTTCCTAGCAACAATCTCTACTTATGAGAACAGCTCACCTCATCTCACTTAGTTAACATTCTCACCTTTTTCATGTCTGTAAAGCAGCATCAATTTTCCAGATATTTCACTAGGCCTTAATCTGTTCTGTGACTGAATTTTGATGGTATGGTACGATACATAAATTAACAGGGCAGAAACTGGCATGATGAGGGATATTATATGAAACATTCATTATGTGTTTGTGCCCAAACTTTTCACCAGGACAGCTGTGATGGAGGCAGAATTGGGACAAGGTGAATATTATCAGGTATATGTGGTTATTATTACGGTATCCTTGAGAGGCATAAAAGTTTCCCTCTTATGTCCTTCATAGAGTTAGATTAGCGACCTTGAGAGAGAAAATCTCACATCATTCTGCAAGAAGTAATAAGGTCATACCTGCCAAAGGCAACATAAAAGACTCTAGATCTCATAGGATATATAACACTGTATCCTTAGGGCTGGGAGTAACTCAAATTTGAGTTTCTCTCTGACGATGAATTTATGCAGCAGGCAAAGAGTGAGGTCACTACAAAAAAAAAATGTGAGTTAGATTTAAAAGGGTTAATTAACCTTGATCTTGACTTATAAGTATGGTGGATAACTACTGTTTTTCCCAATGACTTTGGCTGAAGCAATTTGGGGTAATATAAGGTTACACATGACATTTTTATGTCTGTGCCACTCATCCTCCTATGGCCTGCAAGAAAACCTGGAGGGGGAATTAATGCAAAATTTGGCTAGGCATTGCTTCAATTATAGTGACCCACTGACTGCATCACTCTCTATACTCAGGCTGCCAAATGGGTCCTATTAAGTCACAGAATCATGCCTTAATGCCATAGGGGTGTGTTTAAAGGGCTGAGTCTAATGAACACATCCTACCTACATTTTGGTGAGAAAGAAGGGAGTGTGACTGAAATAACTCATAGATGACAAAATAAAACTGGAAATTTCTGATTTGTTCATGAGAGGTAAATGTGAAGAAAAGAACTTTCTGTACCACATGGGGAAAGCTTATTATTTTCTCAATATTTTATACAAAATAAAAAGTATGAACAAAATGAATCCCCTTGAAGATAGGAGTTCCTGATCTAAAAAAATCCCAGTGATCTAAAAAACAAATTATAAGGGAAATAAAGACCAAGTTTTTATGTGCCTAAAAAGGAGGCCTCATACAGACATCTCCAACTGGGGACATTACCATTCCCTGTTGCTATAACTTCACTGAAAAACAGGTTGTCGGGATTAATGTTTTTAATCATCAGTTAAAATCCTCTGGGACTCTCTGACTTCTGTAACAGTTTATAGTAAAAGTACATTTGATTGTGAAAGTTGGAAATATATCTATTATATTTATGACTCCACCATAAAGCAGTCTTTTATACGTGATGCTACTTGACCGTAGAATTATTCTTTTTTTTTTTTTTTTTTTTGCGTTATGCGGGCCTCTCACTGTTGTGGCCTCTCCCATTGCGGAGCACAGGCTCCGGACGCGCAGGCTCAGCGGCCATGGCTCACAGGCCCAGCCGCTCCGCGGCATGTGGGATCCTCCCGGACCGGGGCACGAACCCATGTCCCCTGCATCGGCAGGTGGACTCTCAACCACTGAGCCACCAGGGAAGCCCTAGAATTATTCTTGATTACTGAGAGCATACCATTCACAAACACTGCATCCCACAGAAGCCAAAGATTTCTAAAAGTTGCTATAAATATACCCACATGACAAAGAAATGTTCTGATTCACACTAGGTAATAAAAAAGAGACACCGACAGAGTGTCTGGGTACCACTAGGTATTTTGAGAAGATATCTTCAAGTATACATATTATTTTCAAAAGTAATAAAAGACATATTATAAACTACAATTTATAAACTAAATCAGAATTCTTTGTGTCATATCTATAACACAAGCTATTGACCCAAGCTCCAATATCAAATTTGAGTTCAAAGTGGAATTTATTAACTCTTGAAACAAATCACTGTGGAAAGCAGTAGTGGCCGTTTCTTAGGCACCAATCTAACAACTACCTTTGAGCTTTATAAGGTTAACAAAGAACAGTATGTAGCTTCAGGGCAGAATTTATGAAGTGGTAATGAACATGTTCAGATGGCCTTTTCAGAGTCTCTAAAGAAAGGTTACGTTTAGATGTCACTATGTTGAAAGCTGCTACGCCCTTTAACACGTACTAGAAAAGAGAGGAATAAGCAGGTCAGAGGTTTCCTTCTGGAGACCATGAGCCACAGCTGAACTGATAACACTTTAAAAAGAGACTAGAAATTGATCCATGCACACATATAGACTCACAGAGTGCACTCACCATACATTCATTTCAATTACCTTGCAATTCCAAACTGCTTTCCCTGAAGTACAGTGATTATATTTGGCCTACACTAAGATACCACCGTTTTTTGAAGAGGAACACTTTTTTTTTAGAAACACAATCATGAACGTATGCAGGAGGCTTTACGATCTCTCCCCTAGGTACCTACCCTTCTGCGAATCATTCTACCACTAAAAGTGGCCACCCAATATCTACTGATGAAGGGAAAATCAATGAAGCCTTGCACTGAAACTTGTGAGATTCAACAAAAGTCATTATCATAATTTTATTAGATGTAAGTCTCCTCAAAGTCTCATCAAAGATTGAGGCACCAACTAAAGCATAAATGCAATCAATAAATGGTTCATAATTACTAAAGGAAATGCAGATTAAAGGAACAGGACTAAATTCTGAAAACTCCCAGGAACATTTTTATGGGAAACTAAAATTAAAATATAATATCACAATTCAAGAAGACAAAAAAATGATTTGAACGTGAACAAAGGTGAAGAAAGGTGAAGTTTTGCAAGTCATTCTGCAGTTTGTTTGTTCTCTAAATCTGCAAATTGTGTGATATAAAAGTTAAGTCAAAGAAATCTTTCCAACAAGCCAAGCGAGGTCAAAGTGGGATAGAAAATACATTTGATTGTTTTACATGGCATCGAACACCATGATCATATTTTCTTTTTATAGTTCCCTTTTCCAGCACTGTTTTTGCCTCTTTAGCAGTGTTGATGTTAGATTTTGCATTAAAATGGAGCAGAAAATGGGTCTTAGCGACCTGCTTTTAAGATAATTTACCACCAAGTGCAATGTAAGGACATTAAAGGAAAGAGGAAAAAGTTCGTAGCAACTTAAAAAAAAGAACCAAGCCTCCCACCTGGACATGAGGTTTTGTGAGTTGTATAATTAGGAAGTTATGTCTGCAGCTGCCTCTAAGAGTATGTAGGGAGAACAGGCTTGTAAAAGCTCGATGTCAGAGTACTTGTCTCGTGTCATCTATAATCTTGAACACTTACCTAACTGATACTCAGCTCTTTCACCATAAAATTACGAGACCGGGACATAGTGACCTGTAGATGCCTTTTTGCTTTGCTAATATTTATTTGCATGTTTTAATTTAACAAAGAAAAAATCCTTATGTAACTATGGAGTTAGAAAATCAAAAGACTCTTTTACTTTTTTTAGTCTGTTCAAATTCTCAGTATTCAGTTACCAGCTGACCACTAGTTCATCCTTTTTCCTTAGCTTCTTTGGGAAGAGTGTCCCTCTTTTTTGACACACTGTGATAGCCAACATTCATATGTATTAAACCTGATTTTTAATGAATGCCGAATGCTTTCCTCTCCCAGGAGATATCCTAAAAAAAATTAAAGACACTGTCATATATAATCGGCAATAACTCCATGAGGAGACTTACTTCATTGTACAGATGAGGACATTGAGGCTCAGGAATTAGTAACTTGGTTAAGTTCACATGTGCTTGAGATGTTAATATAGTCCATCTGTGTCCAGACCATGTACTATGAAACTAGTTCACAAGAATGCATGCATCCTATGACAGCTGATAACCTGGTTGTTTTTGTATGGGCTCTAGGACCATAGATGACGCATATTTGTCTTTGTGAAATCAACAAAAAAGAAGCATGGCTAAACTCCTCACCACAGCTTGCCACATTAGACTTCAATGGTAAAATAAAGCTTGCCCAACAACAGCTGATGCAATACACTGCCTCAGAAAACAGATATAACAAATCATACTTACTGATTTGGGTGGTTGTCTGCAAGAGATGTACTTTGTTGGCTGTGACTAGGAACATCTATGATTTTACAATGCTTGATTAAGTATACCAATCCTTCAAACCTAGACAAATCTCACGGGGACAGAAAAGCTGGAGGTCCATTGGTTTTAGTGGTTTCTTGAGATTGCCCAAGGCATTAAAATGAAATGATGCTTAGCAAATCCAACTTGCTCCTTTTGGATTAACTATTAGGTTTATCAGCTCTTCAAAACAATGTATTTGGTGCTTACTCCAAGTACCTTAATCCTGGTCACCAAAACCCCCATCACTCTTAATACTTGACAAAACCTTTTCCTTGATTATACTTCCACTCATGTGCTTTCTGAAATAGTAAATAGAACACTGGATTTGAGTTGTAAAATCAGGATTCTAGTTCAAGTTTTGCTATTAGGTTAACCATATGAGTTAAGTAATAATAAGTCACTTAACAACCCTGGATATTTTTTTTTTCTTTGAAAAAGAGAAAGAGAGAGAGGGAAAGAAGGAAAGATATACAAACATTTGTTATGTTCACTCCTCTCAGAAATGGTGAGAGGATCAAATGTGGTAGGTTATATTAAAGTGCTTTTAAAATTCTCAGATGCGGTAAAAATGTTAGCATTGGTATTATCATTGTTCTAAGTATTTATACTTAACCAGGAAATAGCTTTGGTAGCACATATTAAATTTCAAAAAATAGTGTTGAAAGATGGTACCTAAACCAAACTATGGAGGGTGAGATCTGAGCAACTCTGTGATGTCAAAGTCATAGATTTCTGTCTCAGAAAAGCAAGTAAATCAAACTATGAAGGTAGGACAGGCTGTGTACTCTGAACATTTGTATTTTATTTTACTATTTTTAACACTCTGAGAATGACCTTGGCAATTACTTCCAAATGAACTAGAGAAGACTGAGTGGTCTTTCTAGCATTACTAAGCTGTACAATCAGTTCTTTTATTTTCCTCTATCATAGAAGGCAAAGGGGAGCTATAAAGCCATGTTGTAGGGCATCTGAATTTCCCAGGGTGAAATCCCAGGCTATTTCCAAAAAGAAGAGTGTCATTTTCTGTATATGAACCTTTGATCTTTGTCTTTCGAAGACAACACTCTTGTTAGACTCATGTACATTTAATAGCCCCCTACATGTTATCACACTTTTAAGATAACACACATTTGATTCAGAAAGAAGACTAAAGAGCTGACAGTAGAATTGGTGATTTGTTTTATATTTTAGCTTCTCAGTAAAATTCTCAGAAATATGAACAGATATTAGCATATAGAAATATTAGCATCTAACAACTTCATAGCCTCATCCTGCAGCCAGAACACCTTGGGATGATTATACCCCTAAAGCTCTACAGAATTAGCAAAGTGCTTATTCTGCAAAACAATTGCAAAATATTCAGTTGGAAAGAGGCACATTTTCTGATAAACAACACAACTACTACTTGTCAGCTCTTTTTCTGGCCTAATAAGCAATTCTGTCTTTTTTTTTCCCCTAGTTCTTTCCAACTTTGGCTGCAAATTTAACAATTTAGAAATAAAAAATATCTGTTAAAAATTTTTTTTAGACTCAGTCTTCAGGATTTCAGAACTGGAAGGATATATTAACCCAATCCTTCCCCACTCTCCCAACAGAAATCTAACTGTGGTTTACATCACACACTAGTGCGTAGGTGAACCAGATTTAGAATACAGGTCTCCTGAATCCTAGTCTAGTGCCCTAGTATCTAGGAATCTATCTACTCCATAGCTTCTTTGAACACTGAATTATCACAAAGAATTATCTTCAGGATAACATTACCCTGGATTTGGTGTCCACTGTGTATAAACTGAAATCATGAACGTATCAGAGGTCTTGTGGCATCGTATAAAATTATTTATGTGTGTGTGTGATATTATTATTAGATATTATTTTTGAGATTTATTATGTGCAAAGAACTTTACTAACCCTTCTATGCATATTAAATCATTTAACTTTTAGAATAATATTTTAAGGCTAATACTACTATTAATCCTATTCTACAGGCGAGAAAAGGGATAGTTTAATGAATTAAGTAATCTGGACCAAATTACACAGTATAAGTAGAAAGAGCCAAGATTTCAGGGCCTAGATTTTCAACTACTACTATGAAATGCTACCAGTGTTTATAAAAACATCAAAGAGAAAACATACACCCCATAAACTTTCACAAGTAACCCTACTTTTGTCAGGCTTAAGAAAGAAAAGTAAATTTCTACCAGTTGGAGAAGTAACAACCAAATGCATTTAGTTCTAACCAAGCAATAAAAAACAGATTGTGTATCATTCAGTTCTTTAAATACTTCACCAACTTCAAAGACAATATTAATAAAGACGTTCGGGGATCGAGGTTACAATTTGGCTTTATTTATCTGATAGGCTAAATTAATTCACTGTTAATTTTCCTGCTCTTCTTACCTCTGAAATATTACAGCATATTTATTAAACGTTAATTCACAACAATTATACCTCATTTTATGTACAATCTGGTACTCCTGCTTAGCTCTGCTCTTTGGTTTAGTTTTTAATCCTAGCCATGATTCCAGTGTCCAAACTTCAGGAGTGAATGCTATCTGCCTTAAAGATGTCAAGTTGGGAAGCATTTTTGAAGAGATTTGTGTATTCTACAGTCATCTTTACTGATATGCAGATCCTTACATAACTGTAGGACTACTGTGATAATGTTGTACAAGACTTCCAAGAGCAAATTCTGAAAATCAATGAAAACACCCTTCAATAAAAATTGCAAGTTCAATGTAAGCAAAGGATAAAAACTTCTGAACAAAACTATAATTTTGTTGCATTGCAACTTCTTAAGAGCAAAAAGAACTAAAAAGGAATTATAGGTTATTCTAACATGTGTTTAATTCATTTCTTATGTAACTTCCATGAGTCAGAACCTTTTTGAGCTAGACCTGGCTGAGATTGGAATAGTCAAGAAAACAGACACGGTCTTGACCTCATGACACAAAGCAATGGTATTATTACCTAGTGGAGCAAAACTTTTAAAGTTCAAGAGTAAAAAAGATTTTCTTGATTCTAATTCTTATACCAACAATATATCAATCTTCTTAAAAGCATCCATATGTTATTAGTTCATAAAACTTCATAATTTGCTGTAAACAAATCTGAACATAAATTGCTATCACTTTTTTAAAAACTGTGAGAGTTGAAGAGCCAATCTAAGATAATTAATATGACACAAAGAGCCTCACATTATTTTCCATAACTATTCCAATCTTAATAAAGATGTTTTCCTTTTCGTGCTTCAATAACCTCAATTAATAAAAATTTATTTCTCCATGAAATTACACCTTTAACACATTCTTATTTAATTTGAATCATTTCTCTTTCAAGTGAAGTCCTAATAAATATACAAGCATAAAAACCGAGTAATGATATGCAATTTCATATGCTGTACCTTCCACTGGATTATATACAGAGTATGTTATATTTCATGCCATACTTATTGCTTCAAAACAAACAATAACTTTTTTTTTTCTGTACTGACCCCATAGTAAATATTTTCGACTCTGCAGACCATATGGTCCCTGGTGGTCCAGTGGTTAGGACTCGGAGCTTTCATTGCCAGAGCCTGGGTTCAATCCCTGGCCGGGGAACTAACATCCCACAAGCCATGCAGCACAGCCAAAAATATATATAAATAAATAAAAAATAAAAACAGGCACCCAGCCATATTTGGTTTACTTCTGCTCTAAAATATCAGTAATCTTTTGGCCAACACTAGCTGAAAAGCACAGGCATCAAAAGCGTGTCTCATTAAAATCCAGTTTAAAAAGTATTCTGAAGTATATCTTTGAAGATAAAATTTCATAATTATCTTTGAAAAGGAGAAATAAATCTGTATTCCCTTTCAATTGTGCTGTAGTAAGTGTTCCATTTATGATAGTACTTTATTTGTATTTTTTATAAAAATATACAAAACCAAGACAGTTTTCAAAAGACTTAAGTCTCTCTTGATACATCAAGTCTGAATTTATTGAAATGTAGCATGTCCATACTTTAATACAAAAAGATTCTAGTATAGACATTTCATGTTGCATATAAAAATGTATTTTCAGTAAACTCATGCAAAATAGCATGGAATTCCAGCTTTGTTTTAGTTTCTCTATATTGAGTCACAGGAAGCACACCTTCCTGCCTAAGGATACCCAAGGTCTTTTCAAGCTGATGAATGTAGCATTGTTAATTTCACATTATATTCCAGTCTACATCTAATATAAGCTCACTAGTCTTAAATAATTCAACCTGATAAGTTGATTACTTAGTGATAAATAAGTAATTACTTAGGAAAAATATAACCATTTCATACTTGGTTTTATATTACATACGCATGTGTATGTGTGTGTGTCTATGTGCATGACAGCCAAATACTGTATACTATTGACAATGTGGAGCTGGTTTATAGAATTCTTTTCTCCTACAACTTCTGAGCTTTTGCTCAGAAGGCACATCTGATTTAACCAACACAAAAGTTACAACTCAACTAAGGAGTCACTAAATCCAGTAAAATATATATGGTATATTTTCTCCAAACTTTTATAACATTCATTGAGATATTTTCTAAAAAATCTCATGCATAACTAAACTATTCTAGCTGACAGGCTCAGAATGATAATTAGAATTGTTCAGATTAACAAGGTATTTAGGAGCTGAGGCTCGGGCTTCGGGTCGGAGCGCAGGGAGAGGACTGGGGCTGGCGGCATGAACACAGCCTGCAGGGGGTTAGTGCACCACGGCTAGCTGGGAGGGAGTCCGGGGAAAAGTCTGGACCTGACGAAGAGGCAAGAGACTTTTTCTTCCCTCTTTGCTTCCTGGTGCACGAGGAGAGGGGATTAAGAACGCTGCTTAAAGGAGCTCCAGAGACAGGCGCGAGCCAGGGCTAAAAGCGCGGACCCCAGAGACAGGCATGAGACGCTAAGGCGGCTACTGCCGCCACCAAGAAGCCTGTGTGCGAGCACAGGTCACTGTCCACACCTCCCTTCCGGGAAGCCTGTGCAGCCCGCCACTGCCAGGGTCCCAGGATCCAGGGACAACTTCCCCGGGAGAACGCACGGCGCGCCTCAGGCTGGTGCAACGTCACGCCGGCCTCTGCCTCCGCAGGCTAGCCCCGCACTCCGTACCCCTCCCTCCCCGCGGCCTGAGTGAGCCAGAGTCCCTGAAGCAGCTGCTCCTTTAACCCCGTCCTGTCTGAGCGAAGAACAGACGCCCTCCGGCGACCTACACGCAGTGCCGGGGCCAAATCCAAAGCTGAGCCCCGGGAGCTGTGAGAACAAAGAAGAGAAAGGGAAATCTCTCCCAGCAGCCTCAGAAGCAGCGGATTAAATCTCCACAATCAACTTGATGTCTGTGGAATACATGAATAGACAACGAATCATCCCAAATTGAGGAGGTGGATTTTGAGAGCAAGATTTATGATTTTTTCCCCTTTTCCTCTTTTTGTGAGTGTGTATGTGTATGCTTCTGTGTGAGATTTTGTCTGTATAGCTTTGCTTCCACCATTTGTCCTAGGCTTCTATCCTTCCGTTTTTTTTTCTTAATAATTATTTTTTATTTTAATAACTTTATTTTATCTTACTTTATTTTAATTTACTTTATCTTCTTTCTTTCTTTCCTTCTACTCCTACTAATTCTTTCTTTCTACTTTTTCTCCCTTTTATTCTGAGCCGTGTGGATAAAAGGATCTTGGTGCTGCAGCAAGGAGTCAGTGCTGTACCTCTGAGGTGGGAGAGCCAACTTCAGGACACTGGTCCACAAGAGATCTCTCAGCCCCACATAATATCAAATGGCGAAAATCTCCCAGAGATCTCCATCTCAACACCAACATCCAGCTTCACTCAATGACCAGCAAGCTACAGTGCTGGACACCCTATGCCAAACAACAAGCAAGACAGGAACACAATCCCGCCCATTAGCAGAGAGGCTGCCAAAAATCATAATAAGTCCACAGACACCCCAAAACACACCACCAGACGTGGACCTGCCCACCAGAAAGACAAGATCCAGCCTCATCCACCAAAACACAGGCACCAGTCCCCTCCACCAGGAAACCTACACAACCCAATGAACCAACATTAGCCACTGGGGACAGACACCAAAAACAACGGGAACTACAAACTGGCGGCCTGCAAAAAGGAGACCCCAAACACAGTAAGATAAGCAAAATGAGAAGACAGAAAAACACACAGCAGATGAAGGAGCAAGATAAAAACCCACCAGACCTAACAAATGAAGAGGAAATAGGCAGTCTACCTGAAAAAAGAATTCAGAATAAATATAGTAAAGATGATCCAAAATCTTGGAAAGAGAATAGACAAAATGCAAGAAACATTTAAAAATGACCTAGAAGAACTAAAGATGAAACAAGCAATGATGAACAACACAATAAATGAAATTAAAAATACTCTAGATGGGATCAATAGCAGAATAACTGAGGCAGAAGAACGGATAAGTGACCGGGAAGATAAAATAGTGGAAATAACTACTGCAGAGCAGAATAAAGAAAAAAGAATAAAAAGAACTAAGGACAGTCTCAGAGACCTCTGGGACAACATTAAACGCACCAACATTTGAATTATAAGGGCTCCAGAAGAAGAAGAGAAAAATAAAGGGACTGAGAAAATATTTGAAGAGATTATAGTTGAAAACTTTCCTAATATGGGAAAGGAAATAGTTAATCAAGTCCAGGAAGCACAGAGAGTCCCATATAGGATAAATCCAAGGAGAAATACGCCAAGACACATATTAATCAAACTGTCAAAAATTAAATACAAAGAAAACATATTAAAAGCAGAAAGGGAAAAACAACAAATAACACACAAGGGAATCCCCATAAGGTTAACAGTTGATCTTTCAGCTTAAACTCTGCAAGCCAGAGGGACTGGCAGGACATATTTAAAGTGATGAAGGCGAAAAACCTGCAACCAAGATTACTCTCCCAGCAAGGATCTCATTCAGATTTCATGGAGAAATTAAAACCTTTAGAGACAAGCAAAAGCTGAGAGTTCAGCACCACCAAACCAGCTTTACAACAATGCTAAAGGAACTTCTCTAGGCAAGAAACACAAGAGAAGGAAAAGACCTACAATAACAAACCCAAAACAATTAAGAAAATGGGAATAGGAACATACATATCGATAATTACCTTAAATGTAAATGGACTAAATGCTCCCACCAAAAGACACAGATTGGCTGAATGGATACAAAAACAAGACCCATATATATGCTGTCTACAAGAGACCCACTTCAGACCTAAAGACACATACAGACTGAAAGTAAGGAGATGGAAAAAGATATTTCATGCAAATGGAAACCAAAAGAAAGCTGGAGTAGCAATTCTCATATCAGACAAAATAGACTTCAAAATAAAGACTATTACAAGAGACAAGGAAGGACACTACATAATGATCAAGGGATCGATCCAAGAAGAAGATATAACAATTGTAAATATTTACGCACCCAACATAGGAGCACCTCAATACATAAGGCAAATACTAACAGCTATAAAAGGGGAAATCGACAGTAACACATTCATAGTAGGGGACTTTAATACCCCACTTTCACCAATGGACAGATCATCCAAAATGAAAATAAATAAGGAAACACAAGCCTTAAATGATAATTAAACAAGATGTACTTAATTGATATTTATAGGACATTCCATTCAAAAACAACAGAATACACAGTTTTCTTAAGTGCTCATGGAACATTCTCCAGGATAGATCATATCTTGGGTCACAAATCAAGCCTTGGTAAATTTAAGAAAATTGAAATTGTATCAAGTATCTTTTCCAACCACAATGCTATGAGACTACATATCAATTACAGAAAAAGATCTGTAAAAAAACAAACACACAGAGGCTAAACAATACACTACTTAATAACGAAGTGATCACTGAGGAAATCAAAGAGGAAATCAAAAAATACCTAGAAACAAATGACAATGGAGACACGACGACCCAAAACCTATGGGATGCAGCAAAAGCAGTTCTAAGAGGGAAGTTTATAGCAATACAATCCTACCTTAAGAAACAGGAAACATCTCAAATAAACAACCTAACCTTGTACCTAAAGCAATTAGAGAAAGAAGAACAAAAAAAACCCAAAGTTAGCAGAAGGAAAGAAATAATAAAAATTAGATCAGAAATAAATGAAAAAGAAATGAAGAAAACTATAGCAAAGATCAATAAAACTAAAAGCTGGTTCTTGGAGAAGATAAACAAAATTGATAAACCATTAGCCAGACTCATCAAGAAAAAAAGGGAGAAGACTCAAATCAATAGAATTAGAAATGAAAAAGGAGAAGTAACAACTGACACTGCAGAAATACAAAGGATCATGAGAGATTACTACAAGCAACTCTATGCCAATAAAATGGACAACCTGGAAGAAATGGACAAATTCTTAGAAATGCACAACCTGCCAAGACTGAATCAGGAAGAAATAGAAAATATGAACAGACCAATCACAAGCACTGAAATTGAAACTGTGATTAAAAATCTTCCAACAAACAAAAGCCCAGGACCAAATGGCTTCACAGGCAAATTCTATCAAGCATTTAGAAAAGAGCTAACACCTATCCTTCTCAAACTCTTCCAAACTATAGCAGAGGGAGGAACACTCTCAAACTCATTCTACGAGGGCACCATCACCTTGATACCAAAACCAGACAAGGATGCCACAAAGAAAGAAAACTACAGGCCAATATCATTGATGAATATAGATGCAAAAATCCTCAACAAAATACTAGCAAACAGAATCCAATAGCACATTAAAAGGATCATACACAATGATGAAGTGGGGTTTAACCCAGGAATGCAAGGATTCTTCAATATACGCAAATCAATCAACATGATATACACCATATTAACAAATTGAAGGAGAAAAACCATATGATCATCTCAATAGATGCAGAGAAAACTTTCGACAAAATTCAACACCGATTTATGATAAAAACCCTGCAGAAAGTAGGCATAGAAGGAACTTTCCTCAACATAATAAAGGCCATATATGACAAACCCACAGCCAACATCATCCTCAATGGTGAAACACTGAAAGCATTTCCACTAAGATCAGGAACAAGACAAGGTTGCCCACTCTCATCACAACATAGCTTTGGAAGTTCTAGCCACAGCAATCAGAGAAGAAAAAGAAATAAAAGGTATCCAAATTGGAAAAGAAGAAGTAAAACTGTCACTGTTTGCAGATGACACGATACTATACATAGAGAATCCTAAAGGTGCGACCAGGAATCTACCAGAGCTAATCAATGAATTTGATGACATGATACCAAACACAGAGAATCCTAAAGATGCTACCAGAAAACTACTAGAGCTAATCAATGAATTAGGTAAAGTAGCAGGATACAAAATTAATGCACAGAAATCTCTGGCATTCCTATACACTAATGATGAAAAATCTGACAGTGAGATCAAGAAAACACTCCCATTTACCATTGCAACAAAAAGAATAAAATATCTAGGAATAAACCTACCTAAGGAGACAAAAGACCTATATGCAGAAAATTATGACACTGATAAAAGAAATTAATGATGATACAAATAGATGGAGAGATATACCACGTTCTCGGACTGGAAGAATCAACATTGTGAAAATGACTATACTACCCAAAGCAATCTACAGATTCGATGCAATCCCTATCAAACTACCACTGGTATTTTTCACAGAACTAGAACAAAAAATTTCGCAATTTGCATGGAAACACAAAAGACCCCAAATAGCCAAAGCAATCTTGAGAACGAAAAACGGAGCTGGAGGGATCAGGCTCCCTGACTTCAGACTATACTACAAAGCTACAGTAATCAAGACAGTATGGTAATAGCACAAAAACAGAAAGATAGATCGACGGAACAGGATAGAAAGCCCAGAGGTAAACCCACGCACATATGGTCACCTTATCTTTGATAAAGGAGGCAGGAATGTACAGTGGAGAAAGGACAGCCTCTTCAGTAAGTGGTGCTGGGAAAACTGGACAGGTACATGTAAAAGTATGAGATTAGATCACTCCCTACCACCATACACAAAAATAAGCTCAAAATGGTTTAAAGACCTAAATGTAAGGCCAGAAACTATCAAACTCTTAGAAGAAAACTTAGGCAGAACACTCTATGACATAAATCACAGCAAGGTCCTTTTTGACCCAGCTCCTAGAGAAATTGAAACAAAAATAAACAAATGGGACCTAATGAAACTTCAAAGCTTTTGCAGAGCAAAGGAAACTATAAACAAGAACAAAAGACAACCCTCAGAATGGGAGAAAACATTTGCAAATGAAGCAACTGACAAAGTATTAATCTCCAAAATTTATAAGCAGCTCATGCAGCTCAATAACAAAAAACCAAACAACCCAATCCAAAAATGGGCAGAAGACCTCAATAGACATTTCTCCAAAGAAGATATACAGACTGCCAACAAACACATGAAAGAATGCTCAACATCACTAATCATTAGGGAAATGCAAATCAAAACTACAATGAGATATCATCTCACACCAGTCAGAATGGCCATCATCAAAAAATGTAGAAACAATAAATGCTGGAGAGGGTGTGGAGAAAAGGGAACACTCTTGCACTGCTGGTGGGAATGTGAATTGGTTCAGCCACTATGGAGAACAGTATGGAGGTTCCTTTACAAACTACAAATAGAACTACCATATGACCCAGCAATCCCACTACTGGGCACATACCCTGAGAAAACCACAATTCAAAAAGAGTCATGTACCAAAATGTTCATCGCAACTGTATTTACAATAGCCCGGAGATGAAAACAACCTAAGTGTCCATCGACGGATGAATGGATAAAGAAGATGTGGCACATATATACAATGGAATATTACTCAGCCATAAAGAGAAATGAAATTGAGCTATTTGTAATGAGGTGGACACATGTAGAGTCTGTCATACAGAGTGAAGTAAATCAGAAAGAGAAAGACAAATACTGTATGCTAACACATATATATGGAATTTAAGAGAAGAAGAATGTCATGAAGAACCTAGGGGTAAGACAGGAATAAAGACACAGACCTACTAGAGAATGGACTTGAGGATATGGGGAGGGGGAAGGGTAAGCTGTGACAAAGCGAGAGAGACGCATGGACATATATATACTACCAAAGGTAAGGTAGATAGCTAGTGGGAAGCAGCCGCATAGCACAGGGAAATCAGCTTGGTGCTTTGTGACCTCCTGGAGGGGTGGGATAGGGAGGGTGGGAGGGAGGGAGACACAAGAGGGAAGAGATATGGGAACATATGTATATGTATAACTGATTCACTTTGTTATAAAGCAGAAACTAACACACCATTGTAAAGTAATTATACTCCAATAAAGATGTAAAAAAAATGTATTTAAAACAGTCAAACCAATTATGATTTATAATTTACCATAATGAAAGAGCTTTTATAGTTCTTAATCTTTGGTGATCAAGCCTGTGGATAAAAGTCATGATGTAGCCAAGTCTTCACTCTGAAACAGTATTTGTAGCAATATCCGCACACAGTGTGTCAGTTATGGTGTTTTATTTTCTGCTTGTAACTGTTCTCAACATGAAATAGCCCCTCCTGAACTATTTGTAATTGAATCATCCATACTGCAAGTAATAGACACCAGAGTTTAGATACAGCACATGATGATAATTTGGCTTACTATATCCAAAAAATTTTCTTGCTTTCATAAAGTTATTATGTACAAAATAAAAAATGGGATATATTAAGCAGAGACTACTGCTTTAAATCTAGACTGTACCCTCAGTGGTAATTTGTGTTGGTTCTATGGGGCCAAGTAAATGAGTCCTATGTAGAAGACTGAAGTGGAAATAAAACAATCACTTTTAAAATGTTTACACTGATTAGAAATATAACAAACTGCAAAAAAAAAATGCACAATGTTTATGTGCATACATCTTAAATATATTAGTGATACCCAAGGTGTATGCATAAATTGAAATGGAAATGGTGCTCTGAGTTGTAAAGTTAAAAGACACCCCCTTCTAGGGTGGTTATATGGCATTTGTTCTTTTGGCCAGGAATGAAAAATAATCACTGGATATAAAAATCCCATTCACAATAACCATAAAAGCTGAAAAGCACTGAATTTAACAAGAATTATGTAAGCCCTATGGGAATAAATTTAACAAGAAATCTGCAAGACTTACCCAGAGAAAACTGTAAAATTTTACAGAAGGACATAAAAGAATATGTATAAATGAGGAGACACAGTATGTTCTTCAATAGGAAGAACCAATACCGCTAAGTAAATTTCCTTCCAAACTCCTTCATAAATTATACTGCAATTACAACCAAAATACAAGTAGCATTATTTTTTTTAACATCTTTATTTGAGTATAATTGCTTTGCAGTGTTGTGTTAGTGTCTGCTGTATAACAAAGTGAACCAGCTATACGTATACATATATCCCCATATCCCCTCCCTCTTGCGTTTCCGTCCCACCCTCTCTATCCCACCCCTCTAGGTGGTCACAAAGCACCGAGTTGGTCTCCCTGTGCTATGCGGCTGCTTCCCACTAGCTATCTATTTTACATTTGGTAGCGTATATGTGTCCATGCCACTCTCTCACTTCATCCCAGCTTACCCTTAGTAGCATTATTTTCAACTTGCCAAAATTTAAAGAGTGTATGAAGGCATAACTATTTCATAAAGGTTAAGTACAATTAAGTAGAAACATAATGAGGGGAGATTTGTCCTTTTTTTTAGTTATAACTGACATAAAACATTAACTCAGTTTCATTGTATAACAGGGTAATTCAGTATCTGTATATGTGGCAAAATGATCTCCACAATAAGTCTACTTAGCATCCATCACCACACACAGCTACAAATTTTCTCTTGTGATGAGAACTTTTAAGATCTACTCTCTCGGCAACTTTCAATATGCAAAACAGTATTATCAGCTATAGCCACTATGCTGTAAATTACATCCCCATGACATTTATTTTAAAACTTTACACTGTATTTATTTTTATAAAAGTCTGTATCTTTTGACCCCCGTCACTTACTATGCCCACTTCCCAGCCCCTGCCTCTGGCATCCATCAATCTGTTCTCTGTCTTACCTATGAGTTCGTTCTGTTTGCTTTTAGATTCCATATATAAGTGAGATTATACAGTATTTGTCTTTCTCTGACTTATTTCTCTTAGCATAATGCCCTCAAGGTCCACCCATATTGTCACAAATAGTAAGACTTTATTCTTTTTATGGCAGAATAATATTCCATTGTATATATTTTATATATTTATATATCACATTTTCTTTATCCATCCATTGATGGATACTTAGATTTTTTTCCCATATCTTGGCTATTGTAAATAAGACTGCAATGAACATGGGGATATTTATGTAGATAGGCAGATAGACAGATAGATAGGTAGACAGACAGATAAAGTATCTTTTTGAGTTGGTGGTTCATTTCCTTTGGCTAAATACACAGAAGCAGAATTGCTGAATCATATGGTAGTTCTATTTTTAATTTTTTGAGGAACCTCCATGCTGTTTTCCATAGTGGCTGCACCAATTTACATTCCCAGCAACAGTGCACAAGGGTTCCCTTTTCTCCACACCCTCACCAACACTTGTTATTTCTTGTCTTTTTGGTGACAGCCACTCTAACAGGTGTGAGATAAGACTACGTTGTGGGAAATCTGTCTTAATATTTAAAGCTAGAAAAATTAAAAACACATAGTTTTGGTACAACAATATAGGAAAATATTAATGAGATAAGTTACAGAATAAAAACAAAGACCTAAGGACATATGAGATTTCATATGTGAGGAAGACAACATTTCAAATCATTAGGAAAATGACAGATTGCCTTAAAAATTATTGTGACATCTATCTATCTATCTATCCATCCTACCTATGTATATTCCTGCTTCAGAACTTACTCTAAAATACATCTCAAATGGATTCAATTTCTATGGTAAAAAATACGTAAAATAATGACAGATGATTTGAACATTTCTTTTTTTAAATCTTATGGCAAACAAGACTTTTCAAAGTCTAAAAGCCAAGATCAAAATCCATAACATTCTTTAGTACATCAAAAGATAGTATTCACAAAGTTATTATACAAAGAAGTATGTTTGCAATATATGACAAAGGGTTATAATCTTAATATTGGGTTGGCCAAAATGTTCGTTTGGGTTTTTCCGTAACATCTTATGGAAAAACCCGAATGAACATTTTGGCCAACCCAATGTATAGAAAGTTCTAACAAATAGCTAACAAAAAATTATTCTAATAGAAAAAAAATCAATAAATGACATAAAAAGGCAATTCAAAATGAAAAAATGCAAATGGTCTATGAATACAAAAAGGTATTTGAGATAGTTACCTGGCAATAAAAATTTTAACTGATAAAGGAAATTACTAATTTCACCTTAGAGATTAGCAAAGATGGAAAGGATGAATATCCTGAGGGAGATACCCAGGACTGGTCTGGGAGTGTGCAAATGGAACTCCCATACACTGGGTGGTGTGAACATTAATTAACAATGTTTTAAAGGAAGGATAGATTTGTAATATGTATCCAAATCTAAATATATAAATATGTAAAATGTATAATATCTAAAATATGTATCAACCCTGCTTTGGGTTCCAGTAATCCTACTTCTAAGAATTTAGGGGAAAAATGTTATAATTGCCTCAAATATGAATACACAGGACAGTTTAATACAGTTTAGTTCATAAGAGTAAAAATACACAAAATAATCATAATGACCACCAACAGAGGACTGATTTCATAAATATGGTACAGCCATACAATGAAATTCTATACAACCACTGGATATTTTGTTACAGAAAAATTTTAGATAGCATCAAAAGATGCTCACAAAATGTTAAGTGCAGAAATCATATTATAAAACATAATGTATTGGAAGCAACCTAAGTGTCCATCAACAGATGAATGGATAAAGAAGATGTGGCACATATATACAATGGAATATTACTCAGCCATAAAAAGAAATGAAATTGAGTTATTTGTAGTGAGGTGGATGGACCCAGAGTCTGTCATACAGAGTGAAGTAAGTCAGAAAGAGAAAAACAAATACCGTATCCTAAAAAAAAAAAAAAAAAAAAAAAAGGTAATGAAGAACCTAGGGGCAGGACAGGAATAAAGACACAGACGTAGAGAATGGACTTGAGGACATGGGGAGGGGGAAGGGTAAGCTGGGACGAAGTGAGAGAGTGGCATAGACATATATACACTACCAAATGTAAAATAGCTTGTGGGAAGCAGCTGCATAGCACAGGGAGATCAGCTCGGTGCTTTGTGTCCACCTAGAGGGGTGCGATAGGGAGGGTGGGAAGGAGATGCGAAAGGGAAGGGATATGGGGATATATGTATATGTATAGCTGACTTACTTTGTTATACAGCAGAAACTAACACACCATTGTAAAGCAATTATACTCCAATAAAGATGTTAAAAAAAAGAGGGGGGAATGATAAAATAAATTTTTACATATTGTGATATAGAAAAGTCACTCTGGCTTATATATGAGTTTACTTGAATTTTATGCTAATAGGTCGTTTGTGGCCTATGAAACATATGTTGTACAACTGTTTAATTATTGAAGAAAATGGCACATTGACCAGAAGTAAAGAATGTCTATGTTAAAAATAAAGATTAAATGTCTCTCTAAAAAAAGAAAAAAAAACCCATAATGTATACTATCTGATTCTATTTCATGTACACACGTGAATTCCCAAGAAGTCTTGAGGTTTAGCGATCCTTTTGCTAACAGTATTTATTTCTGAGTGATATTAATAGAGATCTTCACTTTTCACTACAGTTTATTACTGATTTTTCTATAATGGAGAGAAATAAGTAATAAAAGCAATTCAGATTTAAAAATTGCAGACTCTTAAGAAAATTATGTGACAGACAAACTTACCTGTTTTACAAAGCAAACATAACACATAGCTGGAAGTAACCTTATCTGTTTCATTTAATTTGTTTCATTTTCAAATACAGTAACTCTGAACTAGAATTTAAGAAATGTTTACAAAGTTTTATCATCAGTGACAAATTCAGGACAAATTCAGAACTTCCCAGTCCCTGCTTTTGATATAAATACCTTTCCACAGTAACCACAGAAATAATCTCTAAAAAAATGCAATAGCATATTTTAGTCCAAGGACTGTTTGCTTTCAAAAGAAATACAGAACTTAGTAATTATTTTTAAATTATATATGTTCATATAGTCATATTCATATATGTATATATACACAGTGTTTTTAGATATACATGATATACCTGGCTTAATTTTATTCATAATTTTTATCAACCCAGTTGGACATTTGAGAAAGTAGAAAAAAAGAAAAGAGATTAGAAACATTTTGTTTAAGCCACATATTTTTCCCAACCTTGAGGAACACAAATATATTTAAACTGAAGTCTTTTGAACTGACCTTGAAATGCATCACAATTATTATTTCACACAAATACCAATCGTCATTTTACTGAATATTCTGAGATACGTTCCACCTCATTAAAATAACAAGTAAGATATGAAGGGCTGATATTTTCCTGGTTCTAAAAAAGCCTCTCTTAAATTTAGTCAAATCTAATTTTGTTATTAATTCTCAGGATTACCAGATACATTTTTTCAGAGCAGATTTTTGTTTTGAACCAGAATTGAAATCATTCCCTAGTGATGAAAGATGATTTAAAATGACCAAGAAAAAAGTAAATCGTAATTTTCAATTTACCCACCAACCCTAATGATACCTAAACAGTGATAATTACTATTGTAATTTATTTCCAAATGACTTAGACTATTTTTGCATATTACAGATTTTATCCTTCATGTTCTATTTGATGATTTTTATAAGTTTCCCAAAATTTATCTGGGGAACTGGAATGTGGACTATTAATCATTCTGGGAGATTATAGTGGAGGCAGGTCCATTCAATTTTTTAAACTTCCCCTTCCTTTAACTTGAGAAAAGCACAAAATAAGTAGGATAGGAGACAAACTGGGCTCTAACTCCAGTTCCAGCACTTTCTAGCTGTAAAATAAAGGAAAGCTGTATTGTCTTGGTTCTAACTCACACACATCTTCTAACCCTCAGTTTAGCCATCTGTAAACTGTGATAACACTTCTTATTTCATAGAGGTTTTTGAAAATTAAATGTGAAGTCACTGAAAAATTAAACTTCATTTCACAAAATTATCTCAATAAATGGTGGTGATTCTTAGTAGTGTTATTAGTCATAAAAAATATATATCCCAGTTAAAAGGTATAATGCAATTTTTTCAAATCCTGTTTTTCATTGACTCTTTTTAATAGTATTTGTTTGCAAACTATCAAATGCTTAAAAGAACAAAGAGAATCCACATGCACTTTGATACCATATCATGTAAATTCAAAAGGACAGTCCCTGATTATATACACATTCTTATATGGCAAATCCTTGTTGCATATTTTATATGATACTCATTTATGCTAACAAAAAACAAAACACAGATAACTTTATTAAAAAAAGGCCTTCTGTTATTTCTCAACTATTGAAAACAATTACAAATTCCTCAAGGCCAGGAACCACATTTGTCTATCTCTTCCTCCATCTCCCTCTCTGGGTCTCTCTTTCTCTTTCTCTCTCTCTTTAAAGCCCAACAGCACAAGTGGCATTTAATTTAATCAGGTTTTATTCTTGCCACGACTGCACTATGCACCAAAACAACAAAGCAGGAAAACCAGAGCTCCAGAATTGTGGCTAATTTTTAAAATGAGAGCATAAACCCTTAAGAGGTATTATGTCCAAATCTGGGAATTGTACAACCAGAACCCATTTATAACATTTGCCACTTTGACTAAAGCATCCTAAGTCAAGAAAATTCCATTACAACAAATTTCTACCTAAGTGATCTACCTGGTGATGATGATCACATCCAGTTAGTAAAATAAAAAGATAAAGCCATTTTAAAATGTGGTTCTCAAAACTGGCTCATTAAATAGATAGAAAATTGGCCTCCAAAACCTAAAGTCTAAAAATAAATCATCTAAAAACTCCGAAGGAAATAAGCTCTTTGTTTTTCATGTGGTCTGTAATTCCATAGATCTTTCAACTGTAAATCTGGCAAGTGCTTAAAATATTATGACTTTTAGAATGACAAAGGTATCATTCTCTAATGAATTCTGTTAGAAAAATGGTTTGCCACACAGGTCTACTAATGGGATTCAAGTAATGAGCATTCTTACAACACATAAGCCAGACGCAAATTTACACAGCCTAGCAGATCAGCCCCACCAGTGTCCAAGAGAGTACTGGCTTAGTAGTGCTTGAAAGAGGAATGGTTTACATGACTGACTGATCAGAGAACATTTCAAAAGATCTTCAGTCTATTAACTCAAACGTTCATTTGGCAAAAAAAAAAAAGAAAAAGAAAAAGAAAAAAGAAAAGCAAAACAAAAAACAAAAAAATTCAGAAATCTGTATTTACAAAATAAGTCTTTGTCTGTAGGTCAAGGAAAAGAAAGAGAAAAGTTACTTAAATTTCATTTTTGGAGCACTGTGTCTTCAATAACAGTGAAAACACAGAATGGTGATTTGATTTTACAACCTAATAACTGGCACCTACTCACTCACATTTAAAACTCTTTAACATTTCTGCTTCTTATTTTGTGATAGTCTTTTAAATGGCCTATAAATCATTTAAGATTAATATTTAAAACGTTTCATTGACTGTAAAAGATTTACAGTCAATGAAATGTCAATACCCTCACTAAAATGAACAAATTTTAAAGATGATCTTTGTATATTTGTTTAAAAGCCAGCTGTCTGATTATATAATTTTTTGGTCAATCCAGTTAACGTGTAGTCCTAGGAAGCAGGAAGATTCAACGATTATTTTAAAACAAATACTCCCTCCTGGAAGGGATGAACAGCACACTAAAACATTTTTTCTATGTTGATGCTTTAGAAGTTGCAAGGTAGGAATAAATGGGGCTGTATCCATAGAAAATAGCAGTCACCTTTGAATTATCTATATTATAAGCCCTACTATCCAAAAGTTCCCATTAACAGACTAATATGCAGAACAGAACAGACTGTAATTTTCCATCACTATTTGCTATATTCTTATTTTCATGGGAAATAAAAAACTCTAAGCCAGTATCAAGGTGAGTATGAGATAAAAATATTGTAACTTTATATATTTTTATCAAATCCTCTTTAAATCTCTATTTTGGGTATGTTTTATAATGGACATTACATATTGGTGCACAGATAAATAGACATTCATTTATTAAGCAAGTCAAGTAGTCTGAGGTTCAATTCTCATGATAACAGCATCATTTCTATCTAAAATTTTTTAAAAATAGCAGAATAAAAGGTGACTTTTAGAGATTATTTAGTTAAAAGAGAGACATGTAAAAGTCAGTAGATAAACTTTTAAAAAAATTTTTGATTCGATGGTCTTGCACCAATTAGGCACTAAATTACTGATCTGTAGACGAGCACCCTCAAGATGCTTAATCACTGAGACCTTCAAATTTAAGCATATACTTCAAGAAATACAATTAAGCAGCCATAAATAATTTGTAGGAAGCTATTTTAATGGCATTTTCCCTACATCTAAATGTGTAATACTACTAGTACTAACCACCAATCAAATAGCTATCTTTCTAAACAGGAAGGAATAGTCAAATCACATTATCCTAAAACGTATGTTAAAATATCAGTATTTCTGATATTACCCAGACCTCTTATAACCAAATAACTGATGCAGCTATTATTAATTATATTCATAGCATCAAACCCTGTGCTAATCCCTCCCCCCATTTCACAAACTTTGTTTGACCTTTTAAAATACAGAACTATGATTCTTTTCATCATTTGTGTCAAAAAAATTAGTATGGAGGTTCAAAGGGGCATTTTATAAAAATAAAAATCAGATCTGGAAAATGTTTTTCTACTCTCTCATTCTTACCCTTAGTAAATGACCCTTACTTTTATTCTTTGTGAAGGTGCTTAAGACTCATCATTCCTAGCATCCACCCCAGAAATTTCAGTGTCTCCTCTGCACAGGTGCCAAGGTCTTATGCAATTAAGCTTCACCATACGTAGGTATACCCTACATATGCACCCTACCGTTCCTGTCCACATATATTAGCTCTGTAATTGTAGAAATTATACAATCCCTCTAGTCCTTGTTTCTACACTTATAAAAGAGGATGATAATATTATCTAGCTCATGAGACTTTTGTGAACATTAAGTGGGATAGTTATATGCGCTCTAAGTGTTTATTTTTGCAATATTATTATTGCTAACATGTAATGCCTTTCTTCATACTGTCTCCATGCCCACTGACTCCCATAGGACGGTTCTCCTTATTTTCTATCCATTCGTATTGCACTGATCCTTCTTGCTCAGTCCAGCTCTCCCTCTTCTACCAAGTCTTCTACAAATCCCACCGACTCTGACCACTTGGAGCTTTCTCATTGCAAAAATTCATATGACAACTAGAGACCAGTTCTGTTGTCAAATTCCTTTATTAGTGATTGTATTAGCTTCCACCTTCACTATAAAACTAGTGTTCCTAAAACAGTGGCCCTCAGACAGTACCTACGTCAGTCACATAAAGAGATTTTAAACATGCAAATTCCTGAACTCCATCCTAGACCTCCTGAATTAGACTCTGGGCATGTGCCCTGAAAATACAAATATTAATACAAGACTCAGGTGATTCTGTTGCACAGTAAAGCCTGAGAACCACTGTAAAAACCTGGATCTCAACCTTTTATTTTGATTCCTCTACCACAGGGATATACTACTCTCCTCTCCCACCGATCTGAAACACTCTTCTCTCCATCAACCCTCACCTCCCTCTTCAGGCAATGAAGATCACTCTTTCTTGACTCTAGAGTGAGCCTTAGGTCTAGTGTAAGAACCATTTCATATCCTTCCACAAAATAGCCTAACTGACATGGTGCTGGTTAAGAAGTATTATATAAATACTTCCTGTTAGCCTGATATACTGCAGTCTTTCCATTACCCCCTCCAACAACTCCTTTCACCACATATTTGTTGAGTATCTACTAATTGTCCGGAATTGTGCTAGGCACTGGGATGCAGACAATTTCCATACATTCGCATACCTCAATATCTCTAATATTTAGCCATGGCTTATTCATGTATCACTTTTCTAAGATACATGTAGAGTCACCTTAAAAACTTCATTACTTTAATTCTGGCTATTGGGTTAGGAGAAAAGTTATTTCATCTTTAATTGCCCAAGCAATTACTTCTAAGTTAAGACCTCTTGGCAGGTAAGTGGGCAGTACATGCCAAATTACAGAGCAGGGAAAATAAGACTTGGCGATAAAAAGGCCAATAGAATGTTTACAAAATGAGCACTAGGCAAGAGACAATGGGTTAAAGACATGGCCATATTTTTCCATATAAATAGGGACAGAATAATATACACCCATTTTTCTCCTTGTTTAATAAAATACATATTTTGCAAATAAAATGCATATCTGGAAGGAACATGTAAATCTTGTGTTTGTATCTTTTAAAAACTCATAACCATCTACTTTCTCATTCCTCTTTTAACTGTGTGTTTCAAAGTATTTTTGTGTCATCCAAAAATGTAAAATGACTTTGGAAAAGCTGAGTAATATCAGGCTAAAAATAGAGGAAAGAGTAGCTGTGTAAATGAGAATCAAATTGATAGATAAAAGTTTCCATTTATGCTATTTAAATCCAGTTCTCTATTTTATATATGATTTTTATGTAGTTGTTAATAGTTTATAAGTAAATTATATATTTATTTTCAAATAACCTATAGCTAGAATTATGACTAATAATCTATAAAATGTATTTTAAAATTTTTTTGAAAAAATATACAATAAAAAAGAAAATGTCAATATATTCATATGTTTGTATATGTTTGTAAGATCACCAAAAAGCCATAGAAGAATACACATCAGTTTACACTGGTAGTAATAAAGGTGTGCATTTTTTTAGAGAAAGCATAAAACTGCAAAAATACTCATGGTCTGTTAAGTGAAAACACAGACTATAAAATTCTCTCTACAAATAACTCAGTGTAATGTGTAAAGTATGAATAAGCAAACAGACAAGAAGTAGAAGGTATTACAGGCAAATTAAAACAGTTTTAATGAAGTGACGGGGATGTGGATAATTTTTGCCTTTGATGTTTGTTGATCTTTTAAAATTGGCTTTGTCATAATGTACATGAAACAGAAATGAAAATGGTGATTAAGTATGAAAGCCATTACTCAATGAGAAAATCTCTTCTTTTCTCAACTTGTTTGGAGACAAAAGCACAACACCATATTCTACACTGGGGGTTCTGAGCTGAGGACAAGTTCATCCCCCAGGACACATCTGGCAATATCTGGAGACATTTTTGGTTTTCATAACTGCGAGGGTACCTCTGGCATCTAGTAGGTAGAAGCCAGACATGCTGTTAAACATCTTACAATGCACATGACAGCCCCCTCACAACAACGAATTATCTGGTCACGATGCCAAGAGCACTGATGACAAATAAATGTTACAGAATGAATGATTTCAAAACAAGCCAGTGCCCCACCCCAAAATTAGTCAGTACCCCTGTCACAGTGTTAAGAAAAGGACTTTCTCTGATTTACATTCTTATAGAAATTCTCAAGACCATTTAACAAGGAGGTGGGAGGGATCACACTAAAGCACGCTTTGAGGTGCTTCTAAAATATGAAACTTGGGATATTTCCCTCCCCTTCCTTCTCTTGCAGGGTAAGCTCACAGTCAGATTTTTATTTCATGTCACGATCAAGCAAGGGCATTGTTTAGGGTCCTACAAAGCAACAGCAAAGGACCTGCCCTAAGAGTTAACCCAGAGAAAATGATTTATAAACTGCCTATATCATGTGCAATAATTGTTTAAAAATTGATGAATAAATCTTCTTGAGATGTAATCTTTATAATGAACCTCATTTATACTGTGTGGGGCCACAGGGAGTAAAGATCCGGGAAGAGAAGAAAAACACTCCACCACTTTTAAGAGATTATTCGCAGGAGTAATCTATCAGAAATCACAAAAATGTGTTTTCAATGGAAAAAATTCAATTGATAATAAAAGAAAAAAAGGGAAAGGGTCTTTTCACAGAGTGTCCACCCAAAGCTTAAAACCACTGACACAGTTCTTGAACTTTATCATCCAACATTTTGTGACAGCTATTGGCCTTAATGGTTATATGACAGATTCTGTTGGAGCAATAGGAAAATTATTAGACAAGTTAACAGCACCCATTCATAATGAAAGAAATCATGACACAAGCAACATCCTTGACTTTTCAAGATCTTATATAAATCTTCCTTTATTACCTGGTAATAGATGTAATATAAAGTATAAATTTCTCAAGGACAGAAACCATGTCTTATATTTAATACACACTGAATAAAGTACCTATTTGAAAAAGTCATTTTAATGAAATTAAGATTTTTTTCAAGGTGGAGAGATTGAGGAGTAACAGTAACATATAGGATTAGTTTATCTGATCTACCCACTGTTTCCAAAAAAATAAATAAAATAAAATAAAATAAATAAAAACAAACAACTACAACAAAACAGGTCCATAAGGAATGAGAATAATTTTTTTTAAATGATGCCTTACTACATCTAAAAGTGCAGTATAACCAGAGGGCTAAGATTGAGGGATGTAAAGTCAATCACAGTCTGGGTGACCTTGAATAAGTCACTTAACCTCTCTGGGCCTCAGGCTCCTCTTTTATAAAAAGGTGGACACTAGCCATACCACTGCTTTTATAGGAGGACTAGATGAGATAATACACATCAAGAGGATACCTGCACAAGTTAAGGGCCCAATGAGCAATAACTGTGATTATTTTCTTATATTAGTGCTGTGATGGTGGAAAATGTTGGGCATTGCACAGAGAGGGAGTAGAGGGGGAAGAGAAGGGGAAGCAGAAGGAAAAGAAGGCGAGAAAACGACAGCTTGCTAAAATTGGGTAGGAGAGCTTCATGCGTTATTTATTGAGAATGAAGTCTGGGTCAGTGAGTCTTCACAACCCCTTCCCCTCGCTCCACATCCCGTCACCCACCCCAGCTCCTGCTTCGTATCTGCAACCTACTCCCTTCTAGGGGTACTTCTCCAAATGATATATGACTTCTTTTAGCAGTTGCCCTCTCCCGACTTTGCTTCAGATCCACACTTTTCAAAGGTGTAGTCTTCAACCACTAAGACTCCTCTCGCTACATTTACCAACGCGCTCCTGTTACTTACTATAGCTGGGAGACAAGTCTCAGAACTTATTTCAATTGATCGTTGTGGCATCTGATGCAGATGAACATTTCCTTCCTTTTTAAACTCTCTTGTGCCTCAGCTTTGAAGACATTATTATCTGTGGGTTCTCCTACCATCTGACTGCTGCTTAGCTACTTACTAATCTGTGTGGGCTCCTTTTCAGCATTCCACCACTTAAATTACACTGCTCACCAGATCCCCATTTTTTGCCGTCCTTTCACTTTCCCTTTTTAATTGTATCCATTCACACCGTTATAAGTACCACTTATATGCTGACAATGTCCAAGTTCATCTCTCTAGTCATGACGTCTTACTAAGCTCCAGACCTGTATTTTCCAATCTCCATTTGGAGATTCCATGTGTGGAGAAAAGTCAGCGTTTCCCAAAATGAACTGTCTTCCCACACACCTCAATCCCCAGCCCACCCCCAAACTGGCTGCCCTTTTGGTGTTCCCCATATCGATAAATGAAACCATCAGAAACTTAGGATTCACCAAGTCCTGCCACTTCTGCCTCGTAAAAGCCCTGATTTTGTATCTTCTCCTTTACATCCCTGTCTCCGTTCATCCATTCTTTCTGGATTTTTGCAGTGGATTTTCACCTTATCTCCCAACCTTTGGTCTTGCTGCACCCCTCATACTTCAAAAGCATCTTCCTCAAGTGTGAATCTGTTCAAGCGATTCTCCTACTGACATCTTTTCATGGGTCCCTACAGCCTTTGGAACAAAATGTAAACTCTTCTGCAAGCTACAAAAATGGTCTATATAATTTGATCACCACTTATGATCTCAATACCAAATCTTATCACTTCCTCACTCCCACTCCCAAATCCAGCCATTTAAAGCTACTTGCAAATTCCTAATCCCATTTATTTTTCCTGTTTTTTCTCCTATATGCCACTCCTTCTGCTTAAAACATTTATCCACAGACCTCTAACCCCCATCTTCACCTAGTAATTTCTACATAATACCTCAGAATTCTGTATTTCCAATATGCCCTGTGTATTTCTGCTTTCAAAGAACTCAGTGGTCCTACACTGTGATTCTTTCCACACTAATTGATTTAAATAGTAATTTAAAAAGTGTCTTGAATTTGAGGCCTACAAGTCCATGCTCTGTCTCTCCACATATATGATACTATGTAGTCAAACTTCCAACCAACGGTTGTTCACAGAGCAAAACCACATGGAGAGAGATACTATAACCTTCGCTACATGTATTTTATACAAATCATTTAGGAAGACAATAAATATGTAACATATCAGGCAACTTGAAATATCAAATAACAAATGAATGGTGAAATCAACAAGTGACAAAGGAACGCATGGGAGATACAGACAACTAGGTCCTCAAGAGGCTGCTCATAAAATTTTTAGAGAAAATGCTCATGTTAAACATAAGTATGATAGGAGCCTGCAGTAGAATTAACGATAGTAAACACCAAGATATTAAGTTTCATGAGGTCAGGGGACAAGTCATTCTTGTTTGCTGCTCTGTCCCTATGGCCTAACACATAGCTGGATCATAGTAGCTGCTAAATAAGTATTTGTGTCGAATTGAATTTTAAACTGTGCAGCTGGTGATGCAAGAAAACATCTGTTTTTTAAAAAAAAAGGCAGCACTTTTCACCATTTGCCATTCCATAAAAAGGTAATTTGTGTATATGTTTACTAGAACGCTTTCCTCAAAAGTGAAATATTGCTTCACTCTTCGGTTGGCAAATGTGTTGTTCCAAGATGGAGAAGAATCTGCTTTAAATGAAGAGAAAGCTATTTCAGTCCATAATCCTCAGAGCCAATTTTGGAACTTAAAATGCATTTTCATCAAAGAATCTTAACAAAAAGAGTCCTGCCAATTTAACCAAGACATCTAAAAATGTTTCATTCTAAAGCCAAGCTTTCTGCTCAGGAACATTCTAATTGAGATTGTGTTCTTCCAGAGATCTTCCACTGGCTCAACAGTCACCTGAGTCACATGGGTGAGTAAGATACCATCATCACCCTCCTAAGAACTCAGAACTGCATGCCATTTAGGAATTCTGCATTTTTCTAACGTTTATGCTGGATTTCCAAGTTTCCTGGAACTTCTTTGTACCCAACAGAGCTATTATAATAAACCAAAGCAGAAACACATGTAACTTTGAGTTAGAAGTCAATTTGGCATGTCCCTCTCATTTCAAACATATGGAAACTGAGACCGCGTAATGTAAATCACTGACCCAAGTACACTTAGGGCAGCGGCTGGAATGGACACTGGGTCTCCTTAGTGACAGGCTGATATTCAGTCTTCTATATAAGCTATGTTCATGGGACACCAGTACTTTCACTTGCATCATTTTATTAATTCTGGTACTCACCTATAATATGTAAATGGGGACTATTATTCCCTTTTAGCAGGTGAAGAGATCAAGCCCCAGGACGTCCCTGGTGGTCCAGTGGCTAAAACTCCATGCTCTCTAGGCAGGGGGCCCGGGTTTGATCCCTGGTCAGGGAACTAGATCCCACATGCCTCAACTAAGAGTTCACATGCCAGAACTAAAGATCCTGCGTGCCACCACTAAGACCAGGTGCAGCCAAATAAATAAATAAATATATATATATATATATATATAAATAAAAAGAGAAACCAAGCCCCATGGGGCTGTCAATTCCCTCAAGTTGACTGAACAGCAGAAGCAGAACTAGTATTCAGGTCTTTCTATCTTTGTCATTTACCAGGAGCACCACATCGACATGGGCCATTTTTCCTTTCAGTACAAATGAGTCAATGACAGTCTAAATGGTCTGGTGCCTACCATTCTTCAAAGGAAGATTTGCTATAATAAAAGAAAGCTACAAGTACCAGAGGTTGCAGGCCACAAAGGATAATGAGGCAGAAACATGTGCATTAATCAATTTTGAGGTTTCACTTAAATAATCAATCAACCATTCTTTCAGAGCTGAATCTAATCGAAAGATCCTAACCCTTTTAGACCTGTATACAGTGGGCAATATGCCATAAACATCTTCTTTTATTTAGACATCAGGGATGGAATTTCCCATCTGTTGCTTCAAATCAAATAACCATACTTTAAAAAATAGTACATATCACAAAATTTTTCTTTGAAGGATTAAAGTCACTATGATTGTTAATCATAAAAGTGTTAATTTTTCAACAAGTAAAACTGTGTCTGGACAAGTCCACGTGTGTTAGCAGTAGGCTAAGAAAGGAATCTAGCATGGAATTTATAATGCTTGGTTCTAATCATTAATGCTGCAGTACTGGCTTATTTACAACCTGACGTTTGTTTCTACACTTTCAACATCCCGAGACTTTTCTGCAACAGTAAATAGCTGTAAGAGATGACACCTCGCCTTAACTGGGTCTATATTTTGACTAGCAGGTCTTGGCATCATGTCCAGCTCTGACACCTCTCCAAAATGCTGCATGCTGGTGAAAAATGAACAAAACTTAAGAAGAAGAAAACAATGCCACTACTCTTAAGCCATTTTGGGATATAATAGGTCTAAGTTCTCAGCTAACTTATACATCTAAGTTCTAATGCAGCAACTTCTAATCATCTCATCACTGTCTCTTTAGATTCTAAATATTTCTTAATTTTTCCATAAAGTCTCACCTTTCTGATGCTCTGAAGAGGAAGGTGACAGAATAAAATGTGGGAAAAGAGCATAAGGAAATCAAAAGACAGGACACACAGAACTACACCTGATGTTCATATCACTTTCTTTTTAGCCACACAATTTAGATTCAAGTACCTAGGACTTAGCAGGTACCCACATGAGGACATTTTCTATTTTCATGGTAAAATTCAAAATATAAACTGATGAAAGACCTCTAAAATTTCACAAAAGTGAATATTTGTACATCTGAGAAGTTAAATGTTTAGTTTCCCAAGAAAGAAATATTCTCTACCCACACAGGAGATTCTCACAATGTGTGGGAAATCTATGGTTCTGAATCATCCAATAGCATCTTCAGTCTGTGTTCAAATCCTATATCATAAAATGCTTTCCCAATAATTAGAATATAACAAGATACACGTCCTTAAAAACATCACTGAAAGAGTTGAATGTTCTCTGGAGTAGTCACAGATGTTTCATAAGCTTGTGATAGCTCAGGATTATCACCTATCTTTGGACATTGTATAAGGTTGGGCTGGTTATTTGAGCTTCCTCTATATTTGAATTCTGGGGTGATGAAAATTTATATCATGTTAAGAGCATATCCACTACCTAGTATTTGGCTCTCGAGTGAATTAATAAGTGTCCTAACTTTCAAGTCCTGATGGCTGGCTTAGAACCGTTTTGCATAAAACCTTACACACTAGACCCTCTTCTTTAACAGTGCATCCTGTTTCCAGGCAAAACTACACTACAATACAATCTTCTGCAATGTGCTGTATCCTATTAGGACTGAAAGTAACCCTGGCATCTTACATTCAAATGTGGCCTTTCTAGAGAGACTTTTCCAAGGGTGAAAACTTCAAAAACACAGAGTAGAAAAGTCACTGAAGAAATGGCGCAAGTAAGCAGGGGTATCTGGGACACTTATTGTCTTGTACGTCTGCAGTGCCCCAACATGGGCAGCAGGGGGCGCTCCTGCATGAAGCAACCCTCCCCTCAGCCCCGCCCCCCTCCGCCCCCCCCCCACCCCCATACACACAAGTGTTCCCGGGAGGGGAAGACGGAGGCTTTTTCTCTTAGCACTTGCCCCAAGACCAAGGAGGGGGCCACTAAGGAGTGCTGCTGTCCATAAATCACACAGGCTTAGGACATGCAGTGAATACCACTGCAGAAGTGACCAGAGATGACACATAGGTCTGAGCTTACCTTTTGAAAGCAGGGTGGCCAATTTTTATTTTATTTATTTTGGGGGTTAAAGGAGCAGGTGAGCCATGGGCAGGGGGCGGGACTTGCCATCAACTGTAAAGAGGCCGGCTCCAAAAGCAACACGTGGATATCAGTATCCGAGGGTCATTTATTCAGCCTCTCCACTAGTTTAGTTCCCAGGTTATATTCTCTGCGAAATGTCAAATCAAAACACTTCCCTTTTCTCTCCTCTTCTTTCCTTCCCTGACCCCACACCAAACTCAGAAAAAATCACTCGATGAAGTGGGTTTCCCACTGAACCTTAGGAAATGTGACTCCTGCAGGGGTTCTCCTGCACGTGGCTGCGTTTTGCACATGAACGTGTGATGCATTTTACACCCTCTTCGCCAAGTCCCACGATTTCAAACCAGGTTGGAAAAATCTTTAGGGACCAGAAAGAGCCAGCTCTGAAGCCTCAAAGACAGTGGGTTCCAAAGCAAAATGCCCTGCCCTCACCCCACTTCCTACACATACTCATGCACACCCCACCCTCACCCGTTGGATCCTTTCTCCTTCCTGTCCCCAAATGAAGGTTTGCAGAGACACAGCCATAAACCTCAATACTCACCATATTGACTTCAGAAACCATATCGATGCTGGCGATGTCAATGTTCATTCCCACAGCCACAGGGGGACCTGCAAACCAAAATGGCCAGCCACGTGATTTCTCAGAACTTCATGCATTCTTAGCAAGAGTAGTCCCCGGGCATGGGACACTCTGCCCCAAATCCCTTCCCACTGCTCACACTCAAATTCTTCAATTCTCTGCTCCTTTTTAAAGAGTGACAGGTACTCCTCTGGGAAATGCTCTACTGAACAGGCACACACGTGTCCGATGGATGAGGGATTCCACGTCTGTCTACATAGGTAGGTGTCTTAGCATGAGAATACACACAACCACAAAAGCACCGGAATCTGGCTAGCCCAAGCGAAATGTTATATATTGCACTGAAACCCCCTCCTCATTCTTCCCACCCCCCGCTTCTGGGCAGGTTTTAACTCTTTGAGCTTTGTTAGAGTCTGGAGTCAAATTAAATAGGCATATCAGTGTATCTAAGGCTGCAGCAAGAGAGGTCTCTAGCCCTTCTTCCACTACCCTCCCTATCCTCCGATCCCCCCAGGCCCCTCTCCCCCCACCCCACTGTCCCCTGCAGTGAGGTTTCCAGGACTGGATAATATCCAGACACCAGCCAATTTAAACCATGGCTAGAACTCTTCCAAAGTAGGTGGGCACAGGGGGTTAATGCGACTTCTCAACCAACTGTCTGCATATCTTGTCCCCAAAAATGTTCCTGATGGCCTTCAGTAAGCCAGGTTCACCGGGCACACCATTAACTAAACTTAAGAGGTTTGTATCTCAAGGAAACAAAGACAGTGAAGCAAAGGATTTAAACGGTGAAGCTGAAGGACAGCAGTCACCACTACAGGCTAAGAAGGTCTCTCTGAAAGACCATCTAAGAGTAACAAACCAGCTTAAGTTTGGATCAGTTTCTCAATATTGTAACACAGAGACATGTTCAGTACACCACATGCAACCCACAATGAGGGAGAGGGAAGACAGCGCACAAAGCTCAAAAGACAGCTTAGGCTATAGCTGCTGGGCTGTTTCTTATTTCCAAGGCAACCCCATTACCTCCAAAATCTGGTCTCAGCCGAATATCATAGCCTTTCAGGAGTCTGTCCACCGTCTCTTTAACCAGCGACATATTACTAGGGTCATTGACACTAAAGAAAGAAAAGACAATAAACAGGCATCAATAAGACAGCAGGCACAGCGCTTCAGAATCTATCTGATCCTCACTACAGATCCTTGCTCACAGAGGTAGGCAGACAGAGCCTTTCAAAGTGAAAAAGGAAACAGAAACGCTAGACACACTTACCTCTGCGCACAGACAGCGGCGATTATTAAGGGGAACGGCCAGATCCCAAAGTAGCCCTTTTTCCGGACTCTCCACATCCCTTTAGTTTTGGACGGGATTGAGGGTTTCACTGGAGACAGGAGATCCAACTTAGTCTGCCCAGTGCAGTAATTCTAATGTGAGGCGCATGCGCAAGGCGTACCAAAACATCAAAGGGGCAGCAGCGGTTGCCTGGGACCGAGAAGATTTTCTTGTTAAGGAGGAAAAAAAAAAAAATCAAAGGGGAAAAAAGGAAAAACATATATATGTATAATATATGCGTATTTGAATAATATAGAAAAGTCACCCCACAGGAGGACCCGGAGCAAAATCTTTGTTGTCCTTTTGTTAAGACAAAAACAACTAGAGAGTCTGTTAAGTTTTGGTACTTGCAAGAGGCAGTTTTGCACCTCGCGGGTTGTGGGGTTTTGGGGTGTGTGTGTGTGGGGGGGGGTGTTTCCTCTTAAATATGCAAAACCAGATTAGGAATTTAAAGGAGAGCAGGTGTGTAGTGCTAGGGGGAAGATGGGTGCCTGAGAGTCCACTTCTGGTATCAGCAAGCAGCGGGGGTGGGGTGGGGAGAGAAATCTGAACTTTATTTCCGTGGCAAATAGCATTCCCTGCCTGGGGCGAAATGGGTGCTGGAGGCGGAGGTGGGGGCGGGGGGTGGCGGAGGGAAGAGGAGGGAAGGGGAAGGTGGGAGCGGGAGTGAAAGGGGGAGGGAGGAAAGAAACCGATGGGAGGAGTGTTGAGCAATGCGTTGGATTTGGGGCCGGGAGTGGAGGGGGGGACGTAGCATGGAGAATAAGACAGACACGGAAATGGAAAAAAAAAGGAAAAAAAGAATGACAATAAAATGATGCCTGGTCTTTTCTAGGAGTTAAAGAGCAAGCTTTTCTTCACTACTCACGAGCAATTTCTTTCTCCTTCTCCTCACTCTTTGCCCCCTATCCCCAGAGAAGAAAACCTCGGGGTCCCGGTTTCTCACCGTGTGACGTGCCTGACCCGCTGGTCCGGATTATTTATAGCAGGAAGGGCGGGGGGGGGGGGGGGGGGGGGGCGAGGGGAGTAGAAAGACAGCGCTGTCTCTCAAGGTTTCGGTCTGATTCTGCATTGGGAAATTATTAGTAGGGAGGTGGAGTTTGCAGGAAGGGTTGATGGGACCTGGGGGCCTAGGGAGGCCGGGTGGCGAGAGGCTCCGGCGGTGACCGGGTGCAGGAAGGGCTGGCGGCCGGGTGGGACTCGCCTGGCTGGCACCCACGCCCCCTCAGAGCACGCGCACTCGCGCGCGCACACTGGCGGCACCCTCCCCGCCTGCCGCGCGCCCCTCCTCACCTCGCCGGCCTGCGCTCGCTGCCCAATCCCGCCGCGCGGCGCTGCGGTCCCCGGCTCCTCTGGCCCTCGGCCCCTCGGCCCTTGGCCCCGGCCGGGGAGGGTGGGTGGCGGTGCCTTGGGACGCAAAAAGTCAGAGCGGTCCCCGGAAGGCGGGCGAAATGAGGAAGGGGCTCGGGGCCTTCGCGTCCTCCCGCGGGCTCCGCGCCACCTCTTCCTCGCTCCCCAGCTCGGGGCCAGGAGGGACTCGCACGCCCCGGGGTTGCCTCTTCCCTGCAGCCGGAGGCTCGACCCGGCTCTCCGCGGCCGCCGGGACCCAGAGGCAGCAGCGAGCGAGCTCCAGGGTTCGAGAGGGAGGGAGATACACGGAAGAAATCTTTCCTCGGCTCGCGGCAAAGAGATGCGCCGCGGGCGCCCGGAGTCGTTGCTAGTCTCCGGCAGCCGGGCAGTCTGAGGGTGCCCCGGCCCGGGACGGACTCTCCGGGTTCTCCCGAGTTTATCTGGCAACAGAGGAGCAGGGGAGGGGGGAGGACAGGTGCTCCCGCTGCCCCCTCCCCCTCTCCTTGGTGAATACAGGAGAAGTCAGAGCTGGAACCTACGTTCCGGACCCCAAAGCGGAACTTCTAACTCCTCCTCCTCAGCTTAACCTGTAACCGAGCGCCTACTACGTGCCAAGAGTGCTTCATTAGTTCATTCTTACGAGCCCAGGTTTAGCCAGCACCTCGCTTTTCCCACATTATGGATTTAGAAACTGGCGCGCTAAAGCTAAGGAAATTGCCCAAGGTCACCCAGGTGGCTAGAGGTGAGACCGAGACTGGACGCGAAAGCCAGCGACCCTAACCATTAGACAAGACGGTCTTGACTCGCCCCGACCTTGCCGGCCGCGGACTCCTCTTGCAGCGCAGCTCCTGCTGCCGCCGAGCCCCCGGAGGCCTCGAGAGACGCGGGCGCGCGCCTCGCACCAGGCTGGCCCCCCCCTCCGTCTGCAGAGAGGAGGGGGCGCCCGACGTCGCACCCGGACTCCTCAAGGTCCTGGTCCCTTCGGCACTCTTGACCCATTTATACCTCTTGGCAATCTCCCTCCTCCCCCGCCAAGGTCAGGGGTCATTCTGGGGCCGCCGGGTACTGACTCCAGAGGCAGTGTGGAGGCGGGAGGGCTGCTAGGCGGGAATCTGACAGCTCCCCGAGGACAGAAGGCGAGCGGGAGGGGGAGTTTCTGGATTTGAGACGGTAAAACAGCCTCTTAAACAGTGCAGACGTACAGATTTAGAGTGTGGCGGTCTCCCAGCTCCTAGGAGTCGGTCCAAAGATACACACATACGAACACGAGAGAGAGACAGAGACAGAGACACAGAGAGAGAGAGAGGGAGAGATTGGAAATCTGTAACTCTCCTATCTAATTACTTAGGTTGAGAGTTACAGGAATCAAAATACAGACCTATGGCTCAGGAAAACTGCCTATTTCCCTCTTTCTATGGACTCACAAAACTATGGTAATCTTTTACATAGGCTCACCCTACTGAAGGTGGGGAAAGTTTAGATTACGTATTAACATACCAAAGGATTCCCAAACAGTTTGACTACACCAACTCCTGAAGCCCTAGAAAGCTCTTCTTCTTCTTGAAAACACCTTGAAATAGGGTTTTCCTTCTGACAGGGTTATCCACGTTGCTCTTGCTGCACTACCAGCTCCTCTTATTTAAGCTCAGTTCAATTTCGGTTGAAAGAACAGAATTCAGTGAACAGAACGAAACCACGAATACCATCAGTCATCATCCACTAATAATAATAATAATAACAGCCCAGGGAAAAGTTAAACAGTATTTATTGAAGACCTAACATAAAGGGAAAATTAAGGGAAAGGAGGCCGAACAGCTACAGTAACCTGCGTCTCAGCAAGTAAGACAACAGCACAGTGCCAACAGTTTCAAAGGAACTGGAGGCAGACCTTTGGGCTCAAATCCCAGTTGAGATCCTTAGTGTTCTGGGGACTTGGGCAGGTCACTTAACTTCTCTAAATCTCAGCTTCCTCTTCTTTAAAAATTAAAATATAGTGCCTTCTCTGTTTGCTGTAGAATGATGTAAACATATGTGTAGCATTTGCCATGTGATTAATAAATATCGGCAATTTTTAGTGAATAAGGAAGGAATAATGACTGGGCAAGAAAGCAAACAAGGTTTAATAGCATTAGCCTATAAAGACTGAGCGGACTTCAGTTTGGTGCAATGATCCTGAGAAGGCATAGATTAGCCTGAGAACAGAGAAGCAGATATTCCAGGGGAATTAAGATAAGGGTAAGAAGAAAATGTATTAAAGACCCAAGCAGCAATCAAAAGGACAGAAGACAAAATCGTATTTATTTTCTTTATGTGGTACCATCTCACTGTTATTTCTTAATAATAACAGTAACTAATATAATTAGAGGTAGTCCTACTGGTTACAAACTCTGAGATCAATTTATGCCTAAAGTGGGTCTCTATTTTACAGCAGAATCAACAGTAGGACATCTCTCTGGAAGACTTGGCTGGTAATGCTGCCTAGGAATGTGAAATCTGGAACAACAATGTGCAAGGGAAGGCACTGCTGGATTCTGGAAATGTGTCAGTTGCTGGAGAGCATCCTCCATGATCCCAGATGTACGATGAGAAGGCAATATGTAAGTACTCTTAAGAGATGATGATTCAAAATCATGTCTGAGTATGAAGCATACAAATGCCAAGTAATAACCATCACTAATCATATGCTATTTGTCTTTGCTATAATATTTATTCATTTGTTCAGTAAATATGTACTGGGCACCTACTCTACGTCAAACATTATTTGACGAGCACTAGGGATGATGTGTTGAAAAGGCAGACATGGTCCTTATCCTCTTGGAGCTTACGTTCCAGTGTGGGAAAGAGCAGTATAGAAGTGATAACACATGTAGCATGTATTGTGAAGTGGGGAAGATAGGATATTATGGAATGCATAATTGATGCAAATAACTCAGTTTGAGGATTTGGGTAAAACTTGCCTGATAGAGTGATGTTTTAATTGAAATTTGAAAGACAAGTTAGCCTGATGAAGAGTTGGGGGAAGAATATTCCAGGAAGAAGAAACAGTATGTGAAAATATCCTGGGCCAAGAGAGGATGGCATAAATGAAGAATGAAGGAAGAACATAGACTAGGGGACAAGGGTAAGAGTGGCTCCAAGAGTGGTGTGTCTGGGGAGCTGGGCAAGAGCAATTCGGTTCCACTGACCTGTTCAAGTAGAGGAGTGACAAGATGAGTTTTAATCACACTGGAGGAAGGTGGTAATGGCTATAGGGGATTTCTTACTGCAAGAATCCAGGTGACAGGTGATGTTGGTCCAAATTAGGATAGTGATGGTGAAGATGGAGAGAAGGGGCTAGAGTTATGTGGGAGAACTGGCTAACTTTGTCATCCATGGGATATGAGGAATGAGGGAGAAGAAGGATTCAAGAATGACTCATACATTCTGGTTTGAGCATCTCAGTGGTGGTGGTAGAAGATAGTTGATAGGGATAGTACATTCAGTTTGGGTCACAATGAGTTTAAGTTCCCAGCTAGTCATGCAGGGTGCACTGGACATTTTGATATATGTACCTGAAGCTCAGAACTGAGGGCTGATGTGGGACCAGTAAAAAATTTCTGTATCCCATCCTGACACTACTTCCCTTTCTGTCTGAATGTTTCTCTTTAAGACATATTACTGTCTAACATATTTTATTTTGCCCATTGTAATTCTATCTTCCTGACTGGAATGCAAGTTCAGAAAAACAGAAAATTTTGCCTGCTTTGCTAAGTGCTGTATTCTAGTGCCTAGTGCCCACAGGAGAAACCTAATATGTACATTTTAACGAATAAGTCTGTATTTGATGATCCTGCAGATGCAAACAACTTAAGTCATGGGAGTATATGAGACTTATGCAGGCAGGATGAACAGACTAAGACGAGAATCTTCCAGAGAAGGGCAATTACAGTCATCCAGAAGAGTGAAATTAGAAATGGCCCAAAAGGTAAGAGGAAAATCACTGTGGTATGATCAAAGCCAAGAAAAGATAATATTCTGATAAAAAAGGACTAGTCAACTGTATTAAATCCTTATAAAGTTTTAAAAGTTTTGAATAGATATGACATGCTCCTGGTATAAAATTCAAAAGTTGAGCCATTGTGTCCCTCTGCCACCCTGATTCCCTCCCTAGAATCTCACACAATTCAGCTGGGGGGAAGGTAACGTGGTATTCCACACCATAGCCTTTATCCTGTTGAAGAACAAGTATAGGATATGCCCACAGGTGCCAGGGCAACTTCCCTGACCTCCTGCTCTGATGCAGCATGGACAAAGTTCTCATGGAGCGTGGGTTACCTGTTTTGCTGAATTGATTGAACATTTGTATTTATTATTCTTTTTTAAAATGAATAATGAGTCTCTTAGCTTTGAATATTGATTGGGGTCTTTTTAAATAGTGTGTAGAAATTTCATTAATATTGAAGAGTAGGGAGAAAGTCAGAAAGAATATGCTGAAAGAAAATATACATTTATTACTTTCAGTACTTACTAATTATTAATAAAGTGTTGTCAAGTATATGGCTTCCTGGACCTACTGTAATATACAAATAAGAACCATTTTAAAATAACCTCTCCAAATATCTTACTTATGAATGCACCTTTATTTTTATGTGCTAAAGAATATTCCTAGAGTAGTTTAATTTTATCAAATATTTTCCCTTATGCTAGTCAAAAATACCCTCTATTTATTTGTCTGGTAAACCTTACCTTCACAGACACCAGAAAATTAAATTTCTCCTATATTACCATAAATTCCAAATTATGGGCTTATGGGTTAATGAGGTTTTGATCTGCAGAATTAGAAACGTGAATTCTATGCCCACTGAGTTCTGGCTGTTCCTCCTTCAGCAGATAGCACTAACATTAAACCTAAGTGTCTATAAAATTTTTGACCACAGTAAGACTGATGACATATAAATGAATTTAAATTACTTAACTAAAATATAACATGTAGTAATAATAAAAAAATAATATCAGTGTGTCAGATACTGTTCCAAATCCTTTATGTATAGTAAAATATTTAATCCTCACAATGTGTCTATAAAATGTTAATAATTAATATCCCCATTTTATATATAAGGAAACAGAAGCAGAGATTAAGTAGCTATAAGATTGCACAGTTTATAAGAAAATATTAATGAACTCAGGCTCTTCCTGAGTCCTATGTGACTTTATATATAAAACTCCTGCAAATTTGTCTACAGTTCTCAGCTTGTCTCACCCATTGAGTTAATATAACAGAAATAAAATCATAGCCCAGACAAAGGATCTCTGCACCTAACAGAGACTTGATTTAACAATCAAATGACCAATAGGAAATTTTGAGAGCTAGAGTTACTGGACACCTTTTGAAGGAAAATACCTTTTAGCACCACCTCAAATGAATCCATCTTCAAGGGTACAGAAAAGTGTACCTCAAAGTACAAAATGAAATTACTGATGCTCCAAATGGAGGCAAAATTGTTAGATGAGGAAATTACCTGAGCTCTGACACCATGGGGATGCTAATTATATTCATGCACAGTCTCAGAAGCAATGCAACACCGTACCCCTTATCCTAGAAAAGGATAGAGTGGGAGAGAAGTCCTTTTCACCAACTGCTTCTCCAGACCGGCAGGGGAGGAGAGGTGTGCTTATCAATATAAATAAATGAGCAAAACTGCTGTATAAGCAGTGACATTGACAGTCCTAAGGAATAATTTCTCAACATCCCTCTCAGGTTGGTTTCTTAGGGATGGCCAGTAAGAGATTGCCAAAGATAGATAATCCAGTATGCAAAATGGAATTTTCCAGAATGTGGGTCATGCAATCTGAGGCCTTTCCTGATGCTCCTCTACCAGGACTGTTTTTCTACTAAATGCCTGAGTTAGAAAGCCTAGGGTTTACAAGCCTTTTGAGGGCTTATAAAAAATGTTGGAATTCCAATGTACATACTGGGTCCAAATTTTAAAAAGCTGTAAATGTTGAAATTAATTAATGTTTAATTAAAAGTCTATAACAATTTAGTACTGTTCACAAATTCACATTTCATATGGGAAAGGTACATTTTAATGCGCTTTATGTTATGTGTCAAGGGGCCTCCAAAAGTTAAAGAACTTGGACATATGAAGGTCTTAAAAAGCTCCAGCTGTCTCCAGTCTCAGGCAAACTTACTCTCCCTACTTCTAGGCACCTAATGTCAATGGTAGTGTCTTGCTTTTTTGTTTCTGTTTTGGTTTTGTTTTTTCCTTTAAATCCCCTTTGGAAACATCTCCATTTGCTAATTCTACAGGGAATTTTTTTTATTCTGTTTTTATTATTCCCCAAGCTCAGTGCATGTGCCTAACTTGTATAAGGCACTCAGTAATTGATAAATTGTAATTACAGTTCTTAGTGATAGCTAATACTTATTGAGTGCTTGCTCACTAGCTGGCTCACTTTGTGATAAACACCAGTGATTACTCATTTAATTCTTTGAAGTGTACTTATTATTCCGTAGTGTATTATTCAGTGCCCTTGGGGTTGGAAGTGACAGGAACCAAATTCAAACTAGCTACAGTAAGTGACTATTAGGTCATGTAACCGAAAAAGTTAAGGGTGTTCAGCTTTGGCTACACGTGGATTCAGAGGCTTAAAGTACTTCATCTCCTAATTCTGTTTTAGGAAAGTTGGCTTCATTCTCAGACAGGCTCTCTTCCAAAGATGACCATTAGCTGCTCTGGTTTAGCATCCCTGAGAGTATTAGCCATTTACTAACTCCCCTAAAATTACAAGATAGGACACTCTCAGTGCACTTGGATCACAGTTCTACCTTCAACGTATTACTTGCTCTGATAGATGGGCATGTGTTCACCCCTGGTCCTGAAGCTGGGGTGAACCACATCCAAACCTCGTGGACTGGGAATGGCTGAGGAATGATTACCCAAAGAAAGGCCACTAATGTGCTCTCTCCAGGAAGAGGAAGCATGAATGATGAACAGATAGAAGCCACAGATGTCTACTGAAGGTAGGATAGGTGTTATTACTAAGCATATCTTGTTGATAAATAGTCTCATGGCGACTTGGATGTGACTGGAAGAGGGATCCACACTCATGGTATCTGTCTTACGTGAATGTCCTTGCAACTGGATGACAAGGCTGAATGGATGGATGCATCAATCTAGGACACCTGGCCTCTCAGATTCATGTCAAGAGTGGATGGGTGGATGATTGCTACTCAGATTTCAGCAACTCACATAGTCATGCATGAAACAATCATCCTGAAAATTGCTTTACAACAGTCATAACATACATAAATAGTTATAAGAATCAATGGAAAAATTTAATAAAATTATGAACAAGAATGACTAAGGATAAAGATACTCAGTAACTGAAAATGTGGGTAACTGAGACCTATTAGTAAAAATATTGTAATGTTAATGTCAAATAATTGCATTAGTTCCACTTATTCACAGTAAGACCTATCTGTATTAGCTAAGTAAGTAAATTTTTGAAAGAATGAATTCTACAACAACCTTTTTTGCTAATTAAGCATTTAAATAAAATATTTCTCATATTTATAATCATAGGACATTTTCTTCCTAATTAGTTTCAACGTATGATTTTCCTTCATAATTAAAATTCACCTTTGTTTAATATTTAACTGTGACACATAAGTCATTGCTGATAATAAATGACCTTTCCTGATACTTATATTTAACCTTTCTACACTTCACTTAATTTTCACAAAATACTATGAGGTGAGTTCTAATATTATCCTCACTTCACAATTTTCTGAAAGTAATTTTTTATGATTATGATTAAGAAAAGCTTCTCTCCAGAAAAGGAGGAATGGAGAAAAGTAACTAGTCAATGTCTATCAGAGTGAAGATTTCCTTTAATTGGAAACCTAAAGAGTAGGTGATAATAACCGCTGTTTCCTTCCATTTGTTTTAGCATAATTCTCCTGTAATAGAAACTACATGAAAATATGTTTTGTTCCTAGTTCCTGAGAAGAATAATTTAGTTTTAGGTTCAAATAAATGATTACGAGCTGTGAGTGAAAGTGTTCCCACCGACAGTTACGGTATGTGGTGGCCTAGAGCATAGCCATGTCTATAAACTAAAGAAAGTCCCTTTCAGGCCAGAAAGTCCAACAATCAATAGCTCCCAATGTTTACTTTTTAAGATATAACTTATCTTAGCAGGAGTTTAGAATTAAATGATTTAGCTGTTGGGGCCGAGGATATATCAACAAGAAGCAGTGAGTACTTTGGAAATTTGGTATACTCCAGCCATACACTTTATCTAGAAGTTGGCATGCAGATCCCTGATGGTTCAAGAGATGATTTTGGATATTACATAGACAAGAAAGTCAGTTTGATGCCAGGATGCCATCAGCATTCTTCTACGACTTGTTACTTATCCATTTTAACTGAGAGGAGTAAGTCTTCAGATGCAGATTATTGGTTTTTATCATTATGACTATATTTCATTTTTGGTCAACAGTACTAGAATTCCACAAAAGATAGTGATATCACCTTTCTTTTAAGCACATTTATTTAAGTTAAAGCTGAGTAAATAAAAGGAAATATTGATAAAATAGCAGAGCAGGTGGTATGTGGATTTGACAAAAATAATGTAGGCGGTATGCAAACATTTGTCAATCTTTGACTACGCAGTATGGGCAGGAACAATCTGTCAAAGTTCTGTAAGCGAAACTGTCATAGTTTAGACTGATGTGACGGCCTTCTAACTCTTAGAAATCTATGATCATCAGAAGTTACTAGTGTGAGTGATCTGAATACAGGAGATGAGAGGTGAACCTGAACATCTTTAGACAACAGGGTCGTCTTTATGACACAGCATGTCAGAATCTAATTTAGCAATTCAGTGAATATACTCAGCAACTATTCACGTGGAAATGTGCTCAGTTTCACAGGGAACAAAAAGATGAATTAGACAACGTTTCTCCCCTCTAGGAGCTAAATTGTAGCAGGTGAGGGTGAGGAAGCTAGCAAAAATGATTAAGCAGTAGAATATTAATGTTACAAGAAAAGCATAAACTTAGAAGAGCATAACCCAAGGAGACTGCAGGAAAAAGAGATCACATGGTTAGAATTAAAGGGAAAGCCTTTGCTGACAAGATGCTCTCCGAAATGAATCATAAAGGATGGGTAAAATATTATTGTAGTTATTAGCAGGCAATGGGGAAGTTTGAGGTAAGTTTCTTCAACAGCAAATCAGTGTCTGGCTAAAGTAGAGAGATAAACGGCTGGCAAAGTCAGCCATGATGTGGAGAACCTTGATATCAGGATGAGGATTTCAAATTATGTAGATAGAGGTAGGGTTCCCTGGAATCCAGTCACCCTTTAATCATTTATCAGCGATATTATAGTTGCCATATCATTTTGATCAGAGATCAGCAAACGTTTTCTGATAGTAAATATTTTAGGCTTTGCAGGCAACTCAATTTTGCAGTAGTATTAAAGCAACTGTAGACAAACATAAACAATAAAGGTGAGTCATGGGTTAAGGAGTAATAGAGAAGGGAAAGAAAAATACTACTAGGAAAATACAGTGAGATCTTTACCAGGAAAGAAAACAAACAAGCCAAAAATCAAAACACTTCACATATCATGTAAATGGCACTAGTGATTTGAGAGGGTCTTGTATATTCAAAGGGGCACGAGAATATTTGGCAGGAATGGCATGGCATCATAGATAGATCATTTTAATCTTAGTGTGAAGTTGGACTGACTTGGGGAAGAAATCTTGTATCCTAGATTCTTTTAAAATTAGACTAGAAAAGGACTTAAGAATTTATGGTAAGAAACCTGAATAGTGAAATGAATGCTTGCCTGTGCTTTCTCCCCTCTCGGGAGCTAAGATTATGTGGTATACAAGGAGCAGGTTGGCCCTTTCCATCCTTCCCTGTGGAGAGGGAAGTATAAATGGAACACCAGAAAACCATCAAGATATTATTTTGACTTAAAATGTCATTCTACCAGGAGAGAGAGAAAGAGAATGATGATCAAGTGTTTAAAAAGATAAAGGAAGTTTAAAAATTAAAAAAGTCAAGTATCAGCTCTAACAGCTTTTGAAGACAGCAAATCAATTTCATAGATTTGGAAAGACCTTCCAGTAATCATTGAGATGTTACGGTAAAATACCAAATTCATATAAATTTTTATAGATAAAACAAGAAAGTTTAAATAAATACCTAATTTGCAGCAGGAATCTCTGGTATATAACTTCAAACAAGTTCATTTATTTATTTTCCTCTGTTATTAAGATCGTGCAGGAGACAATGCAAATGCTCAGCCCAAATTCCCTCAGATCATTTTTGTATTCCAACCGCACCGCAACACACACATATAACATATTTTGGGGAGTGATTTCTGTGGCCAGTACTTGCATGCAGCCTCTTCAGTATGCTACTCTTGGTCTACTGTGGCAGCCATGGGCCACTGGGAAGTACCCGGAAAGTTTGCAGCCTCTCAGGGTGCCGATTAATCAATGATTATCAGGTGGGAAATAAAACAATTCTTAAACAACTTACTCTCCAGAGTTCCCTGTGGAATGAGGCTCAAGTTTATCCTCTGAATAGCTCTTGCTTGAAATCTCACCCTTGTTTGGGCTCACCCTCCCTCCCTTGTCTTATTTCCCCCACCTGCTTGTCATTTGCCCATGAATCCTCTCTTGGTCTGCTTCTAGAGAATGAATCTAAGACCAGTGGAACTTTGAGATGCATAACAGGGGGAAACATTTACTTCTAGAAAATCAGACATCATTGTTGGAACTCTAAAGCCGAGCATATCATGAGTTGTGTAAGAACAAGAACTAGCTTTATTTTTTTAAAAAAAACACTAGCTGTGTGATTGGGGGAGCGGGGAGAAAGTGGACAAGTTACAGTGTCATCCCGTCTCTTAGTTGTCTCATATGTAAAATGAGGGTGTCAAACTAGGTGATCTCTAAAAAGTTCCTCCCAGACCTAAAATTCTAAGACCTAAGTCAGGGGTTGGCAAACTATGGCTCTCTGGCCAAATCTAGTCCTGCCTTCTGTTTCATAAATAAAATTTTGTTGGAACACAGCCATGCTCATTAGTTTAGATATTATCTGTGCTTACTTTCAGGCTAAAACTACAGAACTGAGTAGCCTATGAAGTAGGTCTATTTTCATCCTCAACATTTTTTTTAAGTCTGATGAGGAAATTGAGACAAAGTACGGTCAAGTAACTTCTTGCCCAAGTTTACAGGGCAAGTAAAGGCAAAGCTGAGATTCACATTCAGTCATTCTGCTTCCAGAGTTAGCACTTTTAACCACCATGCTGAACTGCCCTGATTTGAGAAGGCCACAATGAAAATGAATGTTGAATCCTTCTGACTTATAGTAAACTATGTTGTGTTTATTTTGTCTTTAGTAGAGGGGTTAATATTAACAGGAACGCATGTGGAAGCATGAATGGAGGAGAGGGAGAGGCAGGGTGTCTGTAGGTTCAGCAAAGTTGTTAGGAAATAACACAAAGAATAAAATATAGCCTGCTTATTTTTTCACCATCACATGCAGTCCTAAAATGTGGTTTCATGTTCTTTTCATCTTTTCCTCATGGTGCAAATCACAGTCACGTTCACAAACAAATTCACAACTAAGATGCTTGACTTGGTCCTCACATGCCAGCATCCCGCATCTATGGAGCAGAACTAATCATTTTATGTCACTTCTCGCTTCTCATCCCCTTCCCACTTCCTCTGAGACTGCAATTCTGCTGAGGCAACGTGATGAATGACAATGCCGAGGGCAGACAATTTTAATTTTGAACAATCCACAGTGTTACAGGGCATCAGCAGAGTCTGTCTTGGGTTTTTTGTTGTTGTTGTTGTTGTTTTAGAGCCCACTGACATAAATTCCCTCAAAATATATTTGTATATCCTTTTCCACTGAGGTGGATTCTTATTTGGATGGAACAAGTTCATATACTGATGTAAGCTGAGGAAGAAGGAAACATGCAAAAGAGGAGAAGATAGAGAGACATTTCTCAATGTATCTTCCTTAAATGACAGGTAGGATTTCGATCATGGAGGGGTAGGGGGTGGCTAATATGAATTCCTGTTTCTTTAATTTATCATATGAACTTGGTTCAAATACCTGGTTTTGGTCATTATAGCTGTAATTTAACTCCTTTCTTCATGTAGGTAAAGTGGATGATAACATTCCTTACTCTGCCCAGGCCAGATCTCCTAACATTACCATTTGTAGTAATGTTTGGGTCTGCATTATGATTAAACCAATTTCTCTGTCTCTGTCTCTGTCCCTCTTGCTCTCTGTGTGTCTGTGTTTTACATTTCTGTTGTTAACTAAATGCCTGAGAACGTAATTGTGCTAGCCACTGTGATAAGTGCTTAATATGCTTTACTTCATTTAATCTTCATATTAGTCTCTGGCGGTGGGTTTGTCAACTACCATTTTCAGATGAGGAAGCTAAGGTTGTAAAAAGTTGAGGGACTTGCCCAAGGTCACTTGACCAGTAAATAATATAATCAAGATTCCAACTCAGGTCAGTCTGCTTCTATCTTAACCCTATAGAAGAACCCAAACAGTTAAGATATAGAAATTCTCAAATATCAAGGTGAATCAAGAAAGATGTAGGTTGCCAAGTAGAGATCAGACCTTATGATGAATCTAGATCAACAGGGTAAAGAAATTGTATTACCAAGGTCAAAAACAGATTGGAAATATCAGTCATCAAGGTAATTAGAGAAATAAACATTTATCCTGCTTAGAAGCTTCATAGAGATCAGGGATTTGGGGATAGGTGTCTGATGTTCTTAGCATCTGGGCTAAGAAACAGGGTAGAAGGACCTACAAACTCCATTATCTTTCATTAGCATATAAGATGTAAGGGAACCTGATTCTGAAACAGAAATTTTCTGAACTATGGAAAAGGAATCCGCATTTATCGAGGACTTTCTCTATGCTGAGCATTGTCCCTAAACTAATATATGTTAGCTCATTTCTCTTCACAAACATATACGAAACAAAGATGCAGGAGGTCAGTTATCTTTTCTGCAACTACACAGGAAGAAGGTAAAGTATGCTGTGGGTAGCAGTGGGAAGCATCTTGGCACTCTCCTATAAACTTAGAAAAATATACATTCTAGAGTGGTGGTATTATAAGCTTATAAAAGAAAAAGCTCTGATAATTTAGGGAAGTTCCAACATTTTGGTTTTTTGTTTTTTTTTTTGCAAATCAATTTAAAGAAACCAAAGGGACAGAGTATCATGGTTTCGAAAACACCTGTTGTTTAAATAACGTCTACTTGCCTTGAAAGAAGTATATATCATTCTTCACCAAGTTTTAATCCTATGCATGTGGATTCCATAAACCACTGAATCTGCCTCTGAGACTGGAAAACGATAAGGAAAACAGAAAAAATATAAGGTCTCTTGCTTAGTAATATAAAAAGTTCAAAGCAGACAGCCTGTTTAAAAATATAAATTCTGCATTCCTAATACTTTATTTTTAGAAGGGTTCTCCATGTAGAATATAATGCATTTGGAATTTAAGAACTTGATTTGTCAGCGTTGTTTCATTAAGATTTGACCAAGAAGAAAACTGAATCCTTAAATGAAGAAACAAGCCGTGGAAGGCATTAGAATTGGTGAGGAACTTCTGTTGACAGTCATAGGTACCTTTTAAGAAAAACTAGTAATTACGGCATCAAATTTCCTTTGCTTAAATCGAAAGTACTGTTCTATGAACTTGCACAGATGATGACTTTTTATTTCAGCCAGGATCATTTTTCCTTTTTATGCCTTATGCTTTTTTTTCTTCTATGGTAATTAACTTGCAGTGTTCTCCTGCACGACTTGAGGAGGTGCAACAGGCGCATCTAGTCAAATCCTTTTGCTCCATGGCCTTCCAGGCACTCTGTGTTAGAGCCCAGAATTACTTCTGGAACCTTACCTCAATCACTCTCTCTCTCCTTCACTCCCTCCATTGACAGCGGCCATGTACACCAAGCAGGCTCCTGCCTCTGAGCTTTGTCCTTGCTGCCCCTCTGCCTGGAAGACTCTTCCCCCAGATCTTCCCATGATGAGCTGCATGTCCAGGTCTCATCTCACATAGGACCTGCTCAGAGTGGCTGTCCCTATGCTTCTCCAACTCTGGTCAAGTCTCTTTCTATCACAGTATAGCCTTTAATGGCCTCTTCTGAACTGTATTCTTTAACCTGCTTATTGTCTACTTTCTCCTACTAAAATATAAAATTCAAGAAATCACGTCTACCTTCTTTGACAGAGTATCCAAAGGATCTGACACATAATAGGTCTAAAGTAAAATGTATATTGAATAAATGACTAAACTTCAAATTTCTCCTTCTCCATGGATCTTTCTTCCTTGACTTAATACTGCTTTTTTCTTCCTCAAATCAGAGAGAAAACTGCATATTTTTGAGATATATTATATGAGACACTTTGCATATTTTGATCCTTAAAACTATTAATCGAGGTAACTATTAATATGCCCATGGAAACTGACAAAGCTAATAAATATCAGAACCAGAATTTAAACAAATGTCAGGTGATTTCAGAGCTGATTGCCATTAAGCTATGTGGATGCCTTTTATTTCTTTTTCTTGCCTGATTGCTCTTGCTAGGACTTATAGTACTATGTTGCATAGGAGTGGTGAGAGTGGACACACTTGTTTCTGATCTTAAAGGAAGAGCTTTCAGCCTTTCACCATTGAATGTGATGTTAGCTGTGGGCTTGACATATGTGGCAATATTAAAGTGAGGTCCTTGTGTGCTCTGTATCTCCCTTTATTACATGCTGTCTCCTATGCTTTTCCATTCCAATCTCTCCCCTACTTCAAATCATGGGTTTTATCCTGTAACCTTGATATGGTTAGGAGTCCTTTGAATACCTTGTTATAGGTTTCTTTTACATTCCAATATCAAGGAAGATTGGGTCAGTCACCTTGTAAACATGTTATCAACGCTTATTGAACTAAATTCACTAAATGAATAGACAGACGATAAAAATCACAAAAAAATCCCACAGAAACTTCTTAAGAATTCACACTGTTTCAGCACCAAATGGAATCTACTGTCCAAACAAATATGGAGTCTGAGTCATCACTGTATATATCTTAAGGTGAATTACTGCAAGAGAGTAGTGTATCTATATGTAGAAATTAACTAGTTCTTTTAAAGTTTATTGAAAAATTCCAGGAAATTGGCTGAAGTAAAATATTCTGTCCCCTAGATTAACAGATCATATCACAAAAGCCCTGTCTCAAAATGGACTCATTCTCTGATTACTTTCTGCCTCCAGGGAATTTTCTTGAATTTACATTGATTCTCACTGATTTCCTGCAGGTAAATGATTTTCAAAAAAACTAGTAGGCTACCGAATGGAAGTACTACATATTGAGTTGGCGATTTACTTTTAAGCATCAGTTGAAAACACTGAAGTGAGAAAAAACAAGTATAGTAGTACCCCCTTATCCACAGATGATACATCCCGAGACCCCAGTGAATGCCTGAAGCCATGGAGAGTACCAAACCCTATATATACTGTTTTTTCCTATACATACCTATGATAAAGTTTAATTTATAAGATAGGCACAATAAGAAATTATCAACAGTAACTAATAATAAAATAAAACAATATACTGTAATAAAAGTTATGTGAATGCGGTCTCTCTCTCTCCCTCTCAGAACATCTTATTGTACAAATTTAATGCCTTCTCCAGAGTAACTAAGTACTTATCACACATAGTGGCCATAACTTTTATAGTTCAAGGTGTGATAGTTTAAAATTACTGTGTATTTCCTTTTCTTTCTTCACAATTTCATCAACATACGATTCGTTCTCACCATAGATCTTAGCAACATCACATACGACTTTCTTATTAAGTCGAGAACTGTCACCTTTTCACGTGAAGGACGCACTTTACAGCTCCTCTTTGGCAGATCTGGATTGCCAGCACAACTACTCTAGTAGTTTGGAACCATTATTAAGTAAAATAAGGGTGACTTGAACACGAGCACTGCAATAGTGTCCTAGCCAATCTGATAACCAAGAATGACTAATTAAGCTAAGTGACTAAAAGGTGGGATGTGATGGACAAAGGGAAGATTCACACCCAGGACAGGACAGAGCAGGATGGCACGAGATTTCATCACACTAGTCAAAGGGCGCACCATTTAAAATTTTGTGAATCATTTACTTCTGGAATTTTCCATTTACTTTTTCTGGACTTCAGTTGACCACGGGTAACTGACACTGCTGAAAGCAAAACCGTGGATAAGTGGGGACTACTGTGTATATAATTTAGATCACTTAGTAAGACTGGAAATTAAGAAAAAAAATGCTATTTTTAGAAATGAAACCAGTTACTTAAAAACACTTAATGTTCAATGCTTTTACTGAGCACCTACTGTGTGCCAGGTACTTTTAGGCACAGAAATATGGTGGAAAGCAAGACATTACCCCTTGGCTCAAGGAAAGCGTATTTTAGTGGGGAATCAGTTATTGAATAAATAAGCCTACAAGTAGATACATAATAACAAACTGTGGTAATGTGTTTTAAGAAAAGAAGGGGAAGAGTGAGGGAAAATGATGGGAAGAAGGCATGGTGAGAAGTCATTATATGCTGTGTAAAACAATCCCATTTAAATTGGAATCTGATAGGTATTACCCAGGCAGAGAGTGGTAGAGACAGTGTTGGGTGGGAAATGAGGAGAGGAGTAGGAAGAGATGAGTCTCGTGGAGAGAACAGCAAGTGTGATGTCTCCCCATTTGCAGACAGGAAAAAGACTGACTGAGGATCTCCAGTGTAGCTGGAGGAAAGTGAGCAGGTGAGACCGAAAATACAGAGACTTGGCCTTATTTGGTAGGTAAACCAAGTTAAGGTGGAGCTACTGGCAATGGCTGTTGAAAAGACATTCTCATGTGTATTTTTCAGTGATAGGATTGATTTAATCAGATGTCTCTGTACTCTTTTACAAAGTCCCATGAGTTCACATATTTCATCACTTACAAAGCGGTTATTGAATGCCTGCAGCAGGCAAGGCACCACACTATATACTGATGGCTTTTAGAAATGACCCATCATGCCAAAACAAATTGGAGCATTCGCAGACTGAATCACAAGAATACACTCTTTTCATAATATTGAAAAACTACTTTGGATTCAGTAGCCTTGGTTCAGAGTGGAAAGGATGAATGAATTCACAAATAATTCTCAGAATCTGTGATTTGGACCAAGGATCGGGCTCTAAGTTTTGCCCACTTAGTGGAATCCTGGCTCGACCACTTGCTGAGTGTAGGCAAGTGCATTCGTTTCTTTGAGCCTCAGTTTACTGTTTTGTAAACTGGGGATTATGGTAAAAATCTTACTTGACACACAAGTTATCTGGCGGGGGGGGGCGCTAGACAGATAATGCATGTGCAACACAGATCTCAGTGTTTGTCATGTATCATAGAGTTACTAAAAGGTAACCCTTATATTGTACTCCACACACTGAACCAGAAGAACATTTTCTCTTTTATTGTAATTTTCAGTTTGAGGGCATTTACTTGGCTCTAGCTACACCTGGCTGATTGTTAGAACTACCAGAAATTACCATTTGATTGGTCTGGGGGTATGGCTGGGCAGCTGCTGTGTTTAAAGCTTCCTGGGTGATTCTAATGTGTAGTGATGGTTGCAAACCACTGACCTAGAGGATGACAATGTCTAGCTCCACTCTGCATCTTGAACTACCTCAGGTAAGAATTCAAATAAGTGGTGAAATCGCCGAAGGGCAGGTGAAAGGAGGTACACGCTGCAGAGCTGAGAAATGTGAAAGATTCATCTACTGTGTTCCCAGGGCCCTGCTTGCCCTACATTTTCTGTCTGTTTGGTGTTCGTTTCTAACTGGCTATGAACATTCTCTTATCCCTGGGATTGTAGCTCCCACTGCCTCTTTGCAGAACCCAGTGACGCCAAAAGCTAAAATTACTCTTTCAAATTATTAATAGGAACGTCTTTGCATCATAAAATGTTAGTACATTTAATAGTCTCCCAGCAGCCGGAAAAAGCCTATGTATTTCTGAAAGTGTCTAATAAACTTAAAGGGGTACCTTACAGAGACAATTTGAGATTACAGATCATCATGTTCTTCCACAAATAGTCCTCCTTCTTCCAAAGTTGATAGAAAAATCCTCCCAAGCCATCCCTTTAATTATGTCATTCTTCAGCGCAGAAACTTCCACTGGCTCCCTGTGACTACAGGAAAACTTCTAATTCCTTCAACATGGCTTTCAAGTCTCTTGACTGTCTGGACCAGCCATCATTTCTAGACACGTCAGACTTTTTCTGTTGCACTAACCCCGTGTTTTAGCCAAATGATCTACTTACTGTACCCTGAACTTACTCTGTGCTTTTTGCCCTCTATACTGGAGGGCAAACTAAAATATGTATACAAGTCATCTGGGAATCTTGTTAAAGTATATATGTATTAGTATTTATTACAGAACACATTTATTAGCGTTCTTGAGTCTGCGTTGGGATTGCAGTGAGGTTCTACATTTCTAACAGATTCCCATGTGATACAGTGGTTGCCGATGCTAGAACCACACTCGGGTAGCAAGACTCTACACAGAGGCCAGTAAAATCTCAGGTGAACTATGCCCTACCTAGTCCTCTTTGCCTGTCTCATTCCTACTTGTCTTTGATGGTTATGTGACAGAGTGGTTCAATGAGATCCTCATTTGCTTTCTTTCCTCACGGTCCTTTCCCATCTCTATCCATTTCACAAAGATAGTATGACCCTGTGTGTCTCCTTGTCTCAGGAGAGATTTCTGTTTCTGGGCTGAAAGAAAGGCGACTTGCAAGACACATCCTAGTCGGTTTTTTGCTTTCTTGAGGCATAAGCCACTGAGAAGAACTGTGCTGGTTTTCTTGAGGAGGAGGAGGCAGTGGCCCTCTGAGAAGCAGCAGCTATCAGGAGAATCCCCTGCCTGGGAAGCGGATGGAGGTCTGAGGTCACATGCCTGAGGGGATGGTTGAGTGCTGTATATAGGGCACTGGACGCCTAGCAACAGTTCAGCACATAAATGAGAGAATCTTCAGCATTCAAGGAGGGAGGCTGCTTCCTGCCCATTTTTAAACAAATTCAACAACCTCGGTACAAATGGCCAGAGGTGGAATAAAAATAACCCATGTGATGTTCCACATGCTGGGGAACTGGAGAAAGGTTTTAGGTTGATTTATAGAAAATAAATGGATACTTCCTTTAGGGGTGAATGTTTGAATCAAGTTTCATATGTGCTAAACTTATTTCCGATCCAGTCTCTTCCCTGAAGCCTGAATTGATGTGTGTAAGGGCATCACGGCAGAGACGAGAAGTCCTGACTTTGTAATTCTGATTGAATTCCTAATTTGGGATGGATGTGAGCCTCAGAGTTCTCATTTGTAAAAACGTGGCTCACTGCACTTACTTCATAGGATGGTTGAGTGGGCTAGAAATAATAAATGCAGAGCATGTGACATGTAGTGTCTGATTAGTAAACGTTTGCTATTCTTATACTACCTACTCTACTACTGCTGTTACGACTACCATGAACACTTCTACTGTAATCAAGGCAGCATTTTATTCTCATAGCTTGACATCAGCAAAATTCCTAAAACAATGCTGTGCACATCGTTTATTTGAATATTATTCAGAATCCTCCTGCACAGCAACCAGGCTCTAAATAATACAATTTTCATCATGATGATGCCTGTAAATGTATTACCTACTCTCGATAGTTATTTTTCCATACAGCTCAGTGCCATACGTGTCGCATAAACTCTGAAGGCAGAAATCATGTTTTATATTTCTTTGTAATCCATTCGTTTTTAGTATCTTGTAAATAGTAGATACTCAGCCAATATGTGGCAACTGGTTGTTGCAAAACAATGAGTTTTGATAATTTAGGAGAACTACAGGAGACAAATTTTAGAGATAATTTTAGCAATCTAGGATTAGAGAAGGCACTGCATTTTACACTATATTACCTCCATATTGCTTCAAGCTTAACTGTATCCAAAAGCAGATTATGTTTTGTTGCTTGCCAAGTAGGTTAAATGTTAGGGTTCATACAACTATGGAAACCGGAGCGGGGAAAAGCAGACCACTAAAGAGAATCACTTTTCCTTCATCTGTTCTATAAATATTTTTACAAAGCTTTTGAACCCAGGGTATCAAGGAGGAAATCATTATGCTCTTAATCTAATTAAATAGCTCTTTTTTTTTTTTTTTTTTTTTTTTTTTTTTTTTTTTTTTTTTT